>NC_142351.1:64073561-64397624 GCF_059441175.1 Urocampus carinirostris
CCAAACCCCCCAATTCCAACCCTTAATGCCGAGCGCCAAGCAGGGAGGAAATGAGTAGCAATGTTGTAAGTCTTAGGTATGACTCGGCTGAGTCTTGAACCAGCGACCTCCCAGTCTCGGAGCGGGCGCCCTACCATCTAGGCTACCGAGCTGGTCACCTGGACAAACATTCAACATTATGAGAAGAGCACTATAGAGAGTGTCACCGTATGAGACATTTGGCAGGAGGCGCTTGATGCTTTTTGAACCCACAAAGATCACATGTCATCTCCAAGTCACTAAAAGGGCCTGAACTATTCACTAGGGGGTTATAGTAATGATTTCATTGTTGTCAATGAAAAGCCTCAGCTTCAGGCAAAACTGTACAGGTTACAATATAAACGTGATGCCGCATCTTGTTTTTATCCGTCTCAAACAACACGATTAAAGATCAGCATTGTTTACCTTTAACTAATTAACCTCACTTCACGTTAATTGTAAAATAGGCTGGCTTTGTTATTGCTACTAGCTTTTATTAATTTAAACTTAGCTTAAAGCTCTGAGATAGCCTAACTAGATATTTTTTGCTCAAGCAGAGTTAATAATATACTGTGCTTTTGTAAATATATGTTCATATACACGTACAAGATTGATGTCATTGATCTGACACATCATTGGGATTAAGCCATTATGTGGACCAGCTGCAGATGAAGCGAATTTAAGCTTCAAAAGGCAACGTCACTATGACTAGTGTCTTTTGGACAGCTTGCCACAATATTCTTCCTTGAATCTGCCTGTTTGTGGCAGAGATGACAATCGTGTATTCTTACATCAGTGTTCATTTTACCTCTGAAACAGCTAACAATCACGTATGATTGCAACGTACAAAAATTAGCGCATAACAGGCCACTGAACTCCCAGTAAACAAAGTGACGTGGTGTACATCCTAGTCAAGAGCTAACATTAGCTAACGTCAGCCTAACGTCAGATATGTTAATGGTATGAATAACTTTATATTTTGCAAAGTGACAATATGTTGCCTCAAAAACCTTCTTGACTTTCCATAGAACAGATGTAAACATCCTTATTGACGTTGTTCACGTTGAGTTGGTGCTGTGGTCGACGCACTTTAAATATGGCTTGGAAAAGGTTAAAAAAATACACCCCATCGTCCAACCTCTCAGGATACTTAGTATCAGATTTGCATGTACCCTATGCACACAGTTTGACCATTTTTGAGTTTAAAATGTAAGAAAAAACAAACACAAAAACTGGTAGACTGCAATGTATTTCAATGGACATTCCAGCATTGGCTTGTCTACAATATGTCTATTGGCTTGGCTACGTGCAACGTGATAGGCTCATAGCGTTTGAGGTTGATTCTTAGCCGTTGGTCAATTGTGAACAAAAATGAAATACAATTACACACATATAGTGATTGGATTTTGCGTGTTTTTTCTCTCTAAATCCAGCATGCAGTTAAAAAAAAACGAGAGAAAGAAATTATTATTGTAGCAGTCTTGGGCAGCGGATTTGATCAGTTATCTGTATCTGTTGGGGGGGAAGTCATTCCTAATTTATTTGACAATTTTTCCCCCAAGGTCAAACTGCTATTGTGATTTATTTTCGCTACTTGTAATTCATTTGTCCTTTTTTTTTGCCTTGTTTAGCCTTCATTTTACTCCAAATGGTCTTTTTCTTCGGCCAGATAATGAAACGTTCGACTCCCAATTGAAAGAGTCCAGGTGGACTCTGGACTTCAGCGGCTCTAACAGTCATTTAGTGGGTTTTTCCAGGTACAGTATGTTTTGTCACTCTTATACTGTTTTCTTTCTTTAGGACCAAGAGCTAAAAAGGAAAACACCACAAAAGCGAATGGATTACTCTGTTTGACATATACGTACAGAAGTAAACAGAAATTTGAGTAGATTCTTGCCCAAGGACATTTCAGCATTCAACTCAGAGGAGCCAGGTAACAAACCCGCGTCCTCTTTGGTCCCAAGATGACCACCCTATCTATTGAGCCACGCTCACACAAAATTCTAAAATGTAAGCAGATTTGGGAAATGTCTTGGTGAAAACCCATCCATTTTTTTAGTTTGGGGTTCTAATTAGAAAATTCGGGATTCTGGACTTGTCACTTGACATTTACCATATTTTGTTATGTATAACGTGTACCTATAAATTTTTCCTTTATAAAATTATGAAAAGGTACAAAATTATTAATTATAATTCAACTAAATTTTTGTTACTTTACAAATTGTTCTTATTTGCATTTTAGGTTCAAACTAAATGAGAAAAAATATATATATTTTACTGTTTCCCTCTCTACCTAATCACGTAAGCCATTTAGCAGCAAGCAGTCTCGAGCCTCTATTATTTTTGTAAGCTGTTCCTGCTTTGTCCTACAGCCTCACTTGCCTTCCACAGCTCATCATGCGAGTGAACATTGCTAAGTCCAATATTTCAGGCAACGGGCCCTTCTTTCCACTGGTTTCTTACCTAGCCACTCATGTGAATCACTTGGCTACAGGCTATTGCTTGCCTTCAGCCGCTATTGATATTGTTGGCATCTTTGTTAAAATAAATAGTGCTTTGTTCTTTAGTGTCACTCACCTTCCACAGCTGGTAATGCAAGATAATGTCACCAAGTTCTGTGATTCGGGAATCTTCCACATTTCCCAATTACTTCCTTCTCTAGTCACGCATGCTAGTCACTTGGCTGAATGAAGCCAGCAACTATTGTTTTTGTTATCCTCCCCTGGTGTGTATTATTTTCCCACTTGATGTCGCTGTGTTCTGTCGTGCCACCGAAAATGTATTTAAAGTGATCAAAATGCACCTTTCTACCTTTGAAAAGAAGACAAAATGGAAAAGAAAAAAGATAAGAAAAACAGAATAAAGAAAAGAGAAGAATAAAAGGCTGCTCTTGCAAGCGAAAATTGCTGAGTTCTGTGATTAATATATCAGTGGTTCCACTGTTTCCTTCTCTAGGCACTTATTTTAGACACTATCCTGCAGGATATGGCTAGCAACTATTACTATTGTTAGTTGCCCCTGATTTGTCCTTTGGTGTTTTTTCCAAGGCTGCTCTTGCAAGCGATTGTCACTGAGTTCCTTGATTCAGACATCTGGTTGTTGTCCTCTTCCGCTGTTTTATTCCCCAGCCACTCATGTGAGCCACCTAGCTATAGGCTATGGATTGCAGCTAGCCACCATTGTTATTGTTGGCTGCCCCTGCTTTGTCTTTCAGTGTTACTTTAGTGGCTGCTCATGCACGCGAACGTCACTGGTTATGTGATTAAGACATCTGTCGGCTGTCATCTTCCACTGTTTCCTTCTCTAGCAACTCACGTGAGCGTCTTAGCTGCCTTCTATAACTTGCCGCTACAGTCAAATTCTTGAATTCAGATTTGTTCCATCAATTGATTGTTGCTTATGCACTTTATTCCCTTGTTTTGTTTTGATGTTAAAGTCTAATTTATCATCCATCCATCCATCCATTATCTTCGTCGGGTCGCGGGGGCAGCAGCCTTAAAAGGGAATCCCAGATGTCCCTATCCCCAGCCACCTCCTCCAGCTCATCCGACAGGATCCCGAGGCGTTCCCAAGCCAGCCGAGGGACATAGTCTTTCCAGCGTGTCCTGGGTCGCGCCGGGGCCTCCTGCCGGTGGGACATGCCCGGCAAACCTCCCAAGGGAGGCGTCCAAGAGGCATCCTTATCAGATGCCCGAGCCACCTCAACTGGCTCCTCTCATTGCAGAGTAGCAGTGACTCTACACAGAGTCCCTCCCGGATGACTGAGCTTCTCACCTTATCTCTAAGGGAAAACCCAGACACCCTACGGAGGAAACTCATTTCGGCCACTTTTATCCGGGATCCTGTTCTTTCGGTCATAACCCAAAGTTCATGACCATGGGTGAGGGTAGGAACGTAGATCGACCGGTAGATCGAGAGCTTTGCCTTTCGGCTTAGCTCCCTCTTCACCACGACGGACCGGTACAGGGTCCGAATGACGGCAGACGCTGCACAGACCTGTCTGTCGATCTTCTGTACCATCCTACCCTCATTCGTGAACAAGACCCCAAGATACTTGAACTCCTCCACTCGGAGCAAGATCTCATCCCCAACCCGGAGGGAGCATGCCGCCCTTTTCCGACTGAGTACCGTGGTCTCGGAATTGGAGGTGTTGATTCTCGTCCCGGCCGCTTCACACTCGGCTGCGAATCGCTCCAGCAAGAGCTGAAGATCATGGCCTGGGGTAGCCAACAGCACCACGTCATCTGCAAAAAACAGTGACGCAATGCTGAGGCCCCCAAACCGGACTCCATCCCCACCAATTGATCATATATTGTTTAAAAGCCAGTGGACTAGGATTTATGTTGTGGTCCAATAAAAATCAATGTCAATAGGTTGTATCTGAAATAGAATGGAATTGCCTTTATTTTCAATGATTATACGGAGTGTACTTTGTATACGAGGTGATTAGACGTTGCACTCCAGGATGAACATGTAATAAAAGACTTGAAGAATAAGATTTGAAAAAAATATATATTAGCATAGATAGGCTATGTTTACAAGGCAGCCTTAATCAGTCAAACCCCTCCCATTTGTCCACCCAACTGGATAAACTCAACAAGTAGGACGTGACCACTAGAGCTTTAAGAGAGGTGAGGCGACATCTAGGTAACTATTTGGATTGACGAGAAAAGCACATCATTTAAGGAACCTAAACGCCTTCAAATGGTAACATTTCTTATTCGATTTTATTGTCATTTTTAATAGAGACATTGAAAAACAAAAAAAATCATAATGAAATTGTGGGGGGGCGTTGGGCTGTGGCGCTGAAAGAAAACACTGTGAGCTGTATCATAAATATACTTTTACTCAATTATTTTGTAATTCATGTTTTTTGGCAACACAACTTGCTAATCTGAAAGAAAATATGTTGTTAGTTATATTATGTGATTATACTGTAAGAAGTGTGGACTGCAGTAACTGTACGTCGCCTGTTTGGTGCAGCAATAAACATGGGTAAATTTGATAGTCAAATTTGTAATAAATACAGTGACATTGCTACAGGCTGGCAAAAGCAAATAACACCATGGACCATGTAAATGAGATGCACGGCAACTACCAGCAAATAAAGAATGCATTTTGTTATGTAATGGGATAAAGACACATATTCACGTTTTTCAACTTTCTTATTTTCGGGATTTCAGGATATATTTGGTACGAATTCCATTAATGTAAAAAATATACTTGAAAATGAGATATGGTTTTTTTCACTTGCTGTAAGTGTGGTCGAAAATTAGTGGGGAAAAAATAAAAATACCAATGGCATCATGTCACAAACATGTTTCATGAGAAATACCTGGAATATGACATTATTTGAAAACCATTTGTATTCTTAATTATTTCAAAGAATATCAACTCATGAGGTCATTGTTTAGCCAACTTATGCATCCAAGGGTTAAAATAACAACCATGCTAATTCTAGTTTCTGCCAAATATGATCAAAATGTCATTTGGGATGTCATTTACCCCCCAAAAAATGAAATATATATTCACAGGAATAAACAAATATCTGCATTTCCTTACTCATTTTTTGCGTTTAGAGAATGCAATGAAAATATATATTTATTCAATATTGTTTATTTATGTACGTGTTTATTCTAAATGCATTTTAAATGAAAAAATGTTAGCACCCGTTTTTACACATCGGAGAGCACAGAAAGACATGTGGTTAGATTTTTACTCATGAACAGTAGTTAATAATAAAAATGAAAAATATCTAGTGTTGGCTTGGATTATTTGCAATGAAAAAAAACTGCTGTCATTTCTTATATTATATCATTACGTACATAATTACAGCAATACGTATGACGAAGAACCAAGTACCCTATTTTTCCCACTTTAAGGCGCACCAGAATATAAGATGCACCACAAATAAAATAGTCTTTTGTCACATTTTTCATGTACAGTACAAGATGCACTGAACATATAAGGCGCATGGAATTAAGAGTACAAGAAGAGCTACCAAATACTTGTAAAAACGTTGAGCACTTACGATACATATTAATGAGTAAAAATAGATTGATAATGACATCAAAATGAACGCCTTTTCCTATTTTATCCGTATCATCATTAGTTTAATGCAGGTGGCGGGAACCTTTTTGACCCAAAGTGCCACAAAATCAAAAATATTGTTGTTTTTTTTTCATGAGAGAGCTTTATATTTTAAGACAATATTCAACAAAACTGCCAAACCCGTTCTCCAGACAAAAGCTAATTCTTCAGCGCATTTAATTTCACTGTGTGGTGTTTGACGGTTTCATTATATCTATGAAATAGTAATAATGCCAGAGCCTGTGTCCCATTTTAAAGTAAATATACCACATAAAATTAGACTCCCTCACAGTTACTTAAAGGTGTTGAGGCTTATTTTGTCATTTTACTCCTAAATGATCGTTTCAAAACAAATTTCTATTGTAAAAATGTCATAAAATACTGAAAACCAGGAAACCAACGTATTTGCATTCAGTGCAGACGGCGCTGGGCAAAGGAGAAAGAGTGCTCACATCTTGTAATGTGTACTGTATAGCTCTAGGTGCTTTGCTAGACGCTTCTGGGTAAAACATTTGGACCAACCAATTGGGAATGAGAATTGTCTCGGCTTCGCATATGTGACAGTCAGCTCATCCTCGATACATATAATAAGAATTGCAAAAGTCCTATTTTATCTCTGAGCCATATGTACTCATGAAAAGAGCCAAATATGGATCCCTGGTCCAATCGTTAGCTTTTTACATGCTCACATCTGCAACCTAGTTTCAATTCTTGTTGCAAAAAAGGTCTCACTTTCTGCCCAATTTGGGGTTTTTATAAACTCATTATAGATACTTTTATAAAATATGGTATTTTTCTTTACGATTCCACACTCGATTAGAAATCCTTGAATAATTATGACAAATTCCACAATCCCTTCGGTTTTGTTTCAGCAGATGGCTTTTATGACAGAGTTCAGGTTCTGTAGTGGGCGTGGCCACTGGGGCGGAGCAACGCCCTCTTCCTGCCCGGAGGTGGACCTTGAAGTCATCGAGGAATATCTGCAGGAGCATTCGTTGGAGGTGCAACCTGCATACATCTCTCCTCCCTCCAATGTGTTGCATTATGTTCACTCCCACCAAGGCGCCAGGATCATCGGTGAGCACTGCTCTGCCTATAAACAGTAATCCCACGTTTTTCACGGGCGTTGCGTTACAAAAGAAACCCCATGGTAGTCAAAGGTCGCATTAGGTTAAAAATGTGCCCAGTTGGCTGTTCCCGGAAACATATACGTTTTTAAACATAGATAGATAGATAGATAGATAGATAGATAGATAGATAGATAGATAGATAGATAGATAGATAGATAGATAGATAGATAGATAGATAGATAGATAGATAGATAGATAGATAGATAGATAGATAGATAGATAGATAGATAGATAGATAGATAGATAGATAGATAGATAGATAGATAGATAGATAGATAGATAGATAGATAGATAGATAGATAGATAAATTGATACTTTATGTTTCTAAATAGATTTTACATATCCATCTATATATATATTATATATAATATATACAGTGGCTTGCGAAACTATTTTCCCCCCTTGAACTTTGTGACCTTTTGCCACATTTCAGATATAAAACTGTAATTTCTTGTGAAGCATCAACAAGAAGTGGGACACAATCATGAAGTGGAACACACTTTATTGGATATTTTAAACTTTTTTAACAAATAAACACGAAAAAGTGGGTGTACAAAATTATTTAGCCCCATTTTGAGTGTATATCAGCTTGAGGAGGGCAGAAAAGCCATTCTCTAAAAATAATGGCCCCTGCAGGCACCATGAGGGAATGCAGGCTCTGTGTGGGGAGGTTTGTGGTGGCTGGGATTGAACTCATGATTCTTGAACTGAGTGCCTTCATGTTAACCACCAAACTATTGTCCCACCACCACCCAGAAAAAAAATGACATAGAATGACAACGAAATTTGGACCATACATGCTGGAGTCAGAAATTGCTTTCCCAACTTGGAAAGCATCTAAGGTTCGTGTAATTATTGGAGATCTGTTGATAAAGGTTCATAGAGTTTTTTAAAAATTGGACTGTCTAAAAACAATAAATTTGAGCAGACGTCTCTCAGACTGAAACAGTCAAAAAGCCATCATCTAATAATAAAAATAAGGAAATATTCTGAATTTTCTTTATTTATTGGGGATTTGGTGAAATTGTTTTTAACTTTTTGACTCATGCGAAGTTTTTTAAAAGTGTGACAGGCAATCTAAACGGCATTTTTGAGCGTCTCTCCGTCTGAAACACCTTAAAAAAGCCATAATCTAATAATGACACCAATATATATATATATATAATATATATATATATATATATATATATATATATATATATATATATATATATATATAGGGTGTCCCCTGCCCACTGCCTGAAGATAGCTAGGATTTTTGGTTTGAACAAATTTATTGACACTAAAAACAGAAAACAATCATGACAATCTCAACAGCAATTAAGCACATTCACAATATTATATTCCAATATTACGTCTTTAACAGCAAACACAAAGTGAGGTTTGAACAAACCTTCTCGAAAATCAAACATATTCACAATTTCATTATATAACATCTTTGTTAGTGTCAATAGATCCGTCCAGGCCAAAGTCGATTGTCCTCGGTCTGAACAAATCCACCGACACCAACAGCAGCAAAACACAGCCATCAAGCATATTCACAATTTTTTAATATTTGACAATATGACGTGACGATATGACGTTTTAACATTTTTTCCTGACATTTTCAACATCAATTAAACAATTTCAGAGTTATTTTCTTTTAACAGTAGTTAACCAGCGTGTAAAAGGCAATACTATTGTGCAAGGGCATAGCTCTGCCATCCCACCCTCCCAAGCAGCATTCTTCCAGTCCTCTGTGTGGGTCCTTTCCCTTCTGCGTGGGTCCTCTCCCTTCTGGGTTCCACAACCCAGGCCGTTGCTGCCGGGACTCCCACAGTGTAGCTCCGGCTCCCCCATCCGGGTGGGTGCAGACGAGTCTTCTTTATGGCTGCGTCCTAGGCCCGCCGCTCGCAGATTGTATGGTATCTGCAGCCATTTGGAGCACAGCCACGGGGGGGATCTGCCTGCACCTCCATACCAGCAGGTTTCTGGAGGTCCAGATGGCGTCCTTGATGGCGGCGAGAGTGAGCCAGTCCCTGGCAAAGTCGTTCCGAGGCCTCCTCGACCGACTCACCCCGTAAAGCACGTACTGTGCATCAGGGACCTCTCCTGCTGGCAAGTCCGGGAACTTTCCTAGTTGTTCGGCCATTGTCCACAAGACATGGGCAGCGCTGCACTCACAAAGAAGGTGCCTCACCGACTCCTGGGCGCCACAGCCAGGTCGAGGGCACGTCGAAGTCGCTGACATTCCTCGGTGGTGCATTACAGCTCTGACTGGGAGAACTTCATGAGCCACCATCCATGACAAGTCTCGTAGTCTGTTTGGGAGGGCAGGATGATTGAGGTTGCTCCAAACCGTTGTGGATTCGCCAAACGCAAGCCCCCGCACAGGGCTTACTGTAGCTCGCTCTTGCACAATAGCAATAAGGGCCCTGTGGTTTTGTAAAGTATGACATTCTTGTGTTTCCAAATCAAACTTCTTCAAAAAATCCCGAATAAAGAGATGTGTTGGTGGCAAGTTAAACGAAACTGGAATCAAACGATTGTCTGGTACAAGCTTTAGCTTACGCAAATATGAGCCCATCCAAAAACGGGTCATTGCTTGACTTTTCGGGTTGTTGGGTGGGCCCACAGCGTTTTGGAAGTGGAGAGAGACATATTTGCTTCCCAGGAAAAGCTGGAGGTCAGGCACTCCTTTCCCCCCTTTTTCCTTTTTCTTTTTCATTGTATCTCTTTTTATCCTTTCCCACTTTGAGCCCCAGACAAAGCGAAAGATGGCTCGGTCCAGTTGTAACAGCACGTTTCTTTTAGGCATAAAAATTAAACTGATTGACAAAAGCATTGGGAGGATGATCGCTTTGATGATTAGGACCTTCCCCTCTATTGTCAGTTTTCTTAGTGACCAAAAAACAAGTTTTTGCTTAACTTTCCTTGTCACGTCATCCCAGTTGGTCTCGCCTCCTCCATCCGCATTGAATTTTATCCCTAGGATTTTCTGGTCTGTCTTTAACACCGTCAGCGGGAGTCCTGCCTTTTCTGTCTCTTTCCACATTCCATAAAACTTCACTTGTGATTTTTCTCTATTTAGCCTTGACCCAGACGCCCTCCCAAACAGGTCAGTCAAGTCAAGGGCTCTTTCAACAGATGCGCGGTCAGTACACAAAATATTAAAATCATCCATGTACAAAACACACTTGGTAATTTGTCCCCCACTTCCTGGGATATTGATGCCTTCGACAAATCTATCTTTTCTTAACATTTGTGCCAAAGGTTCAATGCAAAGAACATAGAGAAGGGGAGACATAGGGCAACCTTGACGTACACCGCAGTTGATCTCGATTGCTTCCGATAAATTCCCGTTAATCATGAATTTGCTGTAGATGTCTCGGTATAGCAGTCCTACCCACTTGATGTATTTTTGGGGAAAACCACATTTTTGCAATACCCTGAAGAGGTATTGGTGCGAGACTCGATCAAAGGCTTTTTCAAAGTCTAGGTTTAGGACCGCTAGTCGCATGTTTCTGTCTCTTGCATAACAAATGGTGTCACGGATCAGCATGAGACTGTCGCTGATCTTCCTTCCCACAATGGCACAGGTTTGGTCTGGATCAACCAAGTCTCCCAAGACAACAGACATTCGTGTTGCTAGAAGCTTGCTGAAAATTTTACAGTCCACGTTTAAAAGCGTTATGGGTCGCCAGTTTTTTAAGTCAATTTTGTCTCCTTTTTTGTGCAATAGAGTAACTATCCCTATTCTGAAACTGTCTGGCATATGGTCTCGACTGGAAAATTCGTTAAAAACAGTTAACAGATCTGGTGCTAAAATATCCCAAAAAGTCCGGTAAAATTCGAGGTTGAGTCCGTCCTCCCCGGGTGATTTGCCTTTTTTCATAGTCTTTATGCAATCATTCAGTTGGTCTTGGGTAAAGTCCGATGTTAAAAAGGGGTCTTGACGCACTGATCTTGAAATATGATCTAATACATGCCCCATTTCATTCTCATATGTTTCTTTCTTTTCAAATAATTTTTTGTAGTAGTCTTCGACCAATCTGGTTATTTCACTACTTTCCTTTGTTATTTGCCCGTTTTTGTTTTGAAGTTTAAAAATCCCCTCATTTTTGCCCATAATTTTTTTAAAAAAGTAGCGTGTACATTTTTCCCCTTCTTCTATTTCTCTTTCTCTGCTTCTTATTATGATGCCTTTGCTCTTTATTTCCGCCAAAGCGTTTAGTTCTTGTTTGGTCTCTTTGATTTCATCATTAAAGTCCATCCCCTTTTCTGTTAGGATGAAATAGCGTTGGAGTCTTCTTTGTTGTCCCGACATGCGTTTCATCTCTTTAAGTTTCTTGTTTTTCCCTGCATTTTTAAAAAAGGTCTGTGTTCGTTTCTTTGTCATTTCCCACCATTGTGCTCGTGAATCATACGAGTCTTGAAGGGTCTGCCAGTCTTTGTACAGCTCCCTGTATTGTGCGGCTAGAGCCTCATCCTCCAGCAGGGAGCAGTTTAACTTCCACAAACCCTTCCCAACAGTCATACCTGAAGGAAATGAGAAAGAGCAGGACAGTAGCAAGTGATCCGAAAAAAAAACTGGAATTAATCTTGCATCACTCTGTGCTAAACCCCTCGTAAATATGTAGTCTATTCGAGAGGCTCTGGCATTGTCACTACTGAACCAGGTGAAGCCCTCCTCTCCTGGATGTATGGATTTGAAACAGTCCACCAGTTTAAATGTCCGGCACATGTCTTGTAATAAAGTTGATGTTTTATCTACTTTAAACTCCTCATCATTCCTCTTTCTATCCTTCCTACTTAGGATGCAATTAAAATCTCCTCCCACGATTAGTGGTTGATGGCCTAGCATATGCGACTGGATGTCCTCTAAAAGTTCGTACCTGAGTTGTCTGTCGGCATGGCCGTATATGTTAATGAGGTTAAAATCATTCCCTATATAAGAAAGTCTTGCTAAGATTGCGCGTCCGTCTCTCATCACAATACTCCCCTTTATGATGAGTTGAGGGTTGTTCATCAAAATGGCTACCCCATCGTTACGGTTTTCATTCGAGCCACTCCATAATGACGGATATGGCCAAATCTCTTCCCACTGTTTATAATTTTTTAGAAAGGGGATGTAGCATTCCTGTAGTAAAAACACATCTGTTCTGATAGTTTTTAAGAACGATAAAACACTGTGAGCCTTAACCTTTGATCTCACACTTCTCACATTGATAGTAGAGAATGTAATGTTCATAATTGTTGTTAAAGTATTTAAACTAGTTAGACAAAACCGGGGGATCTGAGTCCATTCTTTGGTGATCATGGAGAGTGTCACCTGTGTCAGACACATCGCTTAAGAGTAGTACCTCATTTTGAGACTCACCGGGGAAAACTCTGGGACCCTCTGACTCTCTGTCTGTGGTTCCAGGTCTTCCCCTTTTTCTGGGTTAGGGGGTGAGCCAGAGGACCTATCAAGGGGTCTCTTACTTCCTTGCCCACAAAGGGTCAGATTTTTTCCCTCCCCGACTTCCTCCGTCTCAACTTCATACAGTTCCCTTGTGGGCTTATTCACCGGCAATCGGCTTTCTTCTAAATCTCTTATCTTTGTTTCTGGTTTTTTCACCACTCCCAATTTTGTCTTACTTTTACTCCTCTTTCCAGTGCCCGTATGGGTTTTTGGAGAGTCTTTCGCCTTTTCGATTTGTTTGTCTTCTCCAAATCCCGGCAATGGCGTAGCAAACAAATTTGCTAATTTGAACTCTCTTCCAGGCCCTTCCTGATTAATATGTGTTTTCGGAGTGGCAGTTGCTTTTTCTATTCGTTTGTCATGTCCAAATTCAGGTATTTTATGAGAAATCGAATTAGAATTTCCAGGTTCTTCCTGTTTCAATTTTGATTCTCTGGTCTCTGCTCCAGGGGTTTTGGTAGGTACATCTGTTTTTTCAATTTGTTTGTCTTGTCCAATTTCTTTGTGCATTTCTTGATCAATTTCATTGGGTATTTCCATAACTTTATTCATTTCCTGTTCATCTTCATTGGGTATTTCTATAACTTCATTAATTTCTTGTTCATTTTCATTTTGTATTTCCATGACTTTATTAATTTAATTGTCTTTGTTATCTTTATTCACTTCATTGTCTTTGTGACATTTATTCATTTCATTATCTATGTTGTCTGACATAATTTCATTGTCTTTGTTGTCTTTGTTAACTGCCTTCCTAGCTTTCAATTTGTTAGCAAACGAATTCGGGCAGTTTCTAAAGAGGTGATTCGTTTCTCCACAGAGATTGCATTTTCTGCTATTGATACATTCCTCAAAGGAATGTCCAATTGTTCTGCACTTTCCACAAAAAATTCGATCACATACCTCAGCCAGATGCCCATGCTCACCACATTTGCGACAGAGTTTCGGTTGCCCTTGATAGTGGATAAAGCCACGGTTTTCCCCCAGGAGTATAGTCGACGGAATTTGTTTCAGTCCCTAAAAGCCCTGAGGATCTTGCCGTAGTTGGACTGGTACCCTCCAGGCACCAGTCCAATAGCCTTTCTCACACCTCACCTTCATAGCCTGGCCTTTTACTGAGCAGTATCTACTCAACCAATAACAGACGTCATCAGCACTGATTATTTCACTAAACATTCTAACAACGACAATCTTGTTAGCATTATCAGTCAGCTTCTCCACTGTAAATCCTGAAAACTGGGACCTCACTCCCTCAAAGCGATTCCAAAACTCTTGATAAAGAGCTGCCGTTTCAAAACTCACATCAAAGCCTTTGCCAGAAGTCATTTTTATGACAGCATGTACCTCCTCCTTTTTAAACTTCAGAATCTTTTCAACAAACTTGTTAATAACATCCGTCCTTGACATTCCCTCCGAAATTGCCACAACATCTTTGAGCAAGAATCTCACGCAGTTACGTCTCCGCCCGCCGGTATAATGCCCGGCCATGGCAGGACTCGGCTGCTTTACTTCTAACTATGTTAAAATGGTTAGAATTGTAAAATTAATAATTAACAATACTCTTAAAACCGACGCCAATGACAGTATAAATGCATAGAACGAGCAGTGCTAACCTGATGCGTCCACCCGTGAATTTCACAATTACGGTACGCTTTATGGGCTCCAGCACCCCCGCGACCCTACTGACGATAAGCGGTGCAGATAATGGATATATATATATATATATATATATATATATATATATATATAAACCAAGATTGTTCAACATCATGGTTTAGGGCAGGGGTCGGGAACCTATGGCTCGCGAGCCATATATGGCTCTTTCTACGAGTATCTGTGGCTCAGAGACAGATTTGATTGCATGCAAAATTTCTCCATCTTGTCCAAAACTTGATTCGTCTATCCTGTTAAGTTACACGCAAAGCCAAACCGAAACTTACTGTCAAATGATTACTTCGCAGTATATATATGGCACGTTTTTCACTACAATTTACAGTCAAGGTGTCACACAAAAAATGGGGAAAAAAAACTCGTTTTAGCTGTACAACGCTAAAGAATCCTTTATATAAAAGTTCACTATGTAATCTGTGTTCAGTGTTCAGATACCTTATGATGAATCCACAGAACTGTAAATACGCCAAAACACCGGAAGAGAACTTAGTCATTTGATTGGGTGAGTGGGAGGGATAGGTGGAGCTATGCAAAAAGTACAAGCACTCCTTCCCATCTCTCGCCAAAGGTAAGCACATAAGGCTCCCTATTCTCAGAATGTTGTGACGTTTTTACAAAATAAATGCTTGCATCTGGTTTTGAAACCAATATGTATGATAAAAAAGGGTCAAAAGGAGTTTAACCGATCTTGAGTCATTGCAAGAAAGAGACAAGTTTAAAGTGGTATGTTTGTTGATTTTGGGACAGGGGCTCTGGCATTATTCTCTTTTCATAATTTTTATCAAATCATCAAAAATAAATGTGCTGAAGACTAAGCTTTTGTCTGGGGCGCGGGTTTAGCAATTTAGTAAATTTGTCTCATAATATATGGTGTGGCTCTTTCCCAAAATAAAATCAACATTTTTTGCTTTTATGGCTCTTTGAGTCAAAAAGGTTCCCGACCCCTGGTTTAGGGGAAGGATACAAAAAGATATCTCAGGGATTTCAACTGTCAGTTTTCAATATGAGGAACATAGTGAATAAATGGAAGAACACAGGCACAGTTCTCGTTAAGGCCCGAAGTGGCAGGCCAAGAAAAATCTCAGCTAAGCAGAGGCGAAGAAAGTAGAACAGTCAAACTCAACCCACAGACAAGCTCGAAAGACCTACAACATGATCTTGCTGCAGATGTGTCACTGCGCATCGTTCAACTATTCAGCGCACTTTGCACAAGGAGATGCTGTATGGGACAGTAATGCGGAAGAAGCCTTTTCTGCTCACATGCCACAAACAGGGTCGCTTGAGGTATGCTACAAAACATTTGGACAAGCCAACTTCATTTTGGAATAAGATGCTGTGGACTGATGAAAATAAAATGAGTTATTTGGACATAACAAGAGGCAGTATGCACGGCGGAAGAAGAACACAGCATTCCAAGACAAACACTTGCTACACACACAGTGAAATCTGGTGGTGGTTCCATCATGCTGTGGGGCTGTGTGGCCAGTGCAGGTACTGAGAATCTTGTTAAAGTTGAAGGTCGCATGGATTCCAGTCAGTATCGGCAGATTCTTGAGAACAATTTACTAGAATCAGTGGCAAAGCTGAAGTTGTGCCGGGGCTGGATACTTCAACAAGACAAAGACCCCAAACACTGCCAAATTCTACTAAGGCATTCATGCAGAGGAACAAGTACAATGCTCTGGAATGGCTATCTCAGTCCCCAGGCCTGAATATTATTGAAAATCTGTGGTGTGATTTAAAGCGGGCTGTCCATGGTCGGAAACCATCCAACCTGACTGAAGTGGAGATGTTTTGTAAAGAAAAATGGTCAAAAATACCTTCAACTAGAATCCGGACCCTCATTGGAAGCTATAAGAAGTGTTTGGAGGCTATTTTTTCTGCAAAAGGAAGATCTACTATACAGTATATTGATGGAATTTTTCTGTTGGGGTGCCCGAATGTATGCACCTACCTACTTTTGTTTAAGCAATTATTGCAAACTTTCTGTAAATCATATGAGCTTCATTTAACTTCTCTGATATGCCTGTGTTGGTCTGGTATTTGATATATTTAACTGAAATTGCTGATCCGAACAACCAACAATTGATAAAGGAAAATCTTGAAAATTATCAGGGGTGCCGAAACTTTCGCATTTGACTGTGTATATATGCAGCCAAAAAATCAAAAAGACCTACCATATCCATCTATATTTACAGAAAATGTTAACGGTGGGGTGTCCTTAAAAAGTTTAAAATTAAGTATTTTCATGTGTTGAAGTAATATTGGACCACTAGAGAGCACTGCTGTCTAATGGGATGGAAAACTACTGGTCAATGTGTAGCAGGTAGATGCCAGACAAACATGGCGGCAACTATTCCACGATGTAAAATAAGTATAAATTTATCGACCAATGATTTTTCTATAAAAATTATCATCATGTATTTTTGCCTGGTATTCAAATTAATGTTTTTTTTTCACCACTAGGAGGCACTAAATATTACAAACTGTCCCTTTATCAATGCCCAATTGAGTTCAAAGAACTGTTATATATTACTTTCCACCTCGCTTATCTGATTTCATCTTACTTTTAACTATGTGTTCCGGCCAAGGAGCACATTATGCTGGAGAAGAGGAGGTAGAGAGGACGGGTGGGAGAAAAGTGATTTTACTAGTATGGGGGTGGTTTTCTTTTATTCTAGGATGAAAATGGTGAAAGTAAGAAAATGAATGTTTCAGATACAGTACAAATGCCAACCCAAACCCCAAAAAGATGAAAAAGGGAGGGTTGATTCAAGCACCTCTAAGAGTTTCAGCTACTCACCCTTGCAACTAAAGGAGCTAAACAGCAGCTTCAATGGTTAGTTCAGCCAGAAGATGGTGTCAGCAAGTAGAATATACTGAAGTTAAGAACACCACCTTTAAGAACATTTGTGTCCTGTTTTTCTCCTACAAAGTTTATGTATCAAAGATTTTTGAAAAAGTGCTGGGGTGACACTAGGGAGCACCAAAAAGCCTTACAAGGCTCTAAAACAAGTTTAGGAGGTGGAGAAGTCCTTCTTCACTGATGCCCAATTTTTTTTAGAAAGAGGGCCAGATTTAGTAAGCTGAAAATGAATGAGGGCCGTTAATTTAGCCTGCTATTCTCTGAATATTCTTTAATAAATTCACCCTCTGTGAAAAGTTCGCTGTGCTTGGTGATCAGCGTGGTGCCTTGTTAGCTCACCTTTGTAGCATTTTCATTTGACTTGCTAGGTTTCGTAAAAAAGCGCTGCTGTGCTGTTAAAACAGCTTCCAGCTGCTTCACCTTTTCACAGCGTTAGTTTCCAGTTAGCCTTCTGTAATCAGCATGTTCCGTCTGGCAGTGCCTTTTGATATTATGTTCTTTGAAAACAACCACAGTCTCTTGGCAAATTTGGCAAACGCAGTTGTTCCGGATTTCAGGATAAAAAATACTCCCAATTTCCACTTGTCCTGAAGGCAACCCTCACAGTCAACTTTCCTTTTTTTATTTACATTCGCCATGTCGGAAATAGGATGGGCTAAGATTCTCACAGAAAGTCAAGGACAAGGTGGGCAAATGGCCACTGCCTTCATCTGGTGAAATGGTGATTTTTATTTATTTTTTCTGTACACACATTTCTGGCAGGCCACATATTATTAATTTTATGACAGGCCGTAACTGGCCACTGGGTTGGACTTTGGATATGCCTGTCCTACTTTGTTGGTCGATGGAAAGTATCTGCCAATGCCTTTTGGCCTGGGCCGCTGGTGCTTTTGTGGGTCCAAGAACGTTTTGTTAACATGATGACTTTCAGTGAATCTTTCAGATTGAAAATTTGCACGAACGGAATAAAGGTTTTTCAAGCTATTTTACGTAAGTGTACAACTCAGACCGCTCTGTCACTGACTCATTGACGCGCAGGCAGAAAAAGGTTGGGGCGACTGTTTAGCCAATCAAAAGGTAGAACACAGTGCACTATAAAAATACGCAGAACAGCAAAGAATACATCGCAAAACAGCTAAGAATTACTGTAAGTCATTTGATATTTTTTGAGTTTGAGTTTTCAATTTTACCTCACCGCAGAGAATACCTGGTCAGGTCAGCACGCATACGAGTGGTACTGTGGCGTTCCAATGAAGGAATACGAGGGAGAAAGTCCGCCTTCAGCCTTGGTGTGTCCCCATGTGCACCATTGGGTAAGGTCAAAATTTGGCAATTTGACTTAAAAGCGTGTTTATCCTGCGGGCTTCTTTAGTGTGTCTTCTTCTTCAAATGCACACTCTCATTTACATTATAAGCTACGACCTCTAGTGTTGATTTTTTACTCACTGTCACCTTGAATTACACATCTCCACCAGGATACTGCTCATTCAGACGAGGCGACCGTATGCATGGACTCAGACTCCCAGTCTACCTGCTCCCAGTACCACGAATACCACAATGCCCCTTCCCCCAGTTCCGATAGTGAAAACAGACCCAACCAAAACCTCTCAGGTTTTCCTCTACTCTCAGGTAACCACGTTTTTCATCCCTACAAAATACCCATTGTACCGTGATATCTACATGCTGCTTAATTCGTTCCAAGACCGGGCCCGCATCTCAAATTGCTCATATAACGAGCAAATGTTTGCGGAATGAAATAATTTAAAACTGATTAATCCTTTACAGGTAGGGCTACACAATTGACTGAGATCTAATTGATTTTGCGATTTGACATAGTGCGATTGTGCAGCCGCAAGACAGTTTTTTTGCAAATATTTATAATTCCGCGTTTGTTATTTAAGTTATTCAGCCAACCAGAATAGTCACAGTTCAGGTTTAAACGTCACCGGCCAATCATAGGCAAGGTTAAACAGCACTAGTCAATAAAGGCGAGGCAAAGTTTGCAAGCAGTGTGTGTGCGATTTGTGATCGGCTCGTGTAATCTGTGAGTAAATCTGTGTGTTGTGCCTTATTCAGACTCCCTGCAGAATCTCACTAACCTGCACGGGAGCGCACCCTCGGTTATTTTTCGGTTATTCCAGTAGTCAACAGAAGGAGTGCTAGTCTACAACCTTCTTGAGCCACTAATGCCGACCATGTAGCTCACCAATGCCATTACCCATGAAAAGAAAGACCTTAAGCTACTGAAGTAAAGCCTTTTAGATCTTATTTAAAAAGCAGCTAATTTAGCATTGAAAAGAATATTATTACGTGGAAGTCGTTTTATGTTTATTTTGGACATTCTGGGGTTCTCACGTCTAGAGCAGGTATGTCGAATTAATTTAAGTTTGGGGGCCGCATGGTAGAAAAAAAATAACAGGGGGCAGACTAGTACATTAAAGAGAAAGAGGGGGACAAAGAGAGAAAGGGAGAGCAAACAGAGAAATAGAGAGAAAGAAGGACATAAAGAAAGACAGAGAAAGACAGAGGGAAAGATAGATAGATAAAAGAGAAGGAGAGAAAGACAGATACAGATAGGAGACATATTTGACAACTATTGTCCAGATAAGGGGTCTCAAACTCACAGCCCCGGGGCCAATTGCGGCCCTCAGAGACATAGTTTGAGGCTCACGCCTTATTATGAGACTTAAAGACACAGTACTATTTGACCACTATATGTTGCTGTATTCAGTTGTGCAACCAAAAACAAGGGCTACAAAATCACAAGGGAGGGTGCAGACTACAGAGACCCAGTGACCAAACTGCAAAATTTTTGTACACATATTTTTGCCCAGCCTTTTGAGAAGAAAAAAGAAAAAAAGGGAAGGTACTACAACAGAAAGATTGAAGGAAGGAAAAATGGAAGGGAAGAAGAAAGGAAAAAAAGATAAGAGAAAAAAGAAAGAGAAAAGGAAAATAAAACAGAAAGAAAAGAAACAAAGAAGATAGTTTCAAATCTTATATTGGACAGATAATTTTGTTACAAAACAGTGTAGAGCCCGTTGAGACTTCTTGTGATAAAGGGCTATTCAAATAAACATAACTTGACTTGAACTTATATCTGAACTTTTTGGGTAAAACCCGATTTGGCCAAACCTCAACTAGACCTTAGCTCTGCAGGCCCCCTAGTCAATTGAGTTTGAGAGCCTATGGTCAAAAGTAACTTGTACATAGATGTATGACTATTTTTTTTCACGGTGGCTGAGTAACGACTTATTCCACTACAGGAAAGCGAAAAGAGCGATTGTTCCAGTTCCTGTTCGAGATGCTGCAGACGCCGTCCATGCGGAGTTGCATCTGGTGGATACAGTCCTCGTCAGGCACTTTCCAATTCTCCTCGCAGAACAAAGAACGTTTGGCAGAGATGTGGGGCCGGCGCAAAGGCAACCGCAAGACCATGACCTACCAGAAAATGGCACGGGCCTTGAGAAATTACGCTCACACGGGAGAAATCCAGAAAGTCAAACGAAAACTCACGTATCGCTTCGACGAGAAGACGCTCAGAGGCTTACGAGGGGACAACGTTTAGCGAGAAAATTCTGAAAGATTTGAATACTGAGTATTTGGGTGACGCAATCAAGTGTCGTGTAAATTTGAAAGGTTAATGGTGTTCTACATTATAAGTAGAGCATTTTAATCTGATTTGAGGCTTTTGTTGTGAACAGGAGTCACCAACCTGTTTGTAGCTAAGAGCAACTTTTTTGTTACTGATTTGTACCAAGGGCCACCAGCTTGTATCTATAAAGCAGGGGTGTCAAACTCATTTTAACTCGGGGGCCACACAATAGAACTAACATTCTGTCAGGGGCCGGACTAGTAAATTAAAGAGAAAGAAAAAAGAGAGATAAAGAAATAAGAGAAAGAGGGAGGGAAAAGGAGAGAGGGCGGGACAAAGAAAGAAAAAGAGAGAGGGAGAGAAAGGGAGAAACAAAAGATAAAAAGTCGTGAGAGAGGGGTAAAAGGAAGGGAGAGGAAGGAAGAAATCCAAAGAGAAATAGAAAGACAGAAGGAGAGAAAAGAGAAAAGAAAGTGCGAAGGGTATAAAGAGAGAAAGAGAAAAGCGAGAAAAGGAAAAAAGGAAGTTAGAGCAAAAGAGGTTAAAAGACACAGAGAGAGAAAGAGACAAAGAGCAACAAAGGAAGAGAAAAAGAGAGACACAGAGAGTGAAAGAAACAGAGACAGAGTGGGAGAAAAGGGGTGGAAAAGAAAGAGAGAAAGAGAGAGAGGGAGAGAGAGAGAGAGAGAGAGAGAGAGAGAGAGAGAGAGAGAGAGAGAGAGAGAGAGAGAGAGAGAGAGAGAGAGAGAGAGAGAGAGAGAGAGAGAGAGAGAGAGAGAGAGAAATAAATAAATACAAGTACAGTGTCTTTGTGAGAAGCACCTGGCTTTGGCAACATCAAGTTGACATATTTCAACCTGCAGCTTGTTTTTCTCTTGCGCTTCTCTGAGATCAGGGTTGAATCTGGCCCGGGGGCCGCCTGTTTGGCACCTGTGCTCTTAAGATACGTATCCTCTCATGGGAATAACCAGCCCGTTTTGGGGGGGTTCTCAAGCACCGGATAAGGCTTCATGCTGTTGTCCCAGCTGTTTTCCAGCTAAGATGGCCATGCTACACTCATATGCAGGCATGTGATTGCAAAAAAAAAAAAAAAAAAAGAAGAAAAAAAAAATCAGGCCGAAATAAAAACCTGCTATCTCTGTGTGTTCAAACTTAGATTAATCAATGTTATTAGCACATGCAGTGATTATTTAAGTTGGGGACACAACTTCAGTGTTTCCTTTCAAAAGTACAAAAACCGTCCAGATTCTACAACGGCACTCAATTTATTTAGAGTCCGTCTTGGATTGGGATTTTAGGTACATTTTGCAGGGGTTTTAAGCAGTTAAGTAGAATTAAACAATTTTAACCAGCCAGACACTGCTGTTGCTCACAGCACCCCCAAAGCTCTGAACCTAAAACTGCCCCCGTATCCTCCTATTACTATGTTGGTATTGTGTTGCCTTTCTGTTACCAAGGACTCTGCACACATGGCTGTGTCAAGCAGGTTTATTGGTATTCAAAATAGTAAAACTGAAAATACAAACAAAAAATATATTACAAATGTACATCTGGTGTCTGCCAGCCATATAAAACAAAGAAAATTCGGCCCAGACGCTATTTTGATGAGTTCCGTGTTCGCGGGTATTTAGCATACTATATTACAAACCGCTACGGTCAATATCTTATTGTGGACAAAGAATGTAAATCTAAAAAATAGAAAAGAACTTGGTTACACACAAGTAAGTCAAACTTATGATAAGATTTGCGATAATTCCGATAGTCGAAAATAGCGTGCTACCAGTCTTGTCTTGTCTCAGTGTATTTGATAGATTATTTGGTTGTCCTTAAAACGTTCAAAGTAGAATATTTTTTCGATTAAGAGTGCGTTAACAAATTCCTACTAAGTTTAAAGAGCCTATATATTAATTTTTTTCACCGCACCTTTCTGCTTGGGGTAGGGGGGTAATATGGATAGAGAGTGATTTCATGACTGTGCTTGTGATTTTCTATTTGAGTAGATTGAAAATGGTGAAAGTAAGAAAATGTGTCAAATATAGTCTAAACACCAACCCAACCTCAAAAAAGAGGAAAAAAAAGCAGAGTTCATATGAGCGCGTCTAAGAAAGGAACTTACTGACCATGCTTGTGATTTTCTGTTAGAGGAGATTGATAATGATGAAAGTAGGAAAATGTGTCAAATATTGTTTAAACACCAACCCAACCCTCAAAAAAAGAGGAAAAAAGGAGAGTTTATATGAACGCGTTTAGGAAAGGAACTCGCTAGCGCTTGCCACACAAGCAGCTTGACAGAGGCTGCAATGATGGTTTAAGCCAGGTATGGCGTCAGCAAATGGAAATGATTCAAATTCTGGACAGCAAGGCGGATGGGTGGTTAGCGTGCAGCCTCATGGTGCAGAGGTTCAGGGTTCAAGTCCAGCTACTCCCTTGCGGAGTTTGCATGTTTTCCCCATGCCTGCATGTGTTTATTCCATGCACTCCGGTTTCCTCCCACAGTCCAATAACATGCATTTCAGGTTAATTGCTAAGGTTTTTGAAAAGAAAAAACAGACCCGCACGTATGCCAATGTCCTATCGTGGACGGAGGTCCACTAATCAGTTTGATGTTTGGACCCCAGACCTGTCCCTAATTAGCCGGACCCTCCATGAGGACATTTTTGGACAGCGCCTAGTTTTGGTCTTATTTATCATTCTTATTTTCCACCGTCAAGATCACCATTAACTTTTTCCAGTGTCCTCTTATTTGTGAGGTTTGCCTTTTGCTTCTGGCTCTGACCGTTTTGTCGTTTTTGACCGTTTGTTTGTTACTGTGTTGATAATGTTGTTATTAAATGTCATCTGTTTTTGAGCACTGTGACATGTTTCCTGCCTCCTGCGTTTGGGTCCACTGCAAATTCACAACACGTACTCTTACAAGTGTTAAATACATTTTGCTTTATGAGTCTTACTTGCACTTACTTAAGAGGGAACCATTAGGAAAGTGGGTAGAGCTTTCAAGAGTCAACTACCGTAAATTCCGGACTATAAGCCGCTACTTTTTCCCCAAACTTTCAACCCTGCGGCTTATTCAGTGATGCAGCCAATTTATGTAACTTTTCTAACGGCCGCCAGTGGCGCTCGAGTACAAAAGGTAAGATTTGGACCGGTGAATATATATGCGCCGAGGAAGACTGCAACTTCACTAAAACTGGCCGCATGCGAAAAGCAACTTTTTCGCAAGTCTGCCAGTGGATCTTGACAGCGTGGGGCAGCATCAAAAAATCCACCATCACCAACAGGTTCTGAAAAGCCGGTCCGCTGCGTGACGGAGAGTAGGGCACACCAGCGACAGTGACAGCACGAGTGAGGCTGCGGGAGCGTGGGACGATGTCTATATGACACTGTTTCTTTCCGACACTGAGGAAGACTACTTTGATGGCTTCAGTTGTAAGGAGGAAGATGAGGACGGTTTACCATGATTTTTAGAAGTACGGTATGTTTTTTTACCAGACCCGTTTACTGTGTTGCGAGCGTGTTGCTAGCGTGTTGCTACCATTAACGGGCACCGTTTGGGATGAAAGTTATATTTTTATTATTATTAAAGCTTTGAAAACTCTCTCAGTGTACCTCCTTTCTTTGTAAATATGTGTAACCCATGTATAATATGTATTTGCAACTGTATATGTTTGTAATGTATTTATTTGTATTTATTTGAGACACTTATTCTGATATGTTTTGCGAATTAAGAGAGGCGGAGCAAACGAGGGCTGACGGGAAGTGGGGTAAAGGTGAGTGAGACCTGTTTGTTGTCGCGGCGGACAATAGTGGATATTTATTTTTCCCACCCTTACCTTTGGAAATATAGACTTTTTTTCCTTGGAGTACTTTCAACGGGTACTCTGCAGGTCTGCATCAAACCTTAAGTACCAGTATCATTTTCTGTTCATTTTGCCGGCTGTGATTTTTGGACTGTGTACTTCAATGAAGGACATTTAGTTTCAACCGCGGGACTTGAAGTCGGGTTTGGATCAATTTTGTGTTTGTGTTACAATTTTTTAATGTGGGCGCATGCGGCTTATATACAGGTGCGGCTTGTGTATGTACAAAATCGTTTTTTCTCTTAAAATGTGGTGGGTGCGGCTTATAATCAGGTGCGCACTATAGTCCGGAATTGACGGTATTTCCTTCACTTACATTGTTAATTATTTTCTGCACTGGAAATGTGTTTTACTCCTACAGTTGTTGTATTAACTCTGAAATAAATATGTGCGAGATGGAGTTAGAACCTATGTAAACTCCAATGTAAACAAAAATTTCACCTACAGTAGCTGTTGTTGTTTTCACTTGTACTCTGTCCAATGTTTGAAGAACACCAGAGAAGTTAAACTACTTTGACAATGCATCGTTCACTCTGGTAAATTTACTGTGTATGTTGTTACTATGTTATTACCAGGTCATCATTTGAAGTCGTGTTGAACACACTCAGTCAAACGCTAAAGCATCATGCCAGTTATAAATTAAATTTCCTAGAAAATCACAATGGTGACTGGCAAGTTGTTTTAATAACCAGCATGGGGGCCACTCAGGTATGGGCTACTTGGTTGGTGTTATATAATATAGATTTTTCAACCAAAAAATTAATTTGTGCCTTTATTTTTAAACAATTGCAACCATGGTACTGTTAATGAGATATAAGGAATATGGTCATATTCACAGTGCTCAGTGTACAGGGTTATGTTTTACAGTTTGTCAGATTTTTTTGTTTTTTTCCCATGTACTATTTATAATTATCTGCTCATGTGGTAGTACACAATACGTTTAACAAATTTAGTTTGCTGGAAGTGTTCAATATAATATTGTACTGCAAAAAATACTTAACCAAAAAGAATGGGTCTAAAATCTTGCACGAAATTTTGCTGATTTTAAATTGTGATTTTACTATACAAAAAAACACCTGAAAAAGTTGTAACATTTTGTTCCACGGCAGATCATTTTTGCTCACAGTAAAAGTGGGGAGCGTAGTTCGAGGTGTCCTTAAAAATGTAATATTCAATCTTTTTTCTACTCTGATCAGTGGTTATTCTAGGATCTAGTGGGGCCCCAAGGAGAAATTAATTAGGGGGCCCCACCACCGCCTGACCCCCACATACAACAAAATTTCACAAGGACAAACTCTGGGCCTTTGTAATTTTAATAAATAACCAACAAATTGAAGCAAGTATAGTTTTATTTTATTTATATAAATATTAAATCCACAAATATGAACATTGTGAAGTTTCTGTTTAATTTAACAGAATGTGCAATGTCAAGAATGATATTAAATTAAAATCTATTATTTTCACATTATATTAAGACAAACAAACAAAAAGCTTTTAAACTTTAAGCCTTTGTGTGAGGCAATGGTTCTCAACTTTTTTAAAAACAAACGCCACCTGAACCTCACCATAGGCCCCCAAACACCCCCTTGACTCCTGCAAACGCTCCACTTAATATTAACAATAAAATGGACCAATAAACCCCCCCAATATAACCACCCCCCCCAATCACATGATCAGTCTCCGGGCCTTGCCTTGAGCAAACGCGGTGACCTCAAGATTTAAAGACCTTCGCACCCTGTACTCAATACAGATGAGAACAAGACCAGAAAGTCGGTCTTGGGACATAGGTGACCGGAGATATGTTTTAATCAACTTAAGCGATAAGAAGCTTCTCTCTACAGAAGCCACTGTAACAGGTCGGGTTAATAGTAGGCCGAGGGCAATACTCGGTCTGCCATACAAATCGAGCAGGTCTTCTTTGTAGATCTAATCAAGCATCTCTCTTGGAGAGGAAACATCATCTGGAAATGCATGGTATGCAGCACTGACCTCCAGATATAACTCTTTAGCATCCAGGTCATTCATATTTCTCTCCAATGCCCTACAATTCTGCCCAAGTGTGCCATTTTGTATTGCTTGATGAACATCCTCTTTCGAGAAAAATAAAATCAGTAAAAGGTCATAAACTTTCTCCAGCTTGATAAAAAAAAAATCAATGAAGCTCATGAGGGTGGTGTCTACGGGGGGCAGAAAGCATTGTCTCTCGAAGTTTTTTTCAGTTGAAGACTGAGGCTGCGTCCCATTCTTCTCACTTTCACTCGCTATTTGCCCTAGACACTCGATTTTGCGCGTTCACATGAAAATGGGATGTGTCCCAATACTCTCAAGACCGAGGGAGAAGTGCCCTCAACCCATGACATAACCACTTCAGATCGAGGGAAGTCGGTACCTCACTTGGAGCGAAGTGACTACCCAGAAGGCTTTGCGAATTCTCAATATCAACAAACATGGCTGGGAAGGAACCGCACAAATGTAAGAAGTTTTCCACAACTACACATGTATTGGCAACAAAATATATTGAGATATCATAGGGGCCGGTCACACAGACATTTGCGGCTGAATCACGGCCAGAAATTTCTGCCTTTGAGGCGGACGCTATTGGACGCATTGAGATCGCCATTCAGACGAGATACAGCAGTGCTTAACACGAGGTCGGAAATTCGCGCGCGGGTGGCAGCGCAAAACTTTCGCGCTGCTCAATTCTTCAGAGCGCGGGTACACAGCCTTTCACGTGCGTATCGAGGCTGAACCACGGCCAGAAATTTCTGGCCGTGAAGCAGATGCTGTTGGGCGCTGTTGGACGTTTTGAGACCGCCATATAGACGAGATACAGCAGTGCTTTACTCGCGGTCGGAAATTCACACGTGGTTGGCCGCGCGCAAAACTTTTGAGCTGCTCAAAAGTTTGAGCACGTGTTAAACCGCGTGCCGCACACATGGTCAACACGAGGTAATGACGCGGAAATGACGCGGAACGACGTGCTCTGGCCGCGGCCAGGGCGTGGTTACACATGGGTAGGACGGGAAATTTCAGGGTGTTGCGTAGGAGTCGGATTTGGGCACAACACCGGCTCGGGAGCTTTTATACCCGTGGTCCACACGAGAAAATGACGCAGAAATGACGCGATGAGGAAGCGGAACAGTCGCCGGCGTCTGTTTTGCGGGCATACCACCGATGAACAGCGGGTTGGCCAATTTTGCGCATTTCCCATCGCGGGCAACCACGGGCAAAAAAAAAACGCAAAATTTTAGCCGTGATTCAGCCGCAAACGGCTGTGTGACCGGCCCCTTAGTTAGACGTAAATGCAATAGAAAATCATATTTTCACGTTAAAACATGAACATTGCAAAATCGCTACTTTGAACTGCACAAATTTACCGAGGGAGCCGCAAACAACTCTTCAACCGTAGAGTTGGATAACTGCAGAAAATCACGGTTCAGCCTATCCGTGTTTTTATTTTAAACGAGTCGTGCTTTTACATCTACATGGCCAGTCGCTAAAGCAGCATAGTCACAATAACGTTCTGAATATATATGCGCTTGTTTACTGCACACAATTTTGAGGGTCGTGTTTTATTTACAATATGATTCTTTCATGTGAGATCAGAATGCATCAGTTTTTATCATGCATCATGAGTAATGTCTTCGAATTTCACGTGGAAATACAGATGAAACTAATAACTATGACATAGTCCACTGCCTTCTCTGTAAACACATATTAAATAAACTAATTACCTTCTCAAAATGTTGTCCAAATGTGGGACCATTCTAAAGCATATGTGATGCTGGCCAATAGAAGGCTCTTCCAGCCATAAGAATAACATGTCAGGTTTGTTTATCTATTCACTATCAAATAATTATCCAGAACACATCCTATAATTTCCTGTCTCACATCAACTTGTTCAGCATCCTATATACAGTTGTTTTTGTACAATACACCAGCATTAAGAAATTCTTGTTTTTTCCACCCAACCTAAAGGCCAATGTAGACGTCCCGTGGAAGAGCTAGCCACCATCACAGCTACCACACCATCCACACCACCGGGCATGTCGTCGGCATCTTCCAATCCGGCGCTTAACCCCAAATCACCCAGAAAAAAAGGAAGCAAGATACACTCCTTGACTTTTTGAAAGAGGAGTCTGCCAGAGTGAAGAAATGGCACGAGGAAACTGAGGCCAAAACTGAGCGGTTGATGATCATTTTTGGGAAGCTTGTGGACAAATTTCCAGAACAGTGACATCTTTGCAATGTTTCCCTTTGTTTTATAAAAGGAAAATATTTTATTTTATTGAGAATTCAATGAGGTTCCAGTTTGTGTTTTCCAGTTTTATGGAAGTATTGGTATATTTCTGTTACATTTTGTGACAGATTATTTATTTACTATTATGTATTTCGGCCCAATGTGAGTTTGTTTTTCTGAAAGTAAATGATTATTTAACCCAGAGTGATTTGTAGTTGTTTTCTGTCCAACAGTCACACAGTTCACACACAGTATCTCACATCATTATGAAATAAACCACCAAAGTGTTACTCAAAATGAAGACGTTTATTGAATAGTAATGCAGAAAAGCACAGGATGCAAATGTGGGTCTGACTTCCAGAGCCTGAAACATGGCTTTTGGGCAATTTATTCCATATTAACTGTGGATAATTCTGTGTACGGTGGACCTGGGAACACTGAAAACCCGTGACACCACACGATAGGACAGACTGTGGACCAGCCAGTACACGTAAATCAGGACCTCCAGCCATGGTCCTGTTCCCTCTTCAGCAGCTCCTGCAGGGCCCACATGACCTTCTTTCTCAACCTTAATTCCTGAATGAGTTCTGACTCCACATCGAACCATAAGCACAGGAGGGGAACATTCCTGTCCAACCTGTCCATGCTTATTGGATGGCCACTCTGGAACACAGCAGATAAGATAAACAATTTGGACATAAATGTGGGCATAGAAAAGAAAAAGACAGCTTTTACTGTGAGGGATGCATCATGAAAAAAATGTAGGAATGATCATTTTTTATGTCCAATGACAACTCTTTTGAATTAAATTCCTTATGAACTAAGGTGTTTGGGTCCTACAAAGAAGTTTGGTGATGATCATGTCAGCTTAAGGGTCAGGTGGACTGTTCTTGTGCTTGTTTACTTTTCCTCGTATCACACATTAAAGACCCCTACTATATGTCATAAAATGGCATTAAGATACTGATAAGTAGGTTGTCATTTATGTGTACACAAACAGGGTATTATGTGAGCGTGCTTTGTACATTAACCCTTACTGTATTTGAACGGGTCTTTTTTTTTAATGAGTGGACGTACCTTGTAAAGATGAATCAGTGCTACATAGTGCCAAAGCAGTCTTCAATAACGCTCATTTCTCCTCCGTTGATTGGAGACACGGAAAAAGTGATGACCTTCCAGGCAATCTGTGATAACACAGCTGTAGCAGGCATTTTTAACGTTGCACGGACTCTCCAACTGCCACACCACAGGTTGAGACTCGAGTTGTTTACATGTGACGTAAGCCAATACGTCACTGAGGTCTACAGCCAATTCCTATTACGGCCATCAACTGGACTGGGGTGGAACCTTGCAAGTCCCGTCCAATTTCTTAGGGGACAATATTCACTTTGCACTCCACTCACCGAGGGGACTTCCCTATGGAGGGACCTCACTGGAGGGTTTTCAGGCCCAATTGAGAGGAATGGGAATGGGCCTGAGTTTCTTCCTGGCCCTCATATGTGAATGTAGTTTTTCTTGTTCTTTTTGCTGGAAAGATCCTCTCAATTTCAAGTGCCTCAGCTATTTCCCTGCCATCCATCTTGGATGCGAGAGCCCCTTTTCTCTGAAGTTTTCGAAAAATTCTAGGACAGAGGTGGTTTCTCTTTTTAGCCTTTCCAGAGAAACGCTATCAGTATCCTGTACCAAATAACAGTACACAGAACAAAGCGCCATGTCATTAGCTAAGCTCTGATACTGGCTGCTGTGGACTTTGTGATGGATTTTTTTTAATAACCAGCATGCGGGCCACTCAGGTATGGGCTACTTGGGCTTCAAGGGCAGACAGTGCTTTTACAACTTCAGGCAAGTAATACCGGTGCATCCTGGTTAGGACTGGAAGGAACGAGGCTGTCTGCTATTCTGCAGGAGGAAGGTCTCAACTGTGAACTACATGATGGCTGTTCATTAGGTCTCGACTGTATAGGTATATGCTGGAAAACTGTCATCAGCTGGCAAAGATGGAACATCATTGTTTTCGTTTTCTTTAGGCAATGATCCTAAAATAAATGTATATAGAAGGGAAATAGGCTATGAATGGTAGATAAGCTATATTGTTTTCATCCATGACATGATTTTTTTATATTTACACATTTTGTAAAAATTCTTGAAAAGACAGTTCAATGTTTATTGTAGACTAAACCACTTATAAAGTTTACACAAATGATTTGACGCTATAAAATCTGCACAGGTTGACGATTTATGAACAGATGCACAGCTTGAAATGCAGTTGCAGCTGTAAGATAATCAATCTGTATAATCTTGTATTACCCTCAATGGGGTTTGTAAAATTAAAAGTACTAATGTATTGTAGACAACTTAATAATACAGCAATAGCTTTTGACGTTAAAAATCAACATGAATAAAGTATGGTCATGCGATTGCTAGCGTGAGTGAAACTAGACTAGTACCGTATGCACTACATCATTCATTATCAACGGTAGGGGAAAATACTGTCAATCTCTGGTCATTATTATATTGCTACTGGCTTACCACCATCTTGCTTTCTTCTTTCCTCTTCTTATTTTTTCATCTTTCCACTTTCCATAACGAAGGTCTCAAAACGCAATTTTCAATTCTAGACTCAACTTCCCCAGCAACTGCAGTGCAAATTTTGACTCTCTGTTACCACCTAGTGGGGGCTCCAAGAAACTGCCTGGTTTGCCTGGTGAAAAAAAATCGCCTCTGACTGATTATTGTTGGTTGTTTTAAAAATGCTTAAAGTTGCGTAAAAGGAAACAGTTGTCAAGGTATGAACTTCATCTTTGTCAATTTTACGGCAATTGCTCTCATTTTCTATTGAAGTTGAAGATAATGCTTAAATGGACACTATCTGTAATATTTAGTGCCTCCTGTGGTACAAAAAAACCCTAATTTTATAGATAATACCTTGGATTTGAACATACTAATTTTTATTTTTCTAAAAAAAAATCATGGATGGAGACATTTTTATTTCTCTTACATAGTAGAATCCATGCCTAGTAGCTGCTGCCATGTTCGTCTGGCATCTAGCTGCTACGCAGTCATCATTTGCCACTGGTTTTCCTTCGCATTAGACAGTGCTTTCTAGTGGTCAGATATTAAACACTGTGGCTTTAATATTTCTAATTTTTCGGTACATATTTTATTTTGTTTTCCCCAAATTTGAGATGTAATTCATTTTAAATAATGAATCTGATTACATCAATTGGTTTGCAGTCCCAAATGCTTATTTGTGTCATGATTACCCAAGTGGAGTCACCTGGGGTAATCATGTGGCGCGCTGGAATGTGCTTCCTGATTGGTCAATGCTCCCCTTTTAAACGCGTTACGCGGAGAACTTCTTGTCTGAGGATTACTCCTGTATTCGTAAGACACTCCCGATTACCTGCCTTGTTGTTTACTTGATTCTGCCCGTCTGCCTTCGATCCGACCTGCTTCCGTCCACGCTACGCTCTTCTCTTCAGTCCCGGTAAACTCAACCTGCTTCCGTCCCACGCTACGATCGGCTACGTCTTCCGAAGTGTCTTCACGTCGTTGCTGCTGACGTTCGACAGTCATCGCGTCTCCCGCTAACCCTGTACGCTTCCACAAATAAAAGACTTGTAACGAACGCTCTGGGGTCCCCTGCTCTGTTCTGGTAATCCACGTGACAGAATCCTCCGACCAGAATGGACCCCGCGTTCGTACATTTGCCCCCTGACCATGATAGCCTGAATCAGCAGCGCAATTCCCATTCAGAATGTGCAGTTCGGCAAGTCCTTTGCGACGTGGCGAAATTGGCTAAGGCACCACCGGCCGTATGACTCCCATGCCTGCCTGTTCGACTCCCATGCCTGCCTGTTCGACCCCCATGCCTGCCTGTTCGACCCCCCTGAGTCTGGACTCTTCTGAATCCGACCCCCCTGAGTCTGGACTCTTCTGAATCCGCCTGTCCTGTCTGATTCTTCCTGTCCTGAGTTGACTCTCCTGATTTCCCTGTGTTACTCTGTGATGTGTCGTGGGTTTATTTTTATTTTATTTTATTTTTTTCCTGTGGAACTTCTGGAGCCGTTCCTTGAGGGGGGGGGTTCTGCCATGATTACCCAAGTGGAGTCACCTGGGGTAATCATGTGGCGCGCTGGAATGTGCTTCCTAAATGGTCAATGCTCCCCTTTTAAACGCGTTACGCGGAGAACTTCTTGTCTGAGGATTACTCCTGTATTCGTAAGACACTCCCGATTACCTGCCTTGTTGTTTACTTGATTCTGCCCGTCTGCCTTCGATCCGACCTGCTTCCGTCCACGCTACGATCTTCTCTTCAGTCCCGGTAAACTCAACCTGCTTCCGTCCCACGCTACGATCGGCTACGTCTTCCGAAGTGTCTTCACGTCGTTGCTGCTGACGTTCGACAGTCATCGCGTCTCCCGCTAACCCTGTACGCTTCCCCAAATAAAAGACATGTAACGAACGCTCTGGGGTCTCCTGCTCTGTTCTGGTCATCCGTGACAATTTGAGTCTTTTAAATGATAAACGGACAGCATTTATTGTGTTTTAATTAGTCACTCACGACCTCCAAAGCTCTTTACAATGGACTTCACACTTTACACATTCACAAACACACACTCAGCTGAGTCACAAGAAGTCAGGAATTGAACCTGTGACCTCTTGGTCCCAAAGCAAGGCTAAGGTTTTAAAGCAGGGTTGAAAACAAGGTTATGCATTCAGAGGAAGGTTACTATTTGGGTAAGTATGTGGCCGGTTTAGGACTTGATTCTTCGGGTTTGAATGCAGTTCAAAATAAAAACGACAAAGAAATGCTATTGATTCTCCTTAATTTTACTTGTGTCCTAAAACTTTAGACATCAAATTAATTAAACAGATATCAATTGACACTTTATTTCCCTCCTCATTTCACATTTACACTTGTTGCACATCACATGGATATAGTAACATAGAACAATCCATGTTAAAACACTCCTCAAATAATATATAATTGTATTCAGAGCACGATTTACACCACGTTATTTAATTGCATGCATCAAGCATGTTATATATTTTTTGTCCCCTTGATAGCTTAGTTTAAGAAATGAATCATCTTGAAGCCCCTACGTGTGTGTGAGGCCTTTCCCTTCACTGCTTTAGGGGCTTCATTATGACATCACTTGTTTTAAACTAGGTTTCTAAAAAAAAAGGGGGAAAAAAAGGAAAGGGTTTCAAAGTAGATTTTAGAAGCAAGGTTAGAGTTTCCAAGCAAGTTTGGGGTTTTGAAATAATCGATAGTGTTTAAAGTAGGGTTTTTAATCAACAGTGTGGTGTCAAAGTAGCATTTTATAGTAGGGTTCCAAAGCAAGGTTAGGGGTTTAAAGAATGTTTTAGGAGCAATGTTAGGGTTCAAATCAAGGCCGAGGTTTAAAGTAGGGTTTTTAATCGAGGCAATGGTTTCAAATGAAGGCTAGGATTTTAAGTGGGGTTCCAGAGAAAGGAAAACGTTTCAAATTGGGGTTTAAAAGCAGTTTTACAAGTAAGGTTTCAAAGTAAAGATAAGCTTTCGAAGCAAGACTAAGGTTTAAAGTAGGGTTTCATATCAAGGGTATGTTAGTTTGGATCACATAATGAAAATTAATTCACTGATAAATATTAGTTATTATATTTGTCATGGCAGCATGGCGGCGCAGTGGTTAGCGCGTGTGCGGCACAGTTCTAAGGTCTCAGGAACCTCCTGTGTGGGTTCAAATCCAGCTACCGGACTTCCTGTGCGGAGTTTGTATGTTCTCCCCGTGCTTGCGTGAGTTTCCTCCGGGCACTCCGGTTTCCTCCCACATTCCAAAGACATGCATTTCAGGTGGATTGGCCGGTCCAAATTGTCCCTAGGTGTGAATGAGCGAGTAAGTTGTCTGTCCCTGTGTGCCCTGCGATTGGCTGGCAACCAGTTCAGGGTGTCCCCTGCCCACTGCCCGATGATTGCTGGGATGGGCTCCAGCACCCCCGCGACCCTACTGCGGATAAGCGGTGCAGCTAATGAGATGAGATATCTGTCATGTATGTTATGTTTATTTCAGGATTTAGTTACATTTGAAATGCAAATTCATAATATTACGACAGAATTCCGTGTTTTTAGAAAAGTCAGACAGGGTTATGTTACTGAAACCCGATGTGGCATGTGACCCAAAAAGTTTGCCCATACAGAAACAGTTCTTCCACTAGTGGACCAAAATATATTTGTACAATTCAGACAAGCAATTAAGCTTTGAGTTGAAGGAAATTGTTGTCAAGAAACTTGAAGTCGGTTGTCTTTGAACTTATCAAGGAAGGCAATAGATTGTATAGTTATCACCTGAGCAAGGTGTAGACCCACCCACCAAACTATACAACCTACTACCTCACCCTGACAAAGCTCGTTTTTTTTCAATTAACCCAATACACATCAATTGGGAAGCTCGTGGACAAGTCAACTGCAGGAGAGAGAGTGGGAAAGGTGAGAGGAGAGAGAGTGGGAAAGGTGAGATGGCACAACATTCATTTGGACAGGTAACTTAAAATTAGTTTTACCTGGTTATATCAGTATCAGAAATTATTTTCCCCCCATTTAATTAACACTCCACTTATTGAAACATGAATATTTTGTTTGTTTGTTTGTTTGTACATGATTCAATTGTTAGTTTGTTTGTACATGATTCAAATTGAATCTTTTCTTCCGGCGCCGTCACGAATGGCAGCCACTCCAGCAGCTCCCGTGTTATTTTCGATTGTTCTCGATTGTTCTCAGCTCAGGGATGCTGCTGGAAATGTGAATTTCCCTTCGGGGATGAACAAAGTATCTATCTATCTATCTATCTATCTATCTATCTATCTATCTATCTATCTATCTAAGTGGTATCGGACAACGCTGGCTGCTGGAAAGCTCTCTGATTGGACGCTTCGTTTTTTTACCTGTACCGTTGTTGGCTGAGGAAGCTTGCCTTGGGAAAGACAGTAGATTGTATAGTTATCTCAAAAAGAGGCTACACAACCCTCACAACTATTCAATCTACTACCTCAGGCCCAAGGGCAGCATTTGTACAGCTTTGTGTGCTTTGTTCGTCGAGGTTCGTCAAGGTCGCGCTATCAAGATGCTGTAAACAAAAACAAAGCAAGAAAATGGGTTATAGTCTGTTTTTTCCCCTCATATACAGTGTTCTCGTTTGCCCGCGCCCCTGCGTCCTAGACGCATCATTTTTGCTGGGTACGCATAGTGTCGAATCAACGTGCGTCCCCGGGACGCAACTTTTTTGACACAAAATTGACATTATTACCCAATTACTTTTTTTTTTAACAAAGATTTATCGCACTCCAAACTTTGTTGTTTTGGTCTCGCGGTTCGAGATTTCGTCTGCACGCCGATCTCGGCAAACGAGATTTCGTTGCTTCGAGACTACGTCATTGTTGTGGTGCTTGTCGTCGAGTGAAGGTTAAGTATGCCTCAGAAAAAACAGTATTAGGTAAAAATCAACACAAAATTGGTCATTTATCAGTGTCAGTAATAAGTCGAAACATAATGCAGAGTGATAACAACGGCAATAATTCCGGCAAGGAAAGCACGTGTGTTGAAACGAACGATTCGACGAAAGAAAATAAACAAAAAAATACTCCTAGCAAGAAAAGGACTTTTCTGCCAAAATGGACTAAATCATATTCCTGGATACGCTATGAGGAGGATGATAATGGAGGCTACATGTTCTGTGATGCGTTTACCCAGCGTGACAAAAAAACTGGATTGCATAAATCATTTCGCAATACGAACTTTCGGAAGAGCACATTCGATCGGCACCATAACAATGAAAACCACAAATTAGTTATGGAAATTCCAGTGCTGCAATTGGACCTTGAGAAGGCATTACAACTGTGGCGGGACAGCAAACCACGAAGAATATATGAACTGAAAACCTGAAGTGATAACTGCCATGTATTACCAATTAACTGTGATGATTAAAACTGCATGAATATATAGACTAATATTTCAGCAAGATTATTTTGTATAATGTACAATATTGTGAACTGAAAAATCTGAAGTGATAACTGCTTTGTATTATCAATTAACTGTGATGATTAAAACTGAATTAAAATATAGATTAGTATAATTATTTCAGCAATATTATTTTGTATAATGTACAATATTGTTGTGAACTGAAAACTCTTAAAGTGATAAATGTATAGATATTCCTGGTGGCACCGCTGTGATAAATGAATCATTTTTGATATGCATTTCCTGAACTGCGCATGAACGGAGCTAACATTCAGTGCTTGAAGCACTGCGTCTGGTGCTCAGGAGGGACAAAATAGAACAGCCTTTTAGTTAAATTTTGTCTTGAAGTACATGTTTGTCCCTCACTAAAAAAACAACAACAACAACAATATTTAGCTTCCATATCTCTTGTAGTCAAAATGGTGCCAAATCTCTGGTCAAAATCGATCCATTTATCAATGTGAAAAACATTTTAAAAGTATAAATAAATATGATAAATAAATATCTTAAAACATAAAATTATGCCTATTTTGTATGTCGTCATTTTTTTTAAAAGTCAGAAGTGTACACATGCAAATTACACACTTACTGCTTTCCTGAGAACCAGTTATGTAATTGGAAAAAAAAGAATTAATCGTGTCTGTGCCAGATTCCGTTTCCATTTTGGCCCAAAACAGAGTAGTTGATCTTTTCAGCCGATCACACACTGGCACACTAGCAAACATGGCAGTTGCCTTGAATCAGCTACAAGCTCTACAATTCCGCCCACCGGAAACTAAACAAGTAAACACAAAAAATGACGTGTGCAGCAGCCGTTTTAGGTCTGCAGCATTTGTTTTTCTATTAGGGGCTTTGTCTTTCCTGGATTTTGTGTTATTCAAACGACACAATCGCAGATCAACGTCGGATAAACAGTTTGCATACAAAATAGCTCACAGACGGTCAATCGATCTCATCCATCGACTCTTTTAGTCTAATTTGTGGAGTAGACAGTCGGGAGGTTGGGGTGGGAGGTTGGGGGGATTGGCATGTTGCCCATGCCTGCAACGCTGCCAATGGCACTTTTAACAGCTATGTTTGGCCAGAAAGAAAACAGCCGTCCAATATTGAGATGGCACATTGGCAGTGTATATGGGTCAAATGGCTGCGTCTATTAATATCACGCACATGTGCCGTGAGGAGTTCCTCAATCACCCTCAAAACATAAAGAGAGAGATGTAAAATAATTATCGGATCGATAACGGCAAAATATGACGTCACAGTTAAGGAAGAGTCCCTTTTAGCCACGCTATAATATTCAATCATCCGACACTGTTTGTTAAAAGATTCTGAGCATTTACATATATTTGGATTTTCTGCAGAAGTAGTCGCACAACTCGGTTGTCTCCTTTATACCTTTTTATAATCAGTCACTAAGTAGGAATATTTAATCAGCCAAAACTGTTTGTTAGAAAAATTCAAGCAATATGTTATTATTATAATGTATTTGGGATTCCTAAAGCAGTAGAAGCGCAACTTGGTCGTGTCTCATCGCTACCTCTTTATACATTAAACTAATTAATCAGCCGAGACTAATTTTTAAAAGATTCTAAGCATTTATGTTTCTCATTTGAACATATATTTGGATTTTCTATAGAAGTAGTAGCATGACTTGGTTGTGTCTCCTCTCTACCTTTTCATAATAAGTCACTCAGCACCAAGCGATATTATCCCGACACGACTTGTTACAAAAATTCTAAGCACATTCCCCACTACAACATATTTGGTTAATGTATAGAAAAGTAGCGAAACATGGTCGCGTCTCCTGTCCATCACTTTATGAGTCACTTGACGCAAAGTGTCAACATCAATTGTAAGAAAATGTCAAAGTACTTATGATTCCTCATTAGAATATATTCAGATTTTCTATGTAGGAGTGGCACATCTTGGTCGTTTCTCCTCTTCACCTCTCCATAATATGTCACTTGACACCAAGTTATTATATACAGTCAACAGACACTACTCATTGGAAAAATTCTAAGCCTTATTTTCCTTATTTGATTTTCTATTAAAATAGTAGCACAACTTGGTGTTGTCTCCTCTCTACCACTTCACAATGTGACCAAGGCACTGGAGCACTTGGCCAAAATCAGTCAGATAGTGTGTTTGTATGGGATTCTGAACATTAATAAGTACATTGAGTTTTGTTTCGTTTTTACCACGCTTTTTTTTTTTTTGTCGAGCTGCTGCTTGTTTCTGCGTGACCCCAATTTAATCAAGATTGACAGATGCCCGCCAAAGTCCGCAAATGAGTGTCCTAATCATCAGACAATGTTACTTTTCTATACTAAACACACACAGAGTGTAGTGTGCATATATATATATATATATATATATATATATATATATATATATATATATATATATTAAATGTTATGGTGCTCATAAAAATACCCTATAACTGGTTGTTGTTACTGAAAAACAATATAAATATAAACCTCATACCGCTAACCATATTTGTTCCACTGTTTGTCATTGAGCAACCGCCCCAAAAAACTGTCAGCATCCCATCAAAGGACGTAAAGTCAAGGAAAAAGCAGTCAGTCTTCCTGCCATTAAAAATGCTTGGCGCAAATACAAAGCAGTCACCAGACGACTGCAAAAGAATGCGTCTTTGTCACTCCTTAGGTCTGGCAGTTTTTTTGGGCCAAGAATGGGCACTTGTCTGTGTGCCTGGCAGAATATCAATGAGGGAGGCGGCAAGGCAAAGACTTGGCACAATGCGATGTCACGTAATTAGTTTTAATCAAGAATTCCCACAGTCTAGATCGGAGGTGGGCAAACTACAGCGCGCGGGCAGCAGATGGCAATGCGGCATCTATCTATCTACATATGTACCGTATTTTCCGCACTATAGGACGCACCGGGTTATAGGGCGCACCCCCAATAAATAGTTTTTGGTCCTATATCTTCCGTAGGATTATAAGGCGCTACAATGGGAACGTCGACAAAACAGTCAGATAGTTCAGTCAAACTTATTACCCCCTTAACATTCCCAAAGCTTGCAAAGACGCAAATACGTGTCGAGAACACGTGCGGATGCGGTGTCCGTACGATGTCACTCAAATGCATCGTTCCAAATATCATTCGGAAGGTTAAAGTCTTGGGATTCAAGAAATGCCAACCATTCCTTTGTTTATATTTTCTTTTTTGCTCGCAACTTTACTGTGCATATGACAATAAACACTTGGAATTGAGTTTAATTTAAAAAAAGACCCATCACAGAAACATCGATATCACTCTGAAACAAGATACTATAAAATATATAGCCGGAGAAGTTCACCGAAGTCGTTGTGTTCAATAATAATGTGCAACCATGGTCCTCTTATATCCCTGAGTGTAGTAAATCCAGGAGAATAAAATATTTACAAATACAGAATAGTAAAACATGCTTTCTCTATGCCGTAGACAACCAACCAAACTTGCTATTCTGTCAGGTTTTTAATGTAAATCTCTTGATTTTATGTCTCAAGGTAATCAGCTTGTTTTTATATTACTAAATATAAAAACAATGTTTCTCATACAAACACACACATAAAGTAACGTCTCAACAATGAGTGTACAGGGAGTGCAGAATTATTAGGCAAATGAGTATTTTGACCACATCATCCTCTTTATGCATGTTGTCTTACTCCAAGCTGTATAGGCTCGAAAGCCTACTACCAATTAAGCATATCAGGTGATGTGCATCTCTGTAATGAGAAGGGGTGTGGTCTAATGACATCAACACCCTATATCAGGTGTGCATAATTATTAGGCAACTTCCTTTCCTTTGGCAAAATGGGTCAGAAGAGGGACTTGACAGGCTCTGAAAAGTCAAAAATAGTGAGATATCTTGCAGAGGGATGCAGCACTCTTAAAATTGCCAAGCTTCTGAAGCGTGATCATCGAACAATCAAGCGTTACATTCAAAATAGTCAACAGGGTCGCAAGAAGCGTGTAGAAAAACCAAGGCGCAAAATAACTGCCCGTGAACTGAGAAAAGTCAAGCGTACAGCTGCCAAGATGCCACTTGCCACCAGTTTTGACATATTTCAGAGCTGCAACATCACTGGAGTGCCCAAAAGCACAAGGTGTGCAATACTCAGAGACATGGCCAAGGTAAGAAAGGCTGAAAAACGACCACCACTGAACAAGACACACAAGCTGAAACGTCAAGACTGGGCCAAGAAAAATCTCAAGACGGATTTTTCTAAGGTTTTATGGACTGATGAAATGAGAGTGAGTCTTGATGGGCCAGATGGATGGGCCCGTGGCTGGATCGGTAAAGGGCAGAGAGCTCCAGTCCGCCTCAGACGCCAGCAAGGTGGAGGTGGGGTACTGGTATGGGCTGGTATCATCAAAGATGAGCTTGTGGGGCCTTTTCGGGTTGAGGATGGACTCAAGCTCAACTCCCAGTCCTACTGCCAGTTTCTGGAAGACACCTTCTTCAAGCAGTGGTACAGGAAGTCCGCATCCTTCAAGAAAAACATGATTTTCATGCAGGACAACGCTCCATCACACGCATCCAAGTACTCCACGGCGTGGCTGGCAAGAAAGGGTCTAAAAGAAGAAAAACTAATGACATGGCCTCCTTGTTCACCTGATCTGAACCCCATAGAGAACCTGTGGTCCCTCATCAAATGTGAGATTTACAAGGAGGGAAAACAGTACACCTCTCTGAACAGTGTCTGGGAGGCTGTGGTTGCTGCTGCACGCAATGTTGATCGTGAACAGATCAAAGCACTGACAGAATCCATGGATGGCAGGCTTTTGAGTGTCCTTGCAAAGAAAGGTGGCTATATTGGTCACTGATTTGTTTTTGTTTTGTTTTTGAATGTCAGAAATGTATATTTGTGAATGTTGAGCTGTTATATTGGTTTCCCTGATGAAAATAAATAATTGAAATGGGTATACATTTGTTTTTTGTTAAGTTGCCTAATAATTATGCACAGTAATAGTCACCTGCACACACAGATATCCTCCTAAAATAGCTAAAACTAAAAAAGCCCCACTCCAACTTCCAAAATATTCAGCTTTGATATTAATGAGACGTTTGGGTTCATTAAGAACATGGTTGTTGTTCAATAATAAAATTAATCCTCAAAAATACAACTTGCCTAATAATTCTGCACTCCCTGTAATTATATCTTTTGTACTTTTATCAATCTTGTATTTTATTTTGAAGTCGTTCCGGCTCTGTACTGATTCCTCTGACGTCACGAATAAACTTTTGCTCTCTCTCTTTTTCCGAAAACTCAACAAGAGGTCGCGTGAGTTTTTTGCCCCCACCATAATGTCGAATTAAACCATATACATGTATTTTATCTGTGCAAATATGGCCACGAAATAGTCATAATAATGATTGACTTTGACAAATGGTGCCGATTACCCGGTTGTTCCGCGTTTTTTTGTTCGATTCGGATGGATTGGGATGTAACAAACAAAGGACCAGATGGTTAGCATACCGAGGTTAGCATCAAAAATCCTTTGGAATCGAGTAGGAACGGGCTTCAACGAACCGGAGTGGTGTACTTGCAGGGGTAAAATGCGTGTATTTAAATACAAATTTGGAATAATTTTAAGAAAAGCCATAAAATGAAAGAAGAAGTTGATAATTGGGGATTCATTAGCGAATTATTAAATTGGTTCGAGGGTTGTGCCTCACCGAGTCAAATATGATTGTGTATGTCCATATATATATATGATACATATATTTATATGTGTGTATGTGTGATTCATATATTGACGAGCCGATTACTGGATTCGAGGATTCGCCTCATCGCTAACGGTGTCGGTAGCCCTGAAACTAGAGGAATGGCCTCGTTTCAGTTGCTGTTAACGGAAAGTTAGACGGCAGTCTTATGATATTGGAATTTGCCACGTATATCATAGAGAGGAAGAGGGCTTAAAGTGGTTCGCTATTGTGAATATATTAAATCTCTACAGTCGGTAGAGTCCCCGATTTAAAATCGTTTTAAAATGAAAAGATAACAAAATACCCTAAGTAGACTACATGGCTTCACGGTGCACCGTCTAAAACTATCTAAACAAAGCCAATTTTGGTGGGCCTTTGTCTTGTCAAATGTTTTATGTTTGTTCAATGTTTTAAATGTTTGTATACTTTCCTGTATTCTTATTTTTCTTGTCTTATGTTTGTCTTGCGCTGGCTTTAATCGTCCCACGTAACTGAAAAGAAAAAAATAGAAAAATACGAGGGAAAATTGCCGCAAACGAGAGAGCGCGTGCATTTTTTAAAAAAAAAAAGAGAAAAAAAGGAAGCGAATTTAAGTGCACATTGCAACGACAGAAACATTTTGTTTTTAACAGTAAGACCGTTTAAAAATGTTGTTTTTGGGTGGAACCGAGAGCACATCGCGTTAGGAATCGAAAACGTTCGTTTTTTGGGAAATCGGCGTTTGACGCTAAGGGTGTACAACATAACGCCTGCGTGCCTAAGGGGTTCCAATAAATATTTTTTTCGGTCCAAATTTTTTTTGTTTTTTCAATTGGAAAACGATAAATTTAGGAGTGGTAAGTTTAGAAAACTTATGTTTGAGTTATTTTAGATGCGTTAAATGAAGTTAATGCCAGAATAACACTTACTAAAGATACAATAATAAAAATAATGATAGAATATTCCGGTTTTCAGTTCAAAATTAGAAAATTAAGGACTGTAAAGACAGGGGAAGTATCAAATTGAGCAAATTGGAATGGATTTTGAGATAAAAGGATTTTTATACAAAATTACCAAAAAAGAGTGAATGAATACTTTATTTTCAATGAATATGGACAGAAAATTCATTGAGTGGAATAAAAATGTTAAAATGACTCGTAGATCAATACACGTCATTTTTACATTTAAACTGGTAAGCTAAAAATGAGTGTTAAAAGGGAAAAGATACTTAAATAAAACAATTTGCTGGAATTTGGGTATGGAAAACTTGCGAAGAAAAGTGAAAAACAACACATTATGTGAGGTTTTTGGAGTTACTCATGGTTTTGAAAAACACTATATAAATGCAAACCATTTATGATAGAATAGAATATACATTTACTGACATAGTTACAAAATGGGTTACAGAAATATTGTTAGGGAACTACCGTGAAAACACTACAAAGGAACTAAAGTAAAGTTTGATTTTACAGCAAAAGTGTTGCACTAACGATGTTTTGAGTTCTAGAATTTTGGTTCTTGTGTCATTTGGACTCAACAACCCGATGAGGAGAAAATAGGATCAGCGAAAGGTAGCACTAATAACATGATGAAGATATTATATGTGCTGAACAATGGTAAGTGAAAACCCAATTTTTATGATATTAAAGGAATATATCAACAATAAGGGCGTTACAGGTGAGATGCAGAAAAGTTTTGAGTTCATATTCGGCCGGTATGAACCATAACTATGATAAGTAATAATAATAATAATAATAATAATAATTTCCTTGTATTGTCATTCTGTGTAACAATGTACACAGAACGAATTGTCGATTGCACCTGACCCGTTGTAGCGAGCCGATGCAGCCGCAGCCAACAGAGGGCGCCGCCGACCACTTTTTAAGTCTTAGGAATGACTCGGCCGGGGCGTGAACCACCGACCTCCCAGTCTCAAAGCGGGCGCCTTACCATCTAGGCTACTGAGCTGGTATAGATCTCATCTTATCAGCTATACTGCTTGTCTTCAATGGGGTGCATGAATGCTGGAGTCCATCACAGCGATCATCGAGCAGCGATTGGAGGACACCCTGAACTGGTTGCAAGCCAATTGCAGGGCACACAAAGATAGACAATTCACTAGCTCATTCACACGTAGGGACAATTTGGACCAGCCAGTCCACTAGAAATGCATGTTGTTGAAAGAGGTAAGTAACCGGATAGCCGGAGGAAACTAACGGAAACAATGAGAACATGTAAGCTCCGCACAAGAGCCCAGTGGCTGGCTTGGAACACACACCTGTTCCCAGGTCCTTAGTAATGCAGTACACGTGCTGGCCAATGCGCCACCGTGCTACACACATATATATATAATATATATATATATGAAACAATTTTAAGACTGAACTATCAATAATGATAATATGATAGGGATTTTGAATTCCCTGTACTAGCTTGCTAAAAGATTTATAGATCTTGGCAAAGTTATGAATCGGTGACAAATATAGTACATATCTGCGTATTCATTCAGTTTTGATCATCGAATTATTAATTTATTTTCTGCATTTGTTGATGGTAATTGCGGATAACAGGCTTGTCTTTTTCCATGTTTCTACTTTCTGTACTTCTTTCTTTAACATCTTAGTACAACATAATTCGTGATGTCAATCATCAAAGTAAATGAGCCGTAAAAGCAAGCTCTCTTTGATGAATTGAATAAGGAAAAAAGCCGTTTGTCTAATAAAAAGACTGACCGTCACTCGACAAGAATTACCCACAACAATGACGTAATCTCGAAGCGACGAGATCTCGTTAGCTAAGATCGGCGTGCAGGAAAATAAAAACTCGTATAGCAAAACCAAAATAATGATAAGGCTTGTAATGCGTTAAATCTTTGTTAAAGAGTAACTAAATGATAATGACAACTTAAAGGGAAACCGAACTAATCATTTCTTGTTGAATATGCGAATAGCAAAAGGGTAATAACTAAGACATGTAGTTTTGCTCCTGATAAAGCAGGGACGAAAAAAGCAATGAAGATGACTGGAAAACCGTCCATAATTTTAGTGTTCATCTTCTCGTTCGTAAATGGACAAATTCAAAAGAGGCGTAATATGTAAAGGTTATTTCCTTAGTTGTTCTCCTATTCAATAGTAGATTACTCTCAATAAAATAATGCAGGAACCATTTCAAATAATCAAAATTTTGAAGGAAGTTTGAAAATGACGACAAATTAACACAGAAAAGAAGAATTCGAGACTAGAAATCATAACGTAGCTGAAGCTATTTCAGTCACTGAATCTATTTTTTTCTTTTAAACAGGAAAAAGAGAAACAAGTAGTAATAGTTGGACCAGATCGTTAATTTGTTTAGCTTTAATCACAAGGGATCTCGAAAGGATGCTTAGAACGAAGACTAGTGCGTAGAAACAAAGATTGTTGCGCAGAATAAAAGATAATGAATAAACAAAATAGATACACTCAACAACATAATTCATAAGTGACGAGTATGTATTGTTCTATATTGAATCAATAAAAGATTGATTATGGTTACAGAGAGAAGAAAATACAATTAGAGAAGTTATGACATTAAGTTCGATTTGGCATTTTTTGAGAAATTTTTGTTGATCTTTTGAGATTTTTGATGTTTAGTGTGAGGGTTTGGAATTTTGACAAATTTAGCCCAAAGGAAATTGGGAGGACAATTGATTACACACTGAATTTTTTTAGAATGAGTGTTACGATTGACAAGTGGTAAACAAATGTATAACAAATACTGACTTATGGTTTGGTTAAGTTAAAAGGAAACGGTTTCTATGGAAGAGCATTTTTAGAAGACAATGAGAAACTGATCAATCTTGAAAAGGGTCATAGGAAATAAAAGTAAAGGACTAGTTGATTTCGAGACATATCATGCTAATTTAAAAATAATTGCATGGGAAATAAATGGATAGAAATGGATTAAACAAAGATAATGTCTACTAGTACTTAAATTTAGAGAAAAATTTAAGACATTGAATAATCCGGCCAATTTACTAAAAAAATCCCAGTACGTAAGCACAGTGGAATTAACGAGACTCTTAAGTGACAGTGAATTCCATAAAAAGACTCTTTCCTTTCTTTTTAAAAGTCCGTGGACTCTTCAAAGGACATACCACCCTGTCAAAAAGAAATCATGGACAAAAATCATTTGCTGAAAGAGCCAAAGACATCAGTCATCCATTATCTGCGCCGCTTATCAACAGCGAGGCCAAGGGAGTGAGATGGAGCACATCCCAGCTACGCTCATCAACAACGACATCAAGGGAGTGATGGGGCACATCCCAGCTGCTTTTCAGACAGCTAACAGGAGATTCCTGCAGTCGTTACCAGTGAAATTGACAAAAAAGTCAATAAAGTCATTTTGTGTTTGACATGGACACATTTTTGAAAAACTATTTTTGATGGGCCAAAAGCAACATTCAAATGGTGAATGAAATGTGGAATAAGCAAATCAAAAGACTGAAAGACAACAACATTCAAGAATACGTCTGCTTGAAGTTATATAGAGTCTTGTTAATACAAAGTGTAAATGTATTTGAGGAAGATTGATAAATTCATCTTGCAAATTTATAAATGTGTCTGATTTCACTCCTATTCATAGATTGTGAACTTAGGTTTTAACTCAGGGGGGAAGTTGAGACATTCCGTAAAATATAAGTTAAAACCTAGTTTTTTCCGCAATTGATGAAAAATTGTCTTCTGAATAAGCTCTCCATATAACTGTTTTTTGAGATTCAAATTACGAAATTTGGACGGATAGAAAAATATTACACAGAAGAAATGTTGTAATATAACATAATTTACAATGTTTGTCAAATTGATGAACAAAAATCAATTAAAATAACCGTTTACCAGTAGAAAATCGCCCACATTGAGAACATTTTTGGATGGTATTTTTCATTTTTGGCAAAATCATTCACTTTGAGCGTGAATTACCTGCTTTCTTTGCAAAATACTGTTATTTTGAACAAATGTACTTACTGAAAAGATAATACATAGGTTATGATTTTTACAAAAGGAAAAACAAAGAGTGAATCATAACAATAAAAACGTCTTTTCTTGGGTTAAATTGATAATTTAACAATCTATCTTGGTCATCTACCTCGAGGGGAATGGCCAGCAGCAAGATAACACATTGAAAATCAAAAGAAAATGCAAATAAAAAGTGCATACAAATTTTTCTTCGAATATGATCAATCCACAAAAAAGAAAAAAATCAATCACTCAAATCAGGGTAAACTATTCTGACAGATAATGGTTAAACTGATTCAGTGACTAGATTTAGTGAAAAAGCAAAATTTGAAATTTAGAACTAACAATTTAAAAAATAAATTGTTTATCTTCGAGTTGGAATTCTGGGATAAAATGCTCAAAATGGATAGGGAAACTTATAGTGGGGATTTTGATTTTCACTTATAATAAATATAAAGACAACTTAAGAAAATATACAAATCTATAAATGAATTTGTTGTTTTTTTTAATTTGTTTTGAGCCATAAAGTCTCAATAGGGGGGAAGAAAGGCATAGAATAAACTACTACAAAAATTTTTTTTAAGTCTAGTCTTTTTTCCATCTATAGCTTTCCCTGAATATTCAGTTCTATGGTATTGATTTATGCTTCTCATCCATACAGGAGAAGGTGACCCCTGCTGATCAGATGATGGAGTTCTGTCAGCCCAGGGAGCGTCAAACTTAACTTCTTCCCAAGGCCAGAGGTCAGGACTCTGGGGAGTGTGCCAGCACCTTCGCCATCAGCTATGTCTACACACGTCCGAGGCCATTATCATCCACAAGCAACATGTCATCACGCCAGGAGGCGTGGGGATCCTAACGGTGGCCATGCTCATGAAAAACGGCATCAAAGCCGCCAATAGTGCCCAAATCTATTCACCCGAAAGAATAGGTATCGGACTCTTCAATGAGACCTAGAGAAATGGTGGTCGTAAAAGTACCAAAATAAGATGGTTTTGTTGAAAACTTAGGATTTTGCGGACTGCTTTGATACATAGGTATCAGCAACCACACATCACACAATTTCACTGATAATAACCAGATATTCCACAACTATAAACATAGTTACTGGGTTAATCGAAACTAACACTGATTAATTGATTAATTCTTTGAAATTTTTGTTTATTCTCTAACATACTTGCTAGGTCAAAGAACTTGACAATTGAGCTAACATAAGAGAATGTTTTTTCACATGAATCAGATCATAGAATGAACGTATAATGAAAAGAAATATCAAGGTTTTTCTGATGCGTTTCAACATTAGGTCACAAACTTGATGAAGGAACAATCAGGGTAACAGGCGATATAATGTTTTTGATTTTGGGTTTTATTCCTATAGTGAGACATCCACACATCTTAACGATGCTGGTTGTCATATTGCTATAATTTAAAACAATATTTTTCCTAAGGGTTTTAGAGGTTTGTTTATGCATACAATTCTTTGATAAATTGGCACCATGCATTCTAACCTCTTGCCTAACTAGTGATGCTACAGTTTCGAAAATCATTTTGGGGATCTTTTCATTCTGTTTATCTTAATTCTCGCGGTTTCCATTAATAACCTTGGAGTTAGCGATTGCTTAACTGGAGATTTTTTCACTTTTAAACTTTTTCACCTTTTTGTTTTTGTTCGTTTTAGTTGGCCAACTTTTTTATGCTTTTGTCCGTGTTTGTTTTATCCTGTTTTTCCCAGCAAGAGACATTCCTTGGAGGCGAGAAAGTTTTTTCTTTTGTTGAAGGTTTTTTTACTCCTCCGTGTGATTACCAATCTATTTTTTAAAATTCTTCGAGATTAACAACAGGGGGGAAATGTCAGGTTTTTAATGTAAATCTCTTGATTTTATGTCTCAAGGTAATCAGCTTGTTTTTATATTACTAAATATAAAAAAAATGTTTCTCATACAAACACACACATAAAGTAACGTCTCAACAATGAGTGTAATTATATCTTTTGTACTTTTATCAATCTTGTATTTTATTTTGAAGTCGTTCCGGCTCTGTACTGATTCCTCTGACGTCACGAATAAACTTTTGCTCTCTCTCTTTTTCCGAAAACTCAACAAGAGGTCGCGTGAGTTTTTTGCCCCCACCATAATGTCGAATTAAACCATAAACATGTATTTTATCTGTGCAAATATGGCCACGAAATAGTCATAATAATGATTGACTTTGACATTCACATTCATCTTTTTCGGCCAATTGCAGGGTTTGTTTTGCCCCGTTAGCCTATCAGAGCCTGTAAATGATAAAAAGGATCCGCCCCCTTTACCTCAGAATAACTTTAGCCAATAGTGATTGATTCAAATGATGATTGACACATTGGTTAGCCAATGAAACGCTGGTATATAAATCCCATCATACACCGCGGACTACTTCACGTTCGGGGGAAAATCTAGTCGCATTTGATGGGATACTGACAGTTTGCATTAGTTGCAAGACTTTGCGACACACCATTGAGCCATATATAAGGCGCACTGTATTATAAGGCGCATGGTCAGCTTTTGAAAAAAATTAAGACTTTTAGGTGAAAAAGTTCAATTTACAATCAAAAGAGGCAAATATCATTTTTCCTCCAGCTTCGACTGTGGTCTGTTATGAAAGGATCGATTAGAAAATACCAAAAAATCAAATCCCTATTTTTTTCCCTCCTGGCCCAGCTGCTCTGCCATTTTTTACAACCCAATGCAAACCGCATCATTAAAGGTTTGCCCAGCCCTGGTCTTGATCCTCATGCCTTGCCGCAAATTCTGATTTACTTTTTATTGTACTTTCCCTCAAACCTTTCCAGCAAAACTTCCTCCGACATGCTTGTGCTTAATGTTCTTTAACTCCTCGTTAGGGCCCGGTCACACAGCCGTTTGCGTCTGTATCGAGGCTGAATCATGGCCAGAAATTTCTGCCTGTGAAGCAGACGCTATTGAACGCTTTGAGATCGCCATACAGATGAGATACAGCAGTGCTTTACACGCGGTCGGAAATTCACACGCGGTTGGCAGCGCGAAAAAGTTTTGCGCTGCTCAAAACTTTAGGGCCCGGTCACCCAGCCTTTCACAGGCGTATCGAGGGGGGGGGGTTTAAGGGTTATTTTTCTATCTTCGTTATTCATTATCCATTAACCGTTATCGCGCTGCAAAGCCTAGGGGCCGGGCCTCTTACTCTCAGCCAAAAGGCCAAGCTAAAGGGGGTTTTTAAGGGTTATTGTTCTATCTTTGTTATTCATTATCCATTATCCGTTATCGGTCAGTTCATAATACGCTACAAAGCCTAGGAGCCGGGACACTTACTCTCAGCCAAAAGGCCAAGCTAAGGTCCTAGCCCAAAAGCCTTGCTGCGATCATTGCGAATGCACCGTTCCCGGATGTTATGCAATACCGGGCCGATGCGTGGAGTGGACAGAGCAAGCTCCTGGTGTCGCCATATTCCTCAGAATCGGCTGAACCACGGCCAGAAATTTCTGCTCGTGAAGCAGACGCTGTTGGACGCTTTGAGATCGCCATATAGACGAGATACAGCAGTGCTTTACTCGCAGTCGGAAATTCACACGCGGTTGGCCGCGCGAAAAAGTTTTGCGCTGCTCAAAACTTTAGACCACGTGTTAACCGCGGGCGGCACACGTGGTACACACGAGGTAATGACGTGGAAATGACGCGAAACAACGTGCTATGGCCGCGGCCAGGGCGTGGTTACACGTGGGTAGGACGCGAAATTTCAGCGGGTAATCGTGGGTGGAGCACGGTCATAGCATGTTCTGTGCCTGTATCGCGGTGTTATTAAGTGAAATTAGCGTGTTACGCGTGTGACGGTCAAACGCCTTTCTCCGCATATATACAGCGTGATTTGCCGAGCACACGTCAGTTGTGCTCGAGACGTCAAGGGGTGAACATGGATCCCCGTCACCGTAGTGACCTCGTCTTATTCCATTTTTATTTCTTGACATTTCTTTTCATTTCATAACAAGATAATAAAAAAAAAAAGAAAAACTATTACAATAATAACATATTGGCTTCTTCGGTGCCATAGCTTGAAATCTTGATCTTCACGGGACTGTGTCTTGAGCGGTTATGATTTCTACAGCCCGGTGTTATGCCGAGAAATGCATCCCTGCCGAGATTTGCATCCCCTCTGTCAGGTTTTCAATGTAAATCTCTTGATTTTCTGTCTCAAGGTAATTAGCTTGTTTTTATATTACTAAATATAAAAACAATGTTTCTCATACAAACACACACATAAAGTAACGTTTCAACAATGAGTGTAATTATATCTCTTGTACTTTTATCAATCTTGTATTCTTTTATTTTGAAGTCGTGTTCTGGCTCTGTACTGATTCCTCTGACGTCACAAATAAACTTTCCCTCTCTCTCTTTTCGGGAACTCAGCCATGAAGGAGCGTAAGTTTTTGTTCCCACCATCATGTCGAATTAAACCATATACATGTATTTTATCTGTGCAAATATGGCCACGAAATAGTCATAATAATGATTGACTTTAACACCTCGCTACTACAACCACTTTTACCTCGTTTTATCTCACTTTTAGGGAATGTAATGGCGAACATATAACCAAATCCACTTCGTCTTGCATTTGTTGGGAATGTAATACAACTTAAACCATTCCGTCTTTGTTTTTGTTGTGAACGTAATCGAACGGTAATGCACACCGTATATAAATCACTTTTGAGAACTGTTATGCACTCTACCGTAAAGCTTATTATGCAGAAATAAGCTTTATGGTAGAGTGCATAACAGTTTCAATACGAACGATTTGAATAGAAAAAGGCAAAATAAACATGTTACCTGCTCTGGGTCTTTTCTTTTGCAGTCAAAATATCCCATTCTGAAATCCAATTACAGCAAATAAGTGAAACACAACGAGGACTACTTATGAATGTTTTAAAGTGTTTAGGCGCATTTAGTGAAATGATTATAAGTTATTGTTTCGGGAAAATAGAAAGAGGAAACTATTGTGGGATGACTACTGCAGGCTTTTTTTTTTAATTCTCGAAATATTTGAATTTCATGTTCATTACTTAATTACAATCTGCCAGCATTTTTAATGACCCAAATACAGTAATGCGAGCAACTATATAGTTGAACAAATAGGTGTTGAACCAAAAAAATCGAGTCATTTTTGCGCCGATGTTCAAACACAAAATCGGAACTTGAACAAACCCAAATAGAGCAGAATGGGTGACAGAGGGAGATGAGCAGCAATCTTGGCTACCCATACCTTGTCCGATTGCATAATTCCAAGACCAGTCAACAGAGTAAGAACATACTGTAATTGATTGTGATTATGTGTGTTTTATTACCTTTTTTGACAATGATAATAATGGGTCCCAAGTAAGTTAGAGAAAAGGGAAAGAAAAATAGCTCAACAGTTAGAACTATGATCATGTTAAAGAAGGAAATTATTGCGAAATACAGGAACTGTGTACGAGAGTCTGCAATTGCACCGTTGCCTAAAGGCACACTAAATGCTTTGAAATAGTTTAATATTTTTATCTCTATCATGTTTTATATTTTTATCTATATGTTTTATAATTCACACAGAGCTTGCTAGGACCTTAACTAAAGCCAGGACCTTAACTTGGCCTTTATAGCTTGGCCTTGATGCCAAGTCCTTAGCTTGGCCTTTGCCATGATCTTTGATTTTTGCATTCCGGAGATGGAATAAGAGCTTGCTCTGTCCACTCCACGCATCGGCCCGGTATTGCAGTACCTCCGGGAACGGTGCATTCGCAATGATCGCAGCAAGGCTTTAGGGCTAGGACCTTAGCTTGGCCTTTTGGCTGAGAGTAAGTGTCCCGGCTCCTAGGCTTTGTAGCGTATTATGAACTGACCGATAACGGATAATGGATAATGAATAACTAAGATAGAACAATAACCCTTAAAAACCCCAAAACCCCCGTCTTAGTTTCAAATAGCATAGCATATTAGCTTGGCCTTTTGGCTGAGAGTAAGAGTCCCGGCTCCTAGGCTTTGCAGCGTATTATGAACTGACCGATAACTGATAATGGATAATGAATAAAGAAGACAGAACAATAACCCTTAAAAAATCCCCCCCACACCTTTTCTGTTGTTGTTGGACTGTGTACTTCATACTGTGGTTCTGAATTGATTGAGGAACTGGTAATAGACTGTGGCTTAAAGGGAACGATGCAATACCACCGATAGTTTCTAGAAGTTCTGGATTTGTCTATCATCCAGAAGTTCCCCAAAATACAGCAATGCTGTAAGTTTGATTTTTGCAATCGGGAGATGGAATAAGAGCTTGATCTGTCCACTCCATCCATCGGCCCGGTATTGCAGTACCTCCGGGAACGGTGCATTCGCACTGATCGCTGCTTGGCTCTGTGGCTAGGACCTTGACTCAGCCTCTTGGCTGAGAGCAAGTGTCTCGGCCCCTTGGCTTTGTAGCGTATTATGATTTGACCGATAACGGATAATGGATGATTGATAAAGAATATAGAACAATAAACCTTACAAACCCCAAACACCATTTGAAAAATTATCATTGTTTAAGTACAAGTTTCATTTATATTTTGGGTAATTTGCAATTGAACCCATAAAAATGAATATCATTATTATGCATGGGAAAATTATTTTAGCACTCAAACAATTGGGTGTTTAAACACCCATCCCAAACGGTTTATGGTCGAGTACGGAGATACTATATAAGTCACACTGGAGTATATGTCGCACTTTAGGGGGAAGTTCCATCCATCCATTATCTGCACCGCTTATCCTCAGTAGGGTCGCAGGGGTGCTGGAAACCATCCCAGCTATCTTCGGGCAATGGGCAGGGGACACCCTGAACTGGTTGCCAGCCAGTCGCAGGGCACACAAGGACAGACAACTCACTCGCTCATCCACACCTTGGGACAATTTGGACCGTCCAATTAACCTGAAATGCATGTTTTTGGAATGTGGGAGGAAACCGGAGTGCCCGGAGGAAACCCACGCTAGCACGTGGAGAACATGCAAACTCCACACAGGAGGTTCGATCTCATGACCTCAGAACTGTGCCGCACACGCGCTTACCACTGCCCCACCGTGCTGCCCAAGGGGGAAGTTAATTTGATAAACTCAAACATCACAATTACACAAATTAGCATTCCATGTTATTGAAAGGTTATAAATGATTTGATTGATATTGTCTTATCATCTGTCAATATCTGTTTTTGTCAAACCGGCCAATGAAAGAAGAATGTTGGAACAAAAATGATCTTTGTTGTTAAAATTCAATGCTACCCTGGCTAGTGCCCTGGATTCAGTAGCGCCCATCCGGCTTAAATCACGACCTAAAAGACGCACGCCTTGGTTTAATGATGAAACTAGATCCCTTAAACGAGAATGCAGGAAATCTGAAAGAAAATGGCGCGCTACCAAGCTTGAAGTTTTCCATCAAATCTGGTGTAATAGTTTGTTGAAGTATAAAGCGGCCCTGGCCTCTGCAAAATCAGCCTACCTTTCGAAGGTGATTGCGTCACAAAAGAACAATCCCAAGGTCCTTTTCGACACTGTAGCATCGCTTACAAGGCAACAGACTATCCCAGATAGCTCCACTCATTCTGCCCACGACATAATGGTCTTCTTTACTAAGAAGATCCAAAGCATACAGGAAGAAATCGCTAAAGACAGAATTAATTCAACACATACTAAAGCACTCAAATCTATAGATGCACGACATGGTGGCTGTCCAGGGATTTTGTCCCGTTTTAGTGAACTGTCACTCGATAATCTTAAACAGATGGTGAATACGGCCAAACCGACGACTTGCCAGTTCGACCCCCTTCCAGGTTCACTTATGAAAGGTGTCTTTGCCGTTCTTGCACCTTCAGTTCTAAATATTTTAAACATATCACTCTCCTCCCGTGACTTATTCTCTAAAGCCGCTGTGAACATCGACAATTGCCACATCACACAGAGAGACTCACTTAAAAATTTAGGTGTCATTTTCGACCCCGATCTGTCCTTTCAAACACATGTGAAGAAAATTACTAGAACCGCTTTCTTCCATCTCCATAACATTGCTAAATTTCGTCCTATACTTTCTCAGTCGGATGCGGAAATTATAATTCACGCGTTTGTTACCTCCCATCTCGATTACTGTAATGCACTACTTTCTGGTCTTCCGATGACCAGACTCAAGAGTCTTTAGCTGGTACAAAATGCTGCAGCGAGGCTTTTAACTAGGACAAAAAACTACGATCACATCACCCCAATTTTGGCTAACCTGCATTGGCTCCCAGTTAGCCTAAGATGCGATTTTAAGGTTCTCCTATTACTATACAAAATCATACATGGACTTTCCCCCTCATATCTTTCAGATCTGATTTCCCCCTGGTGATCCCAAGAGCAAAGAAGTGTTCTGCTGGTTCGAGAGCGTTCTCCATCCGGGCACCGGTGCTGTGGAATGCTCTTCCCCCTGAGATCCGATCTGCAACCTCAGTGGAAATGTTTAAATCTATGCTTAAAACTCACTTCTACTCTATAGCATACGAATAACCTAAACTTCTTATATGTAATAACTCGTGAAGCCCTTTGAGACTATTTGTGATTAAGGGCTATACAAATAAAAATGACTTGACTTGACTTGACTTAAAATAACCAATGTTAAATCAACATGAAACTAAAATCAATATTCATAGATAACGACCAATAATAAACAATCCAACTCACAAAATGTAAAAATGAGAGATCAAAGATATTTTACAAACCAACCAACATAGGTTTTATAAAAAAAAGGCCTGAGACGATTCAGATGAAAAAGCTTTAGCTTCCTGTGAGCCACCAGGAACTTCCTGTTGCCTTACCGCAAACAGACGGGACAGCCGAGAAATTGGCCAATGAGCTTCAAGCGGGAAGTCTGCCTGATGGCCTCAAGGAGAAACGTCACAATGAAACACAAAAAGTTCATCTGAGGATACTTGAACACGAGGGGAGGGAGCTAAGCCACTCCCATCTCTCACGTTAGCGTCCTCTCTCTTCTGTCTTTCTCTTGCCACCCATATAAAAGACGGTAAACTTAAAAAAATGGATTTGTCTCTAACTGGGAGAGCAGATCGTATCTGTCATCCTCCGAATCCTATTAGTGTATATACAAAATTAGGATTTATATCCAGAAATTATATAATAGTTTACAGAAACAGAACAACCAAGTTTACGAGGAGCTTCATAATTCAAAGACATCAAAGCTACTGTAACACCGGCTCAATGACGCATCCCTGCTAAATAATATTGAAATACTAACTAAAACTCAATGAACAAGACAGGAAACAGAGAAGAGGCAGGATATATTGGAATACCAAGTGCTTCTAAATTGACAAAACACAAAAGCTTGATGCAGTATGTATTGGAATACCAAGTGCTTCAAAATTAAAAAAACACAAAAGCACAAGGAACAGGGGAACATGCGTGGATAGAACTGCTACATTAGGTTCCAACACCAACCAGCTGTAACATAAAAAAACAAGAAAGGAGGACAATATAATTCACATTCCCCCACAGGAACAAAACAATGAGAGTGCCTTGACAATGAGACCATGCAACATTTACGTAGCTGTAAATGAACAAAAACATTAAAAAATAAGACAAAGAAGGATATACCTATTGAAACACTAACTAGCTCAACTAAACATGAAAAGCGAATGGTGGAAGGACATGGTGGAATACAAATTGGTTCTAAATGAACAAACATGAAAGGAATAGGGCACAGAGAACATACTCACGCGTGGGTACACCAACCACATAATGTTCCAACACCAAACAGCTCTAACAGACGAAAACTTGAAAATAACACAATGCAGATATGTTGGAACACAAACTCAAAATGAACAAAACATGATAGAAAAAGACAGGACATTTTCGGACACTAACAAAAGAAATGATGAAAGGAAGTTATTGCGGCATATGCCGAAATACCAACTAGTTAGCACAGAACAAAACATGAAAATGGGACGGCACTGGATACGTTCCTGCAAGCTGACAACACCAAGAACGCCATGGTGAAAAGACTGAAATATATAGCTGGAACAGTAACTTACTCTAACCGGACAAAAACATAAAAGAAAGACATTGCTGGGTATGTTGGATGCTAACTAAATATAAACATTGAGGATGACAACATGGGATTTGTGGAACAAAAACTAACTGAACATAAATATAGAAGGAAGAAGATACATGATGTTTGGACACTAACTAACTGCACAAAACATAAAACAAAGGTGAAGCAGGAAAATGTTCTCAAATGGCCAAAGAATAATAACTAACAAATATTTGGAATCTGCAACAGCTCTTATACACTCCCAATATTTATTTGTGAAATATGTTGCTAGGTCCTCTTCTTTTCATATTTGTTCTGTTATAATTTGTGGTTAGTCCACCATATCGTGCATTACCTTCCTTTCATGTTTTCTTTAACTATCTTACGTTTCAAAATAATCTGTAGTGTTTATTTCATTAAGATCTTGTAACATCTTATCCTTAAAACACCTTAATCACCAAAATCTGACAAAAAGCACCATAACACAGAACATGACCGTACAGAAAGCAATGAACTTGAAAGTTTGTTGCCAAAATTGTGCAATATGGACAAACGCTCACCGTATCTGCCCTTTTCAAACACATGGCGCTAGGACGCCATCTTAGATTCCAAGACATCATTTAAACCACGAGAAATAAGGTTTGCAAGCAAAACGATCGCTGATTTTTTCTATGTCAGCTGTGTTCAACTTTCCTCGATTTCATCATTCAAACGATGTGCACAACAAACATTCCAGTTTCCAGTGTTCAAAAATGGTCACGCCCTACTAAGAAACGTGTTTGTTTATCAAAAAAAAAAAATGGTCACTCTGTGTTACTTATCACAACTCCTCAAGATGATAAGAGAGCCACCAGGCAAACCAAGTTCATGTGAGGTTAACTTGACGTTGTGTAAAAAGTTAGCAAACAGATCTGTACTTGTGCCCGCCATTAAATGCCATAACACCTGTTTGTTATGGAAAATTGCAGACGAAGTACAAAGCAAAAGAGGAAGGCGGTGTCACAGACCAGATCCAAGAGAGTGTAAAGGGACAGAGAGATGGCGGGAAAGCTCGAGTCTCTGAGATTGAAAAAAGTTTCTCCCAGTTCTATGTCCGGCCAAAATGGCTGAGTACGTTAAGGCGGCGTGACCCAGGATGGACAAACTCAGAGAAACATCATCCCGTAAAAATCAGTAATAGAGACAAGGGGGGGAAATACCTGAAAGCCCATATACCGGTGGAGATCTAGGCCTGAGAACCGGACGAGACGAGGACCATGGTGGAAAAAGAAAGGACCTCAGCATGTTCTCCTGAAAGCTACACCCACTTTTTCCCACAATCCTCTCATCTTGACATGAAACACAGCCTTACAAACATACGGACCAGAGAGTAACGTAAAACGAAATGGCTGGTAAACTGAGAGCGTCCAGATGCCGTGGTGGTAAATGCGATTGATATCGCCAGCCTCCGGATCGCCTTTGCTGACTGCCCACTTTGGCAGCACTGCCAAGAGGGAAAGAGAGCGAAGGGAGGGCGGCAGTACAGACACAGAAAGAGGAAGGGAGGGAAGTGCTGCCGCCGCAGACGACCAGTAAGGGAGGAGGAGTTGATGAGGGGAAGCGTGTTAAGAAAGAATGTTAGAGTACTAAGTCACGTGGACTACGTGTGCAGATGAAACCACAAGGAACAAGAGACCGGTTCCTGGAGATGTCCACCCTGGACAGTTGCAGTCAACCTCACTCCTTTAAGAACAACAACCAACCTCACATGCCAGAAGAACATTAGCTGACCAATCTGAGCTCACGGTCAGCCTGACATCATTTGAAAATTTGGAGAAAACGGGAAAGTGTTCTTTATTCTCCAACTTTTTTCAAGTACCTAAGAACGACATTGGATGTCCTGTACTGTGCAACAAATCTACTTTCTCCAAAACTGTTGGCAAAACAGAAAGCATTCTTTGATCTCACAAGCACCTGAGGATGACATCTCAGTGAACATCCTGTATTGCACAATATATTTGCGCGTCGTGTTGCATAGACAACCAGAGCACATTCTCTGTCCTTAAGCTCTTCTTGAAAAATCTCATTAAACTGAAAAAATATTTTTCGTGCCCCAGCTTTCACAAGCATCTGTAGATGACACCTTAGTGGATGTCCTTCACCGCAAAGGACGTCCACAATCCCCCCAAAAAACAGAAAACGGGAAAATATTTTTCTTCTTCTACTTTTCACTAGTTTCGGAGAACTACACTTAGGTAGTCATTCTGTACTGTGCAACAATCCACGTTCCCGAAAACACCTAAAGATGGATAGAGGTCTTTGTTCTCCAACTTTTTGCAGGCATTCCAGGAAGATACAACAGTAGAACTCCTGTAGCATGCAACATGTCTACGTTCCTGAAAAAACGCAGAGGACCAGAAAGCATTCGTTGTCCTCCAACTTTTCACAAGCACCTCAGGAAAGACACTTGATTGGACAATCTTTACTGCACAACATGTCCACGCACGCAACAAACGTAGAATACCGGAAAGCATTCTTTGTCATCTAACTTTTCTCAAGCACCTGGAGACAACACTTCAATAAACATCCTGTATTGTGTGTAACACATCAATCTTTAAAAAAAAAAAAAAAAAAAAACACAGAAAAATGGAAAGTGTTTATTGTTCTCACAACCACCTGAAAATGACACATCAGCGTAACCATGTAACATGCTCTAAACTTAGAACACTGAATACATTCTTTGTCGTCCAAGGTTTTATTTGCGTGTAAGTATGACACCTTTGTTGACGTCTAGTACAGCACAACGCATCCATGTCCCAGAAAAATCGTAGAGACCGAAAAGCGTTCCATGACTTTAAGCTTTTCCCAAGAACCTGAGAACAACATAAGATGTTCATTTCACAAGCACCTAAGGACGACACGTTGGTGGACATCGTGTAATTTATAACACATCCACAGATCACACTATATTGGACGTCTTGTTCTGCGTAACACGTCCATGTTTCTGAAATAAAATGGAAAACACCTGAAACTATTTATTTGTCCTCCAACCTTTCACAAATACTTGAGGACGACACTTAAGTGGCCGTCCTATATTATGAAACACATCCATGTTCCTTAAAAACAAAGGAACCGGAAAGCTTCTTTTGTCCTCCAACTTTTAACTAGCACCTGAAGAGAGACCACACCTTGTTGGACGTCTTGTTCTGCATTACACGTCCATGTTCCTGAAATGAAACATAGAGCACCGGAAACTATTTATTTGTCCTCCAACCTTACACAAACACCTGAGGACAACACTTGAGGGTACGTCCTGTACTGTGCAACACATCCACGTTCCCTAAAAACTATAGAACCGGAAAGTGTTTTTTGCCCTCAAACTTTTTACAAACATCTGAGGACAGACCACATTTTATTGGACCTTTCATTCTGCGTAACACGTCTATGTTCCTGAAATAAAATGTAGAATACCGGAAACTATTTCTTTGTCCTGTAACTTTTCACAAACACCTGAGTACGACACTTGAGTGGACGTCCCGTACTGTGCAACACATCCACGTTCCCTAAAGAAAAACATGTAAAACCAGATCACGTTTTTTGTCTTCCAACTTTTTCCAAACACCTGAGAAGAACAACTTGATGGACATCCTGTACCATGCGCGACACATGAAATGTCCTCCTCACCCAATTCTTGAGGCTTTCACTCAAAGGAAAGCAGAAAAGACGGGTCCAGGTGGTCTTCTTCAATCCTTTTCCTCCGAGATAAGACACAAAAACGGAGCTGTACTGTACTCCGGCGCACATGTGGAACTAGCGATCCGGTTCAGCCACAAGCTGGGACATCCCCTCTGACCTGACGTCACGTCTCCTTTGTTGTTTATGAATTTATTTCTTTCCTCAGCTGAACTCCATGAACCCCAAGTACCCAACCCGGCTCCCCCCCTCCTCTCTTTTCCCGCCGGTCACACAATTATTCCCCGCCAAAAGAAAGCAGGACATCTACTGTAAATAGTGATAAGCGCAAAGCCAAAAAGTAGAGGGGTTTTACACATGACTTTTTTCCTATCTGAACCGTGTCTGTCTCGTGTCTCCTCCTGCTGTCTTTGAAAAAGTTTCAGCTGCATGGTGAGACGGCCTCTTTTGGCTCGAGTCCAGTTCCTGGTTCTTCTGTCCCGCTGTAAGAAAGAAAAAGCGGGCGGGAAGTTGATCTCGAAAGCTAGTCAGCATTTCTCTTCCGTTCCTTGTGATCGCAGTCAATTTTGATGCCCTATCTTTTGCAGATGTTTCATTGGACTACATAACTTAACTAATTAAAAAAGTAGTTCAAGGTATCACCATCTGAAAACCTTATCTCCGTGCATGCCTTAAGAGCCCTCAAAGCAACCACATTCACAGAAAAATTTGGGAATTATAAAATACATAAAAAATATATGCTAACAAAACTTTTGTGTGTGTGTGCTGGTTTTGAATTATTATTAAATATATATATATATTTTTAAATGTAACAAAGTGTCAGTTTTATGGACTACGACCTGAATTTTAAATGTAAAAAGCAAATTACATCCTTTTTGTTTTGTTCTAAAAAAGCATACATTTGTGAATTAAAAAAAGATAAATTAAAAAATCATGCTAATATTTCTTATTATAAAGGTGATCCAAAGGTAAGCTTGTTGTCGCTGTTTTGTTGACTACAATCCAATATTTTTTGTGATATTATAATATCTAACATTATTTTTCTTTTGTTGTAAGAAATAAGCAAATTTTAGAATTACAACAACACATATATACAAAAAAAACCTTTGGTAATAATAATGATAAAAGTACTTTTGTCACGGAATGGAAGGGGTGACCTGACCAGAACGGAGGCAGGAGGCAGGAAGGGAGAACTCAATTGCGTGACGATCCAAAACTTTTATTTACCAAAATAAAAGTTGTCCATAACTCAGGGACAAGACAGAACAAACAGGTTTTAACAAAACGTGCAAACACAGGCTTCTTCCAACTCAACAAAACAGGACAAGGCATAACAGAACGGACAATGTGTATATAATGAGCCAGCACCCACAAAGCCCACAATCCAGCCTTAAATAGCAGACACGCGATTAGTTGAACTGCTTCAGGCCAAGGCGACCATGACAACTTTTTGTGACATTGGACATTGTAATTAAAAAAATGTATGTATATATATAAATATATATATGTATGTGTATGTATATATATATATATATATATCTCATCTCATTAGCCGTACCGCTTATCCTCATTAGGGTCGCGGGGGGGCTGGAGCCCATCCCAGCCATCTTCGGGCAGTGGGCAGGGGACACCCTGAACTGGTTGCCAGCCAATCGCAGGGCACACAGGGACAGACAACTCATTCGCTCATTCACACCTAGGGACAATTTGGACCGGCCAATTCACCTGAAATGCATGTTTTTGGAATGTGGGAGGAAACCGGAGTGCCCGGAGGAAACCCACGCAAGCACGGGGAGAACATACAAACTCCGCACAGAAAGTCTGGAGCTGGATTTGAACCCACGACAGGTTCCCATGACATGAACTGTGCCGCACAAGCGCTAACCACTGCGCCGCCGTGCTGCCTTATATATATATATATATATATATATATATATATATATATATATATATATACATATATATATATATATATATATATATATATATGTGGATGTGTGTGTGTGTGTATATATACATATATATATATATATATATATATATATATATATATATATATATATATATATATATATATATATATATATAATAATAATAATAATAATAATTTCCTTGTATTGTCATTCTGTGTAACAATGTACACAGAACGAAATGTCGATTGCACCTGACCCGTTGTAGCGAGCCGATGCAGCCGCAGCCAACAGAGGGCGCCGCCGACCACTTTTTAAGTCTTAGGAATGACTCGGCCGGGGCGCGAACCACCGACCTCCCAGTCTCATATGGGCAGCACAGCGGTGCCTTCCTGTGCGGAGTTTGCATGTTCACTCCGTGCTTGCGTGGGTTTCCTCCGGGCACTCCGGTTTCCTCCCACATTCCAAAAACATGCATGTCAGGTTAATTGGCCGGTCCAAATTTTCCCTAGGTGTGAATGATCGAGCGAATTGTCGGTCCCCTTGTGCCCTGCGACTGGCTGGCCCTGCGACTGGCTGGCAACGTGCTGCCCACTGCCCGAAGATGGCTGGGATGGGCTCCAGCACCCCCGCGACCATACTGAGGATAAGCGGTATATATATATATATATATATATATATATATATATATATATATATAAATATATATATATGAGAGAGAGAGAGAGAGAGAGAGAGAGAGAGAGAGAGAGAGAGAGAGAGAGAGAGAGAGAGAATATTAGATCAAGATTAGAATAATATTAGGCAATATTTACAACTTCAAGTGCCAGTTGACTAAATTGTAAGTGTATCAAAAATTTGTGCAATAATATTAGCAGCAAAAATTTGCATATGAATGTTATTTACGCTGGACATTTTTTTGCGTACAGTTTTGTGTGCTTGTTTAGGGTGGCGATAGCCCTGGGAAAGAAAATTACTGTAAGCCTTTTAGTTCATGTTTCAAATGCTTTGTAACATCTGCCAGAAGGCTGGGTCGAGCGTGAGTAATAATAATATTATATAATAATAATAATAATTTCCTTTGTATTGTCATTCTTTGTAACAATGTACACAGAACGAAATGTCGATACACCTGACCCGTTGTAGCGAGTCGATGCAGCGGCAGCCAGAGGGCGCCGCCATTATACCAATTAGGTATGTCTCAGCCGAGGCGCGAACTGTGGTATCTGGAGCAGGTAATGCCCTCCAGACTGGGCAGAGAGCAGCCAATTATTTTCTGAGCTGTGTTGACAGCCATTTTTAAGACAATGGCTCCAGGATTATACTTGTTTCTAAACATAGGCAAACTATATTTTTTTCTCCAGTTTTCTGTGCTTTTTAGGGCAGTGTTGGTAAATGTATTCATTGCTTTTTGTTACTTTTGGGCTTCCATACAGTAAGCAACATGTGTGCGAGAAGCAATTTTTGCTTAAGGGGTCCCTTTGGAGGTGGTTAAAACAGTCACTTGTCACCAAACCTTGGCAGTTCTAACTACAGTATAGCTGTGTACAAACAATATAATCATTCTATAGAATAAATCAAGATCAAATGACAAGGAAACAACTACAAACTACAAACCTTAATTTATTGTGAAAAATACAATGACAATGCAATATAAATCCCGAGTGGTAATTCCCTTTTGCATTTAAGTATTTTTCAATCGCACTACACGACAAACCAACATGTTGCATTCAAATATTACCCTTAAATTCCCAACAATATTTTCGATCCTTGAACATAGTTTAGAAAATCTTTGAAAATATTTCGCCCATTTTTGGATGATAAATGATCACAAACACACCATTTCCTGATAAACCGCTATGTTGCAGAGCATGTAACACAGAATAAAGTATTTCCACTCTTTAAGTGCAGTTCTTGCAGTATCGAAACCTACATATCTGAGGTTCTGACGTGAAAGAATCATATGAAAATGTTGGCCCTCCGTGGCCCCCTGCTGGCTGGGGTGACCGAAACCAATCGCCTGCTTTGCTACATGGAAAACTACGCCTCTGATGAAAAGTATCGGACATTTACATTTATTGTGAAAAAAATGGGATTGAACAAGGTGCTAGGGGGAGTTTTTGGGTCGAACAATAAAACTTTATGCGTGATTATAGGGAGGGGGGCACGGCCACGCCTCTCTTAATACGTCCCTGGCCAAAGCGCTCCGGTTCCACGCAGTCCAAATCCGACTTTGCAATTCCGCCTTTGCTGTCAAATTTTCTGTTTTGCATCATTTTCTTGGCAAGTGGAGTCGCTCTTTAATTCTAATTATATCTTTTTTAAACGTGACCGTGGGTTAAGTTAGACGCAACGGAGCACCAAAGCCGTCCTAAGGTGAGAAGTATTTGCGCCCGAGCAAACTTTCTTTGTCTTGCGCTGCAACTTTGACGCGTCGGGGAAGCTGCGTGATATTTAGCACATTTCCCCCCGATGTGTTAATGATTTGGATATTGGATTGCGAATGATGTGAAGGATATTTTATTGAATAGTGGGGGACTTTTACCCCCCCCCCCTAAATTTGATGCACTCTGTATTATTAGCACACATGCTAACCGCTTAGCATGTCCGCGCTTTAGCATGCCGCTTATGTTTGGGTGTTTTGGTTCGTTTAAAGTCGTTGTAGTCAGTTGAGTTCGGTTCTAGTTTTTCTGCAGTTGCTGTGATTTAAGTTAGATTTTTTGTTGTCTAAACTATCTCAAGAAACCCTCCCCCTCCCCATGCTAGCAGATGTGCTAAGAAAGTTTTGACGCTTGCTCGAAAGTTCGTTTCATTTTTTCGCTTTAGTTCAGCTGATGAGTGTTCGGGAAAAAAATAAATAATCAAAATTCACTTTCTAGCAAGAAGCTTGTTGATTTGTCAGCGTTTGCTTAGTTCATTTCTTCATTTAGCTCTCCGTTTCAACACCTGACCTTTAGGTGTTGATGGAAATTGCAAGAAGCATCCCTGGACGTTGATTAAATGACCAGTGTGTAAATATTGCGACCATTAATGTTGAATTACTCCAATCAGAACTATGATTCAAATAAAAAGCAAACACATAAGTACTCATAAACTTGCTTTGTTTTAAAATACTTTAAGAATTAGTAATTATATTACACACCTGAAGAGGCTGACAAGTTTGGCCACATCTTACTAATACATTTGTCCGTATGAGGATTTTGCGAAGATGGCTCTTAATATCCACTTTGAACAGAGCTGAGCCCTGGATGTGATAGCCAGCAAGTTAAGTTGTTCAGGAATCTAGCATTTATTTCTCACTGTTTCTTTCTCTAGCCACTCATTGGCTGCTTGCCTAAAAAGGCAATGGCTTGTTGTTAGTAGCTATTGTTATTGTTAGTTGCTCCTGCTTCGGTTTGCATTGTCACATGCTTTCCACAGTTAAGGCCTGGATGCGATGGTCAGAGTCCCGTCATTCAAACATCTATAGAGCGCACCAGATTATAAGCCGCACCCACCACATTTTAAGAGGATAACCGCTTTTGTACTTACACAAGCCGCACCTGTATACAAGCCGCATGCGCCCACATTAAAATATGTAACACAATCACAAAATTAACCCAGACCCTACTTTGAGTCCCGCGATTTTACCTGAACATAAAGTACACAGTTCAAAAACCACAGCCGGCAAAATGAACAAAAATGATACCGGTCGTTAAAATTTGATGCAGACCTGCAGAGTCCGGGTCCCGTTAAAAGTAATCCAAGGAAAAAAAGTGTATATTTCCAAAGGTAAGGGTGGGAAAAATATATATCCACTATTGTCTGCCGTGTCCGCAAACACTCACCTTTACCGGTCCCCACTTCCCGTCATCCGCCGTGTCGTTACGCCCCTTCTTTTTAATTGTTCAGTGCAAGACTTATCAGAATAGGTGTCCAAAATAAATACAAATAAATATATTACATAAGTAAACAGTTGCAAATACATATTATACATGGTTACACATATTTACAAAGAAAGACGGTACACCGAGAGAGTTTTCAAGGAAAATATGCAAGTAGGCTTCTACATTTTGCCTAGTGGTATACTTAAGGCTTCCATAGTGTGTATTCTTCAATTACACTCTTCAGACTCTAAGCTACAATGACCTCTAGGAGTGAATTTTAACAAAACGCACATAATAATTCATATTACGACACTCTTCATTATATACAGGGTATATATATCTTTCAGCGAATGATTTACACCCCATTATTTTAATGCGTGCTTTACATTATTCTGTCCACATGATTGCGTAATCGAGGAAATTATATATCTTGAAGCGCCTATTGTGTGTGTGAAGCATTTCCCCAGAGAGCTTTACTTCTTAATGGGTCTTCATTTTGTCATCACGACTCTTTTCTGTCTATCATAGGGGTGCTCATACTTTCATCATGTGTGTCATTTACCCCAAAAAATCCAAACATCTCATCTCATTAGCTGCACCGCTTATCCTCAGTAGGGTCGCGGGCGTGCTGGAGCCCATCCCAGCAATCATCGGGCAGTGGGCAGGGGACACCCTGAACTGGTTGCCAGCCAATCGCAGGGCACACGGGGACAGACAACTCGCTCGCTCATTCACACCTAGGGACAATTTGGACCGTCCAATTCACCTGAAATGCATGTTTTTGGAATGTGGGAGGAAACCGGAGTGCCCGGAGGAAACCCCCGCAAGCACGGGGAGAACATACAAACTCCGCACAGGAAGTCTGGAGCTGGGTTTGAACCCACGCAGGAGGTTCCCATGACATGAACTGTGCCGCACATGCGCTAACCACTGCGCCGCCGTGCTGCCCAAATCCAAACATCTACATGTATTAACGATTCTTTGCACCAAATTCTAACTACCTAACCTTATTTCTGATAAATGCCACAGAAAGAGACGAAAGCCGGAGTGAATGTGATCGACGAGTCCATATTCGCAAATAAATGACTGAGTATAGCTGAGTAAATGACATCAGTCTCTGATTCCGTTTCTGCCTTATATAGGGATAGTGTTTCTTTGGCATCCCTTTCCTTTAAGCTTGCAGCTAACTTTAGCCATTTCAAGTGAAAACAAATCCACAAAACATCTCCGTTATCCAAATAGACTAATAATAGCAGGGATGCACTGAAACATTTTTTCCTACCGATAAAAACAAACACAAAACCCTGCTATTTGTACGTGTTAATTTAGTTTTGTTTTCAAATGCAACAATATACTGGACTGTCTCAGAAAATTAGAATATTGTGATAAAGTTCTTTATTTTCTGTAATGCAATTAAAAAAACAAAAATGTCATACATTCTGGATTCATTACACGACAACTGAACTATTTCAAGCCTTTTATTATTTGAATATTGCTGATTTTGGCTTACAGCTGAAAAAAACTCAAAAATCCTATCTCAAAATATTAGAATACTTCCTCAGACCAAGTAAAAAAATAATTTTATAACAGCAAAACTAAATCAAACATTTGAAAATGTCCATTAATGCACTCAGAACTTGGTTGGGAATCCTTTTGCACGGATTACTGCATCAATCCGGCGTGGCATGGAGGCAATCAGCCTGTGGCATTGCTGAGGTGTTATTGATGCCCAGGATGCTTCGATAGCGGCCTTCAGCTCATTTGCATTTGTAGGTCTGGTGTCTTTCATCTTCTTCTTAACTATACCCCACAAATTCTCAATGGGGTTCAGGTCAGGGGAATTAGCAGGCCAATCAAGGACAGTGATGCCATGGTCAGTGCACCAGTTACTGGTGGTTTGGCACTGTGGGCAGGTGCCAGATCATGCTGGAAAATGAAATCCTCATCTCCATAGAGCTTTTCAGCAGATGGAAGCATGTAGTGCTCTAAAATCTCTTGGTACACAGTTGCATTTACTCTGGACTTGATGAAACACAGTGGACCAACACCAGCAGCTGACATGGCTCCCCAAACCATTGCTGACTGTGGGAACTTCACACTGGATTTCAAGCAACTTGGATTTTGCTCCTCTCCAGCCTTTCTCCAGACTCTGGCGCCTTGACTTCCAAATGAAATGCAAAACTTGCTTTCGTCTGAAAAGAGGACTTTGGACCGCTCTGCAACTGTCCAGTGCTTCTTCTCCATAGCCCAAGTCAGACGCTTCTTCCGTTGTCTTGAGTTCAGAAGTGGCTTGACCATGGGAATACGGCTATTGTAGCCCATTTCCCGGACACGTCTGTGAACTGTGGCTCTTGATACCTGGACTCCAGCTTCAGCCCACTGTCTTTGAAGCTCCCCCAAATTCTGGAAGCGGCTCTTCTTCACAATTTTGTTAAGGCTGCGGTCATCTCTCTTGGTTGTGTAGCGTTTCCGGCCACATTTTTCCCTTCCAACAGACTTTTTGTGGATATGCTTTGAAACTGCACTCTGTGAACAGCCTGCTCTTTGAGAAATTTCTTTTTGTGTCTTACCCTCCTGATGGAGGGTATCAATGATGGTCCTCTGGACAGCAGACAGATCAGCAGTCTTCCCCATACTTGTGATTTAGTTTACTGAACCAAGCTGAGTGTTTTTAAGGCTCAGGAAACCCTCGCAAGGTGTTTCGAGTTAATTAGATGATTCAGGTGATTAGTTGAATAGCCTACTTGTATACTTTTTCATGATATTCTAATATTTTGACATAGGATTTTTGAGTTTTCTTAAGCTGTAAGCCAAATTCAGCAATATTCAAATAATAAAAGGCTTGAAATAGTTCAGTTGATGTGTAATGAATCCAGAATGTATGACATTTTTGTTTTTTTAATTGCATTACAGAAAATAAAGAACTTTATCACAATATTCTAATTTTCTGAGACAGTCCAGTATAGCTTTAGTAAACTTGTCTTGTAAAAGTAGTTTTGAAGAGACCCGGGCTTGATTTAAGCAATCGGTCGATAATTACTTTGTTTTTTTAGTAATGACTAATGAGAAGATCTCCTTATGAGCACCATAATTGAGACATGAAAATGCACAAAGTACATATGATTACGGGTGTGTCATTGATATAAAAATACGTAGTGCCGTGGTTCGCACATTTGCCTAACATGCGAAAGGTCCCTGGTTCGAGACTGAGGGGAACCATCTGTTGGTCTGGAGAAGGATCGACACCACCAAGCTGTACTTGCCCAAGACTCACCACAGGAAAATGGTGCTCCTACGACCTTATTGGTTAATGGATCCAACCAAACATTACACACAACTTTATTGCACACAATCCTTGGCTTATAAAAATACTGTATATCACCCATTGTTCTCAAGGGACATTATTGTTAGGCCAATTACATCTTCAGAAATCCCCCCAAGCAATAATTTGAAGCAAATGTATGGCATATGTGATATGCCAATGTAAACCGTATGTGTATGTCTAGTACAAAAAGTAGTACATTGTGTTATGATTAAGACAGTTGTTTGTAATGGACATGGACTGATTACTGGACAAGCTGATAATCGGGCACAGATATTTGGGAATTTTACAGCCATCGGTATCTGCATTTTATCTGTTCGACGGGCCGATTATTTAAGCTCAGATACAACCAAGCCTTTCTCCCTCCTGCATTCTGTCTCTGATGCTACCCAGTTTTTGGTTTAAGTGAAAGATTAGTTGTGTTAGCTGTGTGGAAATTCAAATCTACTGTAAAAAGTTTCAAAAAGCTATTTAAGTTTTTACTTAGTCGTTATTTGTTTCTTTTTGCATTATAAACATTTTCTTAGCCAGGCTTTTTCAGCAAATGAATATTGGCTTCAAATAACGGTTATTGGTCTATTTGTAATAGTAATAATCTGTATTGGATTATCCCTAAATAATAGTAATAAAATTGGAAGAGTAGCGAAATTCACTAGTTATGAAAAGGTTATACACAGAGAGGGAAGTCTTTCAGATAAAAGGAGTGATTCATGATACATTCAGTAAGGAAACAAATGACTGTTCTCCGATAAACCTGTCGCCACAGACTAAATTCACAGTCGTAAACTTTGTTGAAAGTGCCGGTGCCGCTTCACTGGTATTCTGGACACGGAGCGACCACTCACGACAGGGTACTCGATTTATAGGAAAGTAGGATGTTCTGTGAATTTGGCAAGTCTTAACCCCATTGTGCGGGGTAAAGTAGTGAATGTACTGTATTATGTGAACTTCCAAGCTCTAACATCAATTAATTAATAATTTGAAAGATCTGATTTGCAGGATTTACCCAAGTCTAGATAATTTCCCAGCTAAGCATTAGTGGAAACGGCGTCTTTCTACTTAAGACCCGTTGCACAAAAATCACGGACGGAATCCCTCCCCTCGTATATCACTGTTTTCTTTAAAACTTTGTTCCCGCTTAAACAAGTCAACCTCGGTCTGCCTGATTTATATGGCAACCGCGCAGCAATCGAGAATGGGAAAGCCTTTGCCCAATGCGTCCGAGTTTCGACAAGCTGCGCGACCGCACCGATGCTCTGCGGCGCGAAACACGTTGACGGCTCTCTGGAAAACATTGCGTACCAGGCCGGTTGTGTTGCAGATGTCTGTTTCAAGAGACTTTGAGTGTCCTCAACAATAACACAAGAATGTGTAATTTCCTCATGCAGCCCGTGCAGACAAGGGTCTAGCTTATTTATTTAAGGATGATATGCAGTCTATTTTGGCATTGATGGTTTGATCAAGGCTGTTTGCTAAAGCCACAGTGTGTATTATATAGTGACCCCAAAACACTATTAATTCAAACAATATAAAAAACACAAGGACTATTTCAGAAAAATTATTTTATTTATACTCATAGGGTTTGGAATATGTATTAATATTGATTGGTTGGTTCGTTGGATCCCTTAACCGCTAGGTTTGTAGGGGCACCATTTACTCTTCTGTGTTTTGGGTGGGTACAGCCTGCTGGCTTAGTTGAATGATGCAATCCCCGTCCCGTTATCTTGTGATCTACAGTAAACTTTTACCTATGGGCGTAACCAGTCTGTATTTAGGGGTGCTCAAGCGCCCTTAAATTCAACCTAAGCATCCCCCAACAATGCTTTATTTCAAAATTCTCTTTCCTTACATAAATAACAAGTCAAGTCAAATTTATTTATATAGGCTTTAATCACAAAAATGTCTCAAAGGACTGCACAGGATTACAATGACACAATTACCTGATCTTAAACCAACATGCGGGCAAGGAACAACTCAAAACCTCAGCGTGAGGAAAAAAAAAGAAACCTTGAGAAGGGACCTCACAAGTCGTATCCCCCTTTCAGGATGACCAGGGTGAATTACATTTAGCATTACAGTACAGAAACAGAGTAAACACTAGGTAACATGTTGAATATTTGTCCGGAAAGTGCATGACAGCAGCGACGCCCCCAGCCTGTAAACTAGTCCAGAAAGTCTATGACGGCCACGACGCAGCTTCCCATCTCTGCCAGCTGGTCCATGCAGGCGTTCACATGCTTCAGGTCAAACGCTGGTCCGTTGACTCATCTCAAAATCGTCATTTTCCTTCGTATCACCACCAGGCAGGCAGTCGGAAAAAGACAGGACAATACAGAATATGAGGTGGGCATCAATCATGAGCTTTATAATAGAAGTGTGTCTTAAGCCTTGATTTAAAAACTTCCATTGAGGTTGCAGATCTTATCTCCAGAGGCATTCCATAGCACCGGGGCCCGGATGGAGAACACTCTCAAGCCTTCAGACTTCTTGGCTCTCTGAGTCACAAGTAGACCGGCATTTTCCGAGCGCAGACTCCGTGCAGGAACATAGGGGGAAATCAAATCAGAGAGATAAGAGGGTGCCAAGTTTGCAAGTCCATGCAAACATTTATATGTTAATAAGAGAACCTTTAAAGTCACATCTTAAGTGAACTGGGAGCCAGTGCAAGTTGGCCAATACAGGAGTAATATGCTCAAACTTTTTGGTCTTAGTCAAAAGTCTAGCTGCTGCTTTCTGAACCAGCTGCAAACTTTTGATGCTAGACATTGGGAGACCAAAAAGCAATACATTACAGTAATCAAGCCTAGAAGTAATAAACGCATGAATTAAAACCTCTGCATCTGATTGGGACAGCATCGAACAAATTTTCGCAATATTACGGAGGTGGTAGAAAGCTATTCTAGTAATATTTTTCACGTGTGACTGAAACGACAGATTGGGATCAAATATAACACCTAGATTTTTGACCGAGTCACTATGGGTAATATTACATTTGTCTAGGTTCAGGATAGTGTTTGAAAACAACTCACGACAGTGAGCTGGACCAATAATCAACATTTCAGTTTTTTTGGGGTTAAGATTTCTACAACTTAACTGTCCAGTTGTCTCCAGTGGCACATACAGTTGAGTGTCATCTGCACAGCAATGGAAACTATTGTTATACTTGCAGATAATGTCACCAAGCGGGATCTTATAAATACTAAAAAGAAGGGGGCCAAGTACAGAGCCCTGTGGACACCACAGGGGACATTAGATTGTTTAGAGGTCAGATTGCCATAGTTAACACATTGCATCCTGTCTGACAGGTAGGACCTAAACCAGGGGTGTCAAACTCATTTTAGCTCTGGGGCCACACGATAGAACAAACATTCTGTCGGGGGCCGGACTAGTATATTAGAGAGAAAGAAAAAAAGAGAGAGAAATAAGACAAAGCGGAGAGAAAAAGAGAGTGGGTGGGACAACGAAAGAGAAAAAGAGAGAAAAATGGAGGAAAAGAGAGAGAGAGAGAAAAAGGGAGGAAGAGAGAGAGAGAGAGAAAAAGGGAGGAAAAGAGAGAGAGAGGAAAAGGGAGAGCGAGAGAGAGAGAGGTGAAAAGGGATAGCGAGAGAGCCAGGAAAAGAGACAGAGGAAAAGAGAGAGAGGAAAAGGGAGGAAGAGAGAGAGGGAGAGAAACACATACAAGTACAGTGTCTTTGTTCTAGGCACCTGGCTTTGGCAACATCAAGTGGACATATTTCGACCTGCAGCTCGTTTTTCTCTTGCGCTTCTCTGAGCGTTGTCTCGCGGGCCGGATTCAATCCCTTAGTGGGCCTGATCTGGCCCCCGGGCCGCATGTTTGACACCCCTGACCTAAACCATGAGAGTACAGTTCCTGAGATGCCAATGCATTCCAGACGAACAAGTAATATGTTGTGGTCGACAGTATCAAAAACAGCACTGAGATTCAGCAGCAGTAACATTGATGAGGCACCGGAATCTATTGCTTAAAAGGAGATCATTGGTTACTTTAGCCAGGGCTGTCTCAGTAGAGTGATTTGCCCTAAATGCTGACTGGACCGTTTCAAAGAGGTTATTTTCTGACATGAAGTCATTTAACTGCTGTGCAGTGACCTTTTCAAGTAATTTTGCAAAAAATGGCAAATTTGACACTGTCCTATAATTACCTAGGCTTCCTGGGTCAAGGTTAGGTAAATAACAAGATAAGCATAATGAAAGATGCTAGATAAAAATTTAAAAAAGGAAAACAAAACAAAAATGTGAACAATGCAGCGTCGGGATTACTCCACTGCTTTGAAATTATTCTGTCGATTTAATTCCTAGCACTGCTCTGGAGCTAGGTGAAACTAGGCCAAATCCTGTTTTCCACAAGAAAGCTTTTTTTATTAATATCTTCCACTTTTCTTAAATACATTATTATGCTACACAAAATACGATCTAAAAAAAAACCCCCATTGAGAATTAATGTGAAACTGAATAAATTAATGTGAAAAAGTATAAACGATTTCGTAATTTGCATGGGCTTAACTCACATTAAAGGGACAATGTGTTTTATTTACCACTACATGTTCTTGTATTTCGTTTAGCAAAGAAGAATACAAACTATGGAGACTCAAAGTGATCAAAATGAACAATTATTAGTTACCCTTAGCATCTAGATGGCTGACAATATGCATCTTAAATTATTGCAAATTTCTCGAGCAATATTTTTAAAAAAATGCTCTTTTATATCAGTTTTTGTATTTTGAATTATTTTTTAAATTCAATATTCTTTTTAATGAATACAGTAGGTGGCATCAAACGACCATCCCACAGGCTGCAATTGACCCCGAGCCACATGTTAGAGACCCCTGCCCTAGCCTGTCCACTCACAGGGTCTCACAAAGTTCTATGGGAAACACTGTTGACTATGATTAAGTACTCACACAATAAAAAACAAAATGAGCATTAAAAACGCACTTCTCTAGTGAAATTGCATCGATGGAAAACCACAATTAGATTTTTTTCAAAAATCGTGCAGCCCTAGTAGGTGGTGCGTGGTGCATTTACCACTTATTGGTCACTTTTCAAACCTAGCTGAGCCCTGCATATGATAATTGCAGAGGCATGTCATTCAGGATTTTTCCTTCTGTTGTCATTGGTGCTGGCTCCTTGGCTGAAAGATTTGGCTTGCCGCCGTTGGTTTTGTTAGCTGCTCCTGCTTTGTCCATCAGTGTCACTCGCCTCCCACAGCTGGTCATGCAAGCAAATGTTGCCAGGTACTGTAATTCTGGCCTCTTTACTACTAGTTCCTTCCCTAGTCAATCATGTTAGCCACTTGGTTGCAGGCTATGGCTCGCCGTTAGACACTGTTATTGCATTGTCACTTGTGTTCCACAGCTGGTGATGCAAGTGAACGTCACTAAGTTCCATGATTGCAATCTTTTATTGGTTTCCCTAGGGAGCTGCTAAAGTTAGCCACTTCCACCAGTTTTGACAAACTCTAACGATTGGCTTCAGGAAATGTATCTACATTCTGAACAGGTTGATTTTTCTATTAAAATCCCAGTTTTCCTGGTGTAATGATAGATGTTCATGCAAACTCATTAGCAGCTAGCGCTTTTGTCCACAATACTAGGATTGGTAGTCAAGGCTTGTGACGCTGGCTTTTTTAGGCATTCATCACTAAACTGTTGCTAGCGGCTAGAGCAATATTAGCTGTCAAAGCTTACCACAGCTGATCATGCAAGTGAACGTTGCTGTGTTTCATGATGGCAATGTTTTACGGCTAGATGCTAAAGTAAGGCATTTCCACCAGTTTTGACAAACTCCACTAATTGGTTATTTTAAACCACACTCAGTGTATCTAGCTCACTTGTCTTTTGGTTCCGCTAAGGGAGATAAGTGGCAGTTTTCATGTCGTACCGCTGTCTGAAATTCATTCTTTCTTACACCAGAAAACGAAGAAGTAAGATTTGGCATTATGCCAAGTGGTATCCATCAGGCTTCTGTAGTGGGTTTTCTTCCAATGCACCTCCTTCAGCTCTGTTTTAAGCAATAACGAGAGGTAGCAAAGTTGCGTAAAAATAATGAGAGGTAGCCAAATTGCATAAAAATATGGACAGAATCGTAATGTGGACCCTGAAAAGGGCAACAATAACATAATCCATACACAACATTAGGAGCGTCCTCAATTGTTTTCCCCCTTTTATACAAAATTCTTTTGGTGACCCTTCAACAAACTAATATTTGAACCGTGTCCTTGAAGGTGTGGCTGGAGCCGGCATCATTGCGTCGGAGTGGAGTTGCCGTAGCAGCCCTGACGGGGCGCAAGAGGAAGGCGGTAGAGATGGAGATGGGCTCGGTGATGGAGCAGAAAGGGGATTGGACGGCGACCCAGAAGGGGTTTGGAGTCCCGACATCGAGCAGAGCTTTCAGGAAGCTCTGGCCATCTACCCTCCCTGCGGCAGAAGGAAGATTATACTTTCAGATGAGGGCAAGATGTATGGTGAGGAAAAACTTTTTTAAAACACCGTGTAGCCACTATTTGTGGGATTTAAGGATTTATTTATGTTGCACTAAGCAAATTTAGCCACAAACCGTTTTCCATCAAAGGAACACGTAAGACAAAAACACCAAAAGAGAAACACGGTGATTGAAATGTTATACATAACGGATAAAATCCCTAAAGCCTTAAAGTCTTTATTTCATGTTTACCTGGGTGTGCCATGTCTAATGTTGTTGCATACAATGTTTTACAACTTTAATATCAATGATATAATAATAATAATAATAATAGTAATATGAATAGTTTATTCAGTATACATGTCAAATAAAATAAAATCTACATCGGTCAATATTTTGTTTAAAATTATTGACGTTTATTAACACCTTAACATTCCAACAGCCCGCCGTTGAGAAAAAGATTTGTGTCTTTACGATGTCACCAGTCACTAAAATAACTCGTGGGATTCAAGACTTGCTGACCATTTAAAAAATTTACTCATCACAAAAACACCACGATCAGTCTGAAACAAGATGGCCAAAAACCATAAATCCGCTATGGCTCACCAAAGAGATCTTCTTGCAGCCATCAAATTCGATGATAGTCAAACACGGCCTCATTACATCAGAGTCTAGTGAATCTAACCGTGTCAAATATTTGCTTCTAAAACACGATAATACCGGCAGATAAGAAAAATCCACTGATAAGAATTTCTGCTTTGATGGAGGTTTCTTGTTGCTAGCTGTCTGTTTAGCCCCATAATTCGCGTTTACAAATAAACGACTAGTAAAATAATTTTTTACAGACAGTTAGCCTCTGAACTTTTCATTGACATCCTTTTCGGCCAATTACAGGCTTTGTTTCACGGTCTAATGTTTGCTGTAGCCTACATTGGCCTGAATTGCTAAAAACACCTCCTTTGCCTCCAAATAACCTGTGCCAATTATGACTGATACAAATGATAATTGACACATTTGTTAGCCAATGAAATTCTGAATAAATACATGAAGAATATATGAAAATTCCCCTATTGTATTCAAATTGGACCCAGGAATAAGTGTGCGTAATAATACTAGTAATTCATTTTTACGTACAATTTTTAGCGCAAGTGTGCACAATAGTGATAGAGACGCGGAAAAAACAAATTCAAATGTTTAAGATTCTTTCACAATATCTAAAAAAAAATAATTGGGCAAAGTTAAATAGGGGTAATTAATTTTTTTTTTTATTTAAAGGTGTATTCAGGACTAATTTCATAATCAACTAATTATGACGATTATTATGACATTAATTTCCTTTTATTCATTCAAATATTAACACACATAAGACATATAAGAAAATAGTGCACAAAACAGAACATTCTACAACATTAAACAATAAAAAAATCTGTTAGTCAAATAACAAAAAAAAATCATACAAATGTATGCTATACACCTGCAAATGAACACTTTTTGAAGTGCAAAAAAAGGATCTTTGTTGTTTAAGGGAAATGAGCATTTGGAACAAGAAATAAATGCTAATGTGATTTTCAACATTAACAAGCAAAAAGTATTCACTATCACCTTTGCTCACTAACTCACTCACTCTCCCATCTTTGAGAACTTGGTAAGCACTTTAATGCAAAAATGTGAGCTTGTCAATGAGGATCTTAGTGATGACAGCTGCTTGCTGTGGCGTGCATGTCTCTTTGTCATCCTAAAACTTGTCAATACTGTTTTCCGAGTATTATAGAATAGAATATACCTTTATTATCATTGTTACAAAATGCGTTGAACATATTGTGACAACGAAATTGGACGTAGCACTCCAGTTTCACATTTCATAGAGAGAATAAAAAACCAAAAAAGATAAAAGATCATTTACACAATATTTACACAAGTGTGGGCATGTAGAGGCATACCTGCCAAGTACTACGGTTTTGCCGTAATGAGTACAGTTTCCTTGAACCCACTACGGTGTTACGGTTGGATCACAAAAAACTTAAAAAAAAAATCGTAAAAACATTCCACCGCAAGATGGAGACAAAGTACAATTTCAAACAAAAGTCTATTGGCGCTGCCAGAATCAACTCCTTGCCCTGAAGAATTCTCGCGCCGGCATGATGAGGGGGCTCTATCGTGGATGTAGTGCCGGAGCTAAGGCTAAGCGGCGTTATAAGTCTTCGGTGCCCTCCGTATTCATGGTAAATGTGAACTCTCTACCAAATAAGACAGACGAACTGGCTGTGCTCGTGAAAAACAAAGCGCACAGGAAGTGCAGTTTGCTGTGTTTTACGGAAACGTGGCTCACGTCTAGCACCCCGGGCGCTAACGTGTAGCTACCTGGAGCAACCGGTAGCTACTGTAGCTAACCTCCTCTTCGATCCCCGGCTATGTCTTTGTTATATTAAATACATTATTGGGCTTTAAAGAACTTTCTTCCGATTCACACTATCTCCCCCCCCCCCAGTGTTAGGGTGGGAGAGACGTGGTTGCAGAGTTTCCAGTGGCAGATGGAGGAAGAGAGTCCTAGGTGAGAGAGTTTCTCTACCGGGATCTCCGGGATAATGGTATTGAAGGCTGCGCTGAAGTCCAGAAAGAGTATTCTGACGTAGCTCCCCTGGTGGTCCAGGTGGCTCAGCGCGGTGTGAAGTGCGGTGTTTATGGTGTCATTAGTAGAACGGTTTGCCCTGTAGGCAAACTGGTGGGGGTCCAGTGTGGGTGGAAGGGAGTCCTTGATGTGCTGGGACACCAACCTCTCAAAGAACTTCATGACCACAGGCGTAAGTGCGACCGGCCTGTAGTCGTTGAGGCTTTCCACTGCTGACTTCTTGGGGATGGGAATGATGGTGGAGGTTTTGAAGCAGGGTGAGACAGTAGCCTGTGACAAGGACTGGTTGAAAATGGTGGTGAAGACCCGAGCCAGCGGATCGGCACAGTCTCTGAGTAACCTCCCTGGTACTCCATCTGGGCCAGCTGCCTTCCTGGGGTTTACAGTTTTCAGCACACGCCTTACTTAGTGCTCCTGAAGTGTTAGTGTGCTGCTGCTGGTTGTTGGTGGGTGTGGTGTGACTATTTGTGGCCTTCCATCTTCAAAGCGGGCAAAGAACTGGTTAAGATCCGCAGCTAGTGATGCATCAGCCCCAACAGTTGCCAACTTGTTGCCTCTGAAGTTTGTGATGTGTTTTAGACCCTGCCACATCCTCGTCGAGTCATTTCCAGCGAAGAGGTGCTTGATCCTCCTCATGTACATGTTCATGATGATATTGCATTGCTCAGCTGATTTTTTTGCATGTTTGGTGCAAATAATTTGTTGTTCTCTTTGATAATTAGTAATACTTTTTTTTGTGCTGTGCCCAAATGAACTTCATTCATTGATTTAACTGAAATAAAAAGTATCTCACTCACTCACGCAAACACAGTCATTTTTAGGCCAAGGGAAAAACAGAGACTAACGTTGCGTTTTCTCACTTCGTCACTCAGAATTTGCCAGAAAATTCCAATTTGATGCTCATTCTTACCACTATTGTATGAAAGAGTTTTTTTTTGGGAAGCCCAATTCAACACTGCTTAAGAAGATTTAAATGAATTAAAAAGTCTCACAAACACACATGCGCAGTCATTTATCAGCTAACAGGCAAACGCTTTGAATTGTTTTCTCTGTGTCAGTCATGTTTCATGAGTTGAAATTACCGTAGCCTTTAAAAATTGCGACTTAGTTCGCACTCTACCTCGCTCTGTTATGCTCGCTGACACGCGCTGCATGTGACGTCAGTGACTCCGCGACGTGCTGAGTGACTCATGAATCGCACAACCCACATTGCCAACGCTGATAATCATCGATTTTAATCGATTTTATCTATTCGTTGTTGCAGCTCTAGTTGTATTATTTTTATTGCTTAACTTCAGTTACAAAAATAAAGATTTGTGTTTCCAATTACAGGCAACTTTATCTTAAGTGCAAATATGTCATCGTGATTTCATCCAGATTCTTAAACAAAAACACAATCTCGACCGTATGATACTTTTTCTGACCAATTAGCACATTCCTTGATATTTTCATAATGTACTCAAATTAAAAAAAATACAGGAAATGTCTCCTCATTGTCAAAATATTTACTGATTTACTTGATATACAGTAATCTCTCGGTTATCGCGGTTAATGGGGACCAAAACCACCCGCGAAAAGTGAAAATCCGCAAAGTAGCGACGCCCCTTCAAAAATGCTTAAAAAAAGGTAAAAAAAATAAATATATATATATTTTTTTAAATTATTATTTTATTTTATTATTATTATTTTTTAGACCTGCGAAGCTCTGAACCCGCAAACGTGGAACCACGAAGTAGCGACGCCCCTTCAAAAATGCTTAAAAAAAATATATGTATTTCTTATTTTTATTATTTTGTTTTTATTTTTTAGACCTGCGAAGCTCTGAACCTACGAACGTGGAACCACGAAGTAGCGACGCCCCTTCAAAAATGCTTAAAAAAAGTGTATGTATATATAGATATATATATATATATATATATACTTTTTTTTTTTTTTAATTATTTTATTTTATTATTATTATTTTTTTAGACCTGCAAAGCTCTGAACCCGCAAACGTGGAACCGCGAAGTAGCAAAGTCCCACTGTAGTGCAAAATGATAAATGGGGTGCATTTATATAATGCTTTAACTAGTCACTGAGGACCTCCAAAGTTCTTTACAAAACACCGATAGCCAATAATATATAATCAACATGTTCATGGTGTAACGTTAGGCGTTACTGCAAACACATTAGCGTCTAGCAGCTTTGTTTCTAATGCTCGAATTGATGGTAGAAGTTTGCAAATTCGGCGTTGTTTAGCATTAATTGCTAAAGTGATGCTAACAGCCAGGCCAGGAACTGCCGGAACAGACTAGAATAGGCCTCAGGGACAATCTAACAAGGCTTTTCCCGGCCACCCTTGTCTGAATCTTCTGGAATGTTTCCCATCTGCTGTAGTGAGTAGATGAGCAGATGTTCGGGTGTGGTTGGGATGCTCCGTGCGAGAAAAAGCTGACCAGGCACTTTGTGCTAACCACGCTTTGGAAGCCTATTAACTACGATGACTTCCATTCTGTTATTTCCCCGTTCTCGCTTCATCTCCCGTGGCCTCCTGCCAGCATCAACTATCGACTTCTGTTTGACGGGGTGTATACAAATCCCGCAGTAGTCTAAAATTAATGCACTATATGCCACAGACTATTTTTACTGTCACATATATAATTTTATATCCGTTTGAAAACGAACTACAGACCCTCCCCTACTTATGAGAATTTGAGTTACGAACAAGGGTACATAGGAACATTTTTTCGGGATGTCAAAAAATATCCGGACATTGCTGTAAGATATATTTTGTCTTGTGTGCACCTTTACCGAGTAGAGGACAGTACTATAGTTCTTCTTTCCGCCGAGTGGCGCTGTGAGAGGTCATCCAGCATCCGCCCCGAAGAAGAAATACGGCTTCTACTCTCTGGTTTGTGTAAACCTAACAACCTGTACTGTATCGCTAGCGCGCTAAGAGAACTATGAAGTTTTTATTGTTTAATATCTCGTGCATCCATTAAATATGGTTGGTGTGAAGTGTAAAGAAGAGGTGAACCGTTTCTTTTAAAACGAAAGTGGAATAATAAAGCTTGATGCGGTTGAGAAAATGTTCGAACGCTTTTTATCGGCCACTTTTTACCACGGAGGGGGACCTCTTCCAAAAGTAAGTTAAACTAAAGTCTATTCATCTTTATAGAGCATATTTTTTTATCATTTTATTTGTTGTTTTTTTTTTAGTAAAAAACAATACAGGTTACTTATACAAGCCTTAAATGTACTTACATAAACCTATAGCATTGAAGCAACTTACAAACAAATTCAATTTACGATCATCCGGAACCTCGTTTGTAAGTAGGGCAGCGTCTGTACATAAAAATATTAACTCTCCAGTGCTACAGAAAAACTTAAACACAAGAACTGTTAAATATTTACAATTCAACTTCAAACCAATGTAGACGGTAACAACATCGAGCCTCTGGAAAAAATACTCAAAAATATAAATTTAAATGTGTACAACAAAAATATAACTAGTGTCTACTGAATATTGAGAGACTGATTAAGATTCTTCTGTCAGTGATGGACAATTATTGGAGCCAATAATATAATTAAAATGAGTCCAAGTACCCCGTGACCCTAGTGTGAGGTTAAGCGGCACGGATAATGGATGGATAGATAAGTCCAAACAAGGATAATTTTCCTGTTTTGGCTCATTTATAGAATTGATCTTGTTTTTGTCTTCCATATTGCAATCTCTCTTGCACCACGGAGTTGAGGTCCAGCGTTTGATTCCAGCTACTGCAGCCTTCCCAAGCGGAGTTTCCTTGTTCTCCCCGTGCCTGCAGGGTTTCCTCCGGGAATTCCAGTTTTGTCCCACACTCCACAAACATGCTTGTTAGATTAATTGGTGACTCCAAATTGTCCCTAGATGTGAGTGAGCATGTGAATTGTTGTTTGTCCCTGTGTGCCCTAGAACTGGTTGGCAACCAGTTCGGGGTGTCCCCTGCCCAGTGCCCGAAGATGGCTGAGATGGGCTCCAGCATCCCCTGTGACCCTAGTGAGGATAAGCCCTGCAGACGATGGACATATATATATGTACAGTATGTTATATGTTCAGATCTGATTTCCCCCTATGTCCCGGTCCGAAGCCTACGTTCTGAGAGTGCCGATCTTTTGGTGATCCCAAGAGCAAAGAAGTGTTCTGCTGGTTCGAGAGCGTTCTCCATCCGGGCACCGGTGCTGTGGAAAGCTCTTCCCCCTGAGATCCAATCTGCAACCTCAGTGGAAATGTTTAAATCTAAGCTTAAAACTCACTTCTACTCTATAGCATATGAATAAGCTACTATTTTCGTCGGCTCCAGAGCAGGGGAATGTATGATAATATTCTGAAAAATAGTCTGTGTAATATAGTGTAATGATCTGTGAAGCCCTTTGAGACTCTTTGTGATTTAGGGCTATACAAATAAAAATGACTTGACTTGACTACAGTAAGACCTCGGTTATCGCTGTTAATGGGGACCAAAACCACCCGCGATAAGTGAAAATCCGCGAAGTAGTGGCGCACCTTCAAAAAAATAAATAAATAAATAAATAAATAAATAAATATATATATATATATATATTTTTTTTTGAATTATTATTTTTTAGACCCGGTTAATGGGGACCAAAACCACCCGCTAAAAGTGAAAATCTGCGAAGTAGCGACGCCCCTTCAAAAAAATAAATAAATAAAAATCTCATCTCATTATCTGCACCGCTTATCCTTACTAGGGTCGCGGGGGGGCTGAAGCCCATCCCAGCCATCTCCATGCAGTGGGCAGGGGACACCCTGAACTGGTTGCCAGCCAATCGCAGCTGCAAATCACATTAGTTCTCGCAGCTAGCTGCGTTCTTCATCGACGCACGAGCCGAGTGATCCACCGCTAAGAGTCGTACAGCTGGGCGATTTTACGTCCGCCCGGGACGATCGGAGACAAATTCACGACAGGGTTTTTACTTGCGGCGCGGGTACTTTCGGGCGCGATACGCACGACACCGACACAGTTACGGGGGTCCCGCGCGCGTCGGGCGAAAGGCGGCGGACCACGCTGCCTGTCGTCGCGCCACGCTAGTGGGGTCGTCAGACGAGCGGGCTCCCCCCAGTTACGGGGGTAGCCCTATCACGCCCGCCGCCTTTTCTCACGTCGCGCCGCGTCCGCCGAACTCGCTCCGTCGCGCGGCCCGGGAGTGACCCCAGCCGAGGACAAAACGTGAAACATTATCACAAATGTTATGTTGAAACACAAACTACCTTTCAACTTATCAACACATGAAAGAAAGACGACATAGGGTTTTTACTCGCTTGTGCATTGAATATTCAGGGTTCGTACTGGTGCTTGAGATCCTAAATGCTTGAACTTAAATATTGTGTTTTCAAGGTCAGGAAAATGCTTGACTATTAATTTGTGAAGTGCTTGAAAATGCTTTTTATTGTTGTCATTGCCATGTTTTCTCGCCATTCCGACCACGTAATAGTTGAAGAAGATTAAAAAAAAAAAAATGCGTGAGAATGCCACGTCCTGCTATGGTGGCTTGTCATTATGGCTTTGTCATGTGAAGTGTCAATGCCTCCTACTGGTCACACACAAGACAGCTCTATTTGCAAAACAGACTCTTTTGCTCTGCTCACTGAGAAGATCCGGTTCTTTCGACTCCTGAACAGCTCCTCAAACCATTCGTTTTTTTTTAATTATAGATTATCAATAATATAAAAAAAACAGTATGCACTAAATTATTCAGTAATTGGTCTGCAAAAATCATGTAATATAAATAAAAATATTCGGATCTAGAAAAAATACACAACCTTTTACACACTGAACAGATTTAAAGTCGAACGACAACAACAAATCCATAAAAATGCAAAATGGTTAAATAAATATAAAAAATATTTACTCTTCAGTGGTATAATTAATTGCTAAAATTAAAAAATATTTACAAATTTCTGGGAAAAGATTTTCTGGAAAAAATCCAAAAATAACAATTAAAATAAGTAAAACAAAAAGCGAAAGATCATCAGTCTCTAAGATTAAAGATTGAAGACTTAAGCGCAACTAATGTTAAAATGTGTCATAATTTGGCTAATTTTTCTGACTTTTATTCATACATTACTTGGTGTTTTGTCTTTTGTATTGAACTCAACTATTCCCTCGCAACTTTAGAGCCCTTTGCGTTTATGTGTTACCTAAGCAATTTTTTTTAAAGCGTAATGGCTGAATTTATGTCAGTTTATAGCAACCCATTGACACAAAAAGTAATCATCGTAATTAATGTATAGGAATAGCTCAAAATAGCACAAACTATGTGCTGGCTACAAGATAGTGACTTTATTTTAGTCAAAGTAAAAAAAAAAAGTTGTTTTGATTGACGCTGGATTTCTTCCTATGAAGGTACTAGTAAAATTGGCTTCGAAAGTACTTTAATTGGCCTTGAAAGAGAATTATGAACCCTGAATATTGACGAAAGGGCCACAACAGATCATGAAACATAATGTCAGATTGCTAACTGGGACGACTTGGTGTTTAAAAAAAAAAAAAAAAACGCAGAACATGACATTTTGCTGTCATTTCTCTCTCCAATTTAGGTCGAAATGAGCTGATCGCTCGTTACATTAAGCTACGCACCGGGAAGACACGCACTCGCAAACAGGTACGCACCTCACAAGTTTCGAATAATGTTTTGATTTTTGGTGTCTGCCCATAAGAAAAAACTCCATCTATTATTTGTTAGAGACAAACAAGTTGTGCTTCTTTGCTAATGCTGACCTTGGTCATTAGGTGTCTAGTCACATTCAGGTACTGGCCCGCAAGAGGGTGCGTGAATACCAGGCGAGCATCAAGGTGGGTGCCTGCTGAATCAACTTTAACCCTTTCAGCTTACTTTTTTCCCCCCTTTTCCTCTTTCTGTTTTCCTTTTGTGCCGCCTTCCTTCCTCCCTACACGTCCGCCTTCAGGTCTCTAGTCACTTGCAAGTCTTGGCCAAACGAAAGTCTCGTGAGATTCACTCTAAGCTGAAGGTACTCCTCGCGCTCAGTGTCTTTTCTTGGTTGACACGCTTCCTCAAGTCCTTTCCTTGCATGCTTACAGCATCTTCACAAATGTTTCAAGAACTTGGGATGGCAAGCAAGCTATTTAACTGAAACGTCTTTGAGACTGGAATGCTATTTGTTTAAATATTTTGACGTTTTCAATCACGGTTAAGCATTTTTGATAATTTTAAATCTATATTCATTTGTTTTACAATTTTTTTTTTTTTTTTTTTTTTTTTTTTTTTTTTTTTTAAACTCTTGCTGCCATTGACGTCTAGAAACGTCAAAGTGCATTTTATCTAGGTGACTATAAACTGCCATGGACGTCTAAGATTAATTCTAGCTAGGCTGCCATAGACCGCTATAGTAGTGAAAGATCTATTTTTAGCTAGGCTGTCATAGGTGTCCAAGATCTATTATTTTATAGGTTCCCTAGACTGGTATAAATGTCAAAGACCCATTCTAGCTAGGATATCATTGACAGCTTTAGATGTCAAAAATTCATGCCAGACTGACGCAAACGGCCAAAACCAAAAATGTCTTCAAGCTAGGCTACCAGAGACCGCTATAGACGTCAAAGATACATTTTTAGCTAGGCTCCCATAGACATTTGAAATCCATTTTAGCTAGGTCCGCTAGACGGTTACGGACGTCAAAAATTCATGCTTGCCAGGCTGCCATAGACAGCTAAAGACGTAAAAAAATCCCTTCGAACTATACTACCGTATTTTCCGCACTATAAGGCGCACCTAAAAGTCTTAATTTTTTTCAAAAGCTGACCATGCGCCTTATAATACAGTGCGTCTTATTTATGCATCAACATTAAATCACAAGGTCTCGCAACTTACGCAACAGCCGCCGACTCGATTTTCCCCCGAACGTGGAGTAGTCCGCGGTGTATGCTGGGATTTGTATACCGGCGTTTCATTGGCTAACCAATGTGTCAATCATCATTTGAATCGATCACTATTGGCTGAAGTTATTCGGAGCCTCGGATTGGCTAGAGCGCCAAAACAAACCCTGCAATTGGCCGAAAAAGATGTATCACTCATCCGTTGAATCGATCGCTATTGGCTGAAGTTATTCAGAGCCTCGGATTGGCTAGAGGGCCAAAACAAACCCTGCAATTGGCCGAAAAAAATGTGTCAATCATCCGTTCGATCGCTATTGGCTGAAGTTATTCGGAGCCTCGGATTGGCTAGATGGCCAAAACAAACCCTGCAATTGGCCGAGTTTAGCAATGGCGTAGCAAGCTTAGCAAGCTTGCTAAAGTACACCCTAAAGAAACATGTTTTATTAGTCTGTATTTGCAAATGATTTACTCTCCTGGATTTACTTCACTCACGGTTGTAAGAAGACCATGATTGCGTATCATTATTGAACGTGAGAACTTAGGTGAGCTATGCGGCTTTATATTTTCCCGGTATCTTGTTTTAGAACGATCTTGATGTTGCTGTGATGAGTTGAGTGAATTAAACTCAATTCCAAGTGTTTATTGTCATATGCACAGTAAAGTTGCGAGCGAAAAAGAAAATAGAAACTTAGAAATGTTTGGCATTTCTTGAATCCCAAGACTTTAACCTTCCGAATGATATTTGAAATGATGCATTTGAGTGACATTGTACGGACACTGCATCCGCACGTGTCTACGACACGTATTTGCTTCTTTGCAAGCTTTGGGAATGTTAAGGGGGTAATCAGTTGGACTGAATCATCTGACTGTTTTGTCGACGTTCCCATTGTAGCGCCTTATAATCCGGTGCGCCTTATCTATGGAAGCTATAGGACCAAAAACTATTTTTTGGGGGTGCGCCCCATAACCCGGTGCGCCCTATAGTGCGGAGAATACGGTACTATTGACAGCTATAGACGTCAAAGATACATTTTTAGCTAGGCTCCCATTGACATTTAAGATTTGTTGTAGCTAGGTTCGCTAGACGGCTACAGACTTCAAAAATCCATGCTTGCCAGGCTGCCAGACGGCTAAAGACATTAAAAAAATCCCTTCAAACTACACTGCAATCAACAGCTATAGACGTCAAAAATCCATTTTAGCAAAGGTGACAATAAATGAGATTAGGACGTTCTGTGCTTCTTTATTAACCGATGAGTAAGTTTGTCACTCTTGTACACTACCAATTGGGTTTCCTGCTTGTTTCATTTCCTCTCAAGTATTTTGGTGCTGTGATGTCTGCATTGGTCTATTTTGTCACTCACTGTATTGATGTTTAAAAGCTGTTGCATGAGATGGACTTGTTGGCTTAGTTGACAAAAGTGTCACTTGACTGACCAAAGTGTCACTTGCCTTTGCATGTGGTGAAGTTTTAACAAGCCTCATCCAAGCGTTGTGGAGAACTATTTCTGCATTAAAACATTCCCTCCATGTTCACTCATGGGCATTTCACAGGTTTCAAATTCCATGCACTGCAATTTACTTTTTATCAGGCAAATACCAGTTGGCTATTAAACCTGGTAGTGGCCAGTTTTTCTTCAACCAAACCATTTGGTACTGTTGTTGTGTGACCAAGGGATGCACCGAATTTTTAGATGAAAATTACCCGCAAAAAATGCATTTTTATGTTTTGGGTGGAAGGAAAAATAAAACTGAGAAAATGCTTTTGAAAGAACTATGTTGTGATGATGTCAAACATAAAGTGAGTCAAGCTGTGCAAAGCTGGCTTTTAATTGGGTGGAATTGATTTAAAAATTTCCTCTTGCGAGGATTGTCATGCTATAGAATATTTCCTTTCTCAAGTCTTATCCTTATTTTGAATGATAGTCCGATCGTTGGGGCAATGCAATTTAGCAAGGGTTAGAAATCCGTGTTCCTTCTTCATATTTCCTTATAATCGCAAACTTCGTTTCCTGATTATCATGTTTTTGCTTCTCCCTTTTGCATCACTACCATGGCTAATAGAGTACAAAAAATGCAGTACTGTATCGCACTAGCGTTCAAAGAACTCGAGATTTGGAAATTAATGAAGAGAAAGTCATTGTGGGAGGTAGTTCAGCCAATTGCATATTGGCATTTTATATGACACAAACCAATAGCAGACCGACATCATCGATTCTTATCTCTCCGTAACCCTGGAGTCAGAATTTTATACGGTCTTTGGTATGGCAAAAAAACGTTTAGGTAGAATATTGGGGAAAATGCCGTACAGAGGGGCTAAAAGAAACTACTTCTTCCACCCCATAAGTTAGTCATAAGGTGGTGTGTACTGAATGCCTTTTCATCAAGTCGGTGCAAATTAAGTCTTAAATTAATTTTTTTTTTTTCTCTCTCAGTCTTGCTATGTCAGTCTTCCAGTCAAGATTTACACATATTGGGTCCCAAATTTTATTTCCGGTGCATCCCTAATTGTTATGTATTACACTTTTACGTTAGCTGGACAGCACTATAAATTGATTCTATTAAAAAGGTACAACCTTTTTGTCAATACAGTTCCATCACTCAGGTCCCTGCTGAATTTTTAATTTGACATTTCTTCTTTACCTTAGGCCATGAATTTGGTAAGTTTTGGTTGTACTACTTCAGCATTCTGCTTTTGTGCTTTATTGTTGGCCTCACTGTTAACACTCAACGCAGTGCAACTTGGGCATACAAATTGTCCGCTTTTTTGTATGTTAGATTTTGAGAAGTGGCTTCAGGTGGTGGCTGCAGATTCCTCTACTAGCATCTACGGCTTTGGCATCACACTACCTGCTTGGCGCTCTGTTTTCAATTTTCCCTAGTTATTGCATTGTGTGCTTAGATTTTATTCAAAGACTTGCATGTTAGGTTATTGGAGTCCAAGCTGGCCAATAGCTGAATTATAAAAAGAGAGAGACTATTAAAACACTGTAATAATGGCTGGCCTGCTTTCATAAATAGCCATGAATGTTTATCGCTTTGGAATTTCTTTAATTTTCCACATACAACCATTTTTTTATGTTCATGTAAAGGACCAGGTTTCCAAAGACAAAGCACTACAAACAGTGGCCAACCTTTCATCGGCTCAGATTGTGTCTGCAAGTGTGATGAAAAGCCAAGCTTCCTTCCCACCTCCAGTCAGGGTAAGAAAACACAGCAACATTCTCCGCATCAAATAAACCAATCCTAAGTTTGCAGTGTTTTTTTTTTCTTTAGTTTTGGCCTGGACACCTGCCAGGACAACCTGGACATTCTCAAGAGTAAGCATTGTTTTTCTATTACAACTTTGAGGAATCGTGTGAGCTGAAAGTTGGATTGTTTTTTTTCTTAGCATCAAGCCCTTTGCACAGACGCCATACACAACACTAGCAGCTCCTGCTCCTGCACCCATTAGTAAGTAGATGTAAATTTATAATCCATTACTATTGTGAATACTCGCTACGACACAGTTCAATTCGCGGTCTTGCTACTTCACTGATTGGCATTGTACATTCTGTTCTGCATTCTAATTGGCTATACAGTATTTTTTCTTTGTTTCTAATCTCTCGGATAACTACAATTTAACAGCACAGTAGTTATTTATTTTTAAATATTTTATTCAGTACTTATTATTATCCATCCATCCATTATCTGCACCGCTTATCCTCAGTAGGGTCGCGGGGCACACAGGGACAAACAATTTGCTCGCCTATTCACACCTAGGGACAATTTGGACTGGCCAATTAACCTAACATGCATGTTTTCGGAATGTGGAAGGAAACCAGAGTGCCCGGAGGAAAACCCACGCAAGCACGGGGAGAACATGCAAACTCCACAAAGAAGGTTCGATCTCGTGACCTCAGAACTATGCCGCACACGCGCTAACCACTGCGCTGCCGTGCTGCCACTTATTATGATTATTACTATTATATTTATTATTCATAATCCATCCATCCATTATCTGCACCGCTTATCCCCAGTAAGGTCGCGGGGTGCTGGAGTCCATCCCAGCCATCCCCAGGCAGTGGGCAGGGGACACCCTGAACTGGTTGCCAGCCAGTCGCAGGGCACACAGAGACAGACAACTCACTCTCTCATTCACACCTAGTGACAATTTGGACCGGCCAATTAACCTGACATGCTTGTTTTTGGAATGTGGGAGGAAACCGGAGTGCCCGGAGAAAACCCACGCAAGCACGGGGAGAACATGCAAACTCCACACAGGAAGTTCGATCTCATGACCTCAGAACCACTGCGCTGCCGTGCTGCCCGTTTTTATTCATAATATTATATGTTATTATGTATTAAAGAAATCCTTGAGGCTGTAAAAGGGCTTGTTCTTTCAATGTAAAATAATGTATTTAATTGTTTAATTGTGAAACAAATTACAGTAATCCCTCGGTTATCGCGGTTAATGGGGACAGAGACCACCCGCGAAAAGTGAAAATCCGCGAAGTAGCGGCGCCCCTTCAAAAATGCTTACAAATACGTATGCAGGTATACAGTATATTTTTCTTAGCCAAAGCATGTCAGACATACATTCCTGTAAAAAAGTATTTGCCTGCTTTTTGATTTGTGTGTTTTCTACCACTCACAAAGATTGCAGATCCTTAAACCGATTTTAATGTCACGCAAAGACAACCCCAAAAAATACCAAAATAAAAATAAGAATTATTGATTCAATTTATTAAGGTACCCAAAACAAATCAAAAACTATTTAGCCTTATGTGAAAGTAATTGCTCCTAACCTAATAGTGAGTTGGGCCACTGTTGGAAGCGATGACAAGCGTTTACGATGATTGATAAGTCTTTCACACTGTCACACTGAGACATTTTGGCCTACTTTTCTTTGCCAAATTGTTTCAGATCTGCCATATTGGAGGATTTTCTAGCATGAACTGCCTGTTTAAGGTAACACCACAGCATCTCAATATGATTTAAGTACGTACTTTGACTTGGCCGCTCCAGAATTCGTACTTTTTTGGGGGGGATCCATTTACTAGTGGACTTGCTGTTATGCTTGGGATTGTTGTCCTGCTGCATGATCCAAAACCTTGAGTTTGAGAGCACAAACTGATGACTGGATCTTCTGGTAAACACCAGAATTCCTTAGTCCATCAACCACGGCAAGTTGTCCTGGTCCTGAGGCAGAAAAGCAGACCCAGACCATCACACTTTTCGGGACTTAAAGATTTCATTAACTTTTTTTTCTATTTTTTTCTGGAAGTTCTTTGGATTGTGACATGTCAATTGTGTTCTAGAGATCGTGTAGCCTACTTCACTTTTCTAACGGATTCAATTTAGGTAATTTCTTGATTCAACACAGGCAGTCAAATTGTGGTGTGGCCTGTGTAATTGTACTCAGCTGTCCCTAAACTGTGGTTAGACACAGTTACCCTTTTGATTTTACAATGGAGCGTAACGCCTTTTTTACATAGAGCCAGATAGGCCTGGATTTTTTTTTGTGTACCTTAGTAAATTGAATTAACATTTCGAAACTGCTTTTTGTATTTCCTTCGGTCGTCTGTGTTATATTAAACCTGGTTTGATGATCTGATACCTTTCTGAAATGTACAAAAACACAATTCAGAAGAGGGCAAATACTTTTTTCACAGGACCTTAATTATTGGAGCACTTGTATAATGTAAAGAAGTGACATATTTTCACTCCCATAACCTTAAGCACTTTCATCAACATCTACATGTTCAAATCAAATAAGATTAAATTTAGTTGTAAAGGACTTTTCAAGGCAATAAATTGCCACTAAAATTGCTGTAAAAGCATTCAGCGCAAAACAAGACAAGAAAATCCCCCCTCTGCACCCAACTTAGTGGTTAAAGAAAAAATAAAAACAAAAGAAGTAAAAGGATTGTGGCAAGGTACAGAGTAACCATGTGAAGAAAGGGACCTAAGGGAAGTTTATACACACTGATAGGGATGTTTTCCCAGGATCTTATGGTGCTCATAACAGTATCTTTCAATTATTTTTATTACTGGAAAAGTACTTGTTGATCGACTAATAAATTTGAGTGCTAGCATTCCCAATACATTTTTTGTAGATTTGTTTTACAGTTACTTATTGAAAATAACGCATTTGAAACTAATTGGATTTCGCATATGTTTTTATTTTTCATAATACAGCATGCGGTTTAAAAAAAATGAAACCAATACCGGTTATCTTTATCGGTCTCCAGAAGTAGGATTTTATTTATGTGTAGAAAGAAACCACAACTTACCTGCATCCCTAACAATTAGTATTTAGATAGATAGATAGATAGATAGATACTTTATTCATCCCCGAAGGGACATTCACATTTATTTAGTGTAGTTTTAATTCAGTTTTATCCTTTACTTCTGGTTCTGGCTAAAAGCTTCGCTACGAAAGAATGGGATATGATCACAGATGCAACTACACACATATTGTACTTATTTTAGCCTCTCAGCTCCAAGCTATTGCTATCCACTATTATTGATGGCTCCATGTAAATGAAGCTTGGTTTAAGGTCCTGACACTTGACAAATTCTGGTTCGCTCTTGCACTCATTTACTGGTCTTTTTAGTGTTGTCTCCCGCTAGCCGCTAAAACTAGCCAATAACACCAGCTGTAGCTCTGCATACCCTTTTACTCTACTATGTTCCAACTTTTCCCTCGTTGGTCGCTTCTCATGTTTTGAAAATTGCCACAAAATTTGATATGACGCCGCCTGATTTATGAGCGGAAATCTAAGGCTAGCGGCAACCCGTTTGCATGTGTTTGGCAGGCTACGAGTCTTTGCCCCCTCCTCGCCCCACAGCCATCGCAGCGCCTGTGTGGCAGGACAGAACCATTGCATCGGCAAAACTACGACTTTTGGAGTACTCTGCTTTCATGGAGACTCAGAAAGACAGGGAGATGGTACGGTGCCTCATCAACTACTCGTTTGTAGTTTTTCTCTCTTACCTTTGCTTGTCGTCCTTTACAGTACAAGCACATGTTTGTGCACATCGGTCCATCAAATCCAAGCTACAGCGACCCGGTGCTGGAGTCCATCGACGTCAGACAGATTTACGACAAGTTCTCTGAGAAGAAAGGAGGCTTAAAGGAGCTGTACGAGAAAGGACCTCACAATGCTTTCTTTCTTGTCAAGTTCTGGGTTAGTAGGCTTTATTACCATAAGATGGGAAAAGAATACAATTGCTAATTCGCGTGTGGGAAGTAATGCAGTCCCCCGAAATACAACATTGAACCGTTTGGAGGCGTGTATCATAAAGTAAAATTGCCGTATAATGGGGAATAGAAACCTATGGTAATAATACATAGCTAATGTTTTTCGAACCTTGATAAAAGTAATTTCCGGATTATAGGTTGAATTTTTTTTCCAGTTTGTCCGGTGATGCTCCAGGTATACTCCGGTGCGACTTACATGTTTTCCTTATTAATTATGCTTTTTTTGCTGGTGCGATTTACTGTCCGACAAATACAGCACCTTGTGACCTATTTTGGTTTTTAAATTGTTGCTGCTAAATGTTATTGCACTTCTTTTCACTGCACTTGTGTTACAATGCACTATTCTTTTTCATTGCATAATTATTACACCTTAGGCCAGTTTTCTAAGCACTACCTTGTAATGTTTTTTTTTAACTTTTTTTTTTACTTTTTATATACTTTTTCTCTCCAAAGACAGTATTACCATAATTCTCAGACTATTGGTCGCAGTTTCTTTTTCATTATTTAGCCGGGGGTACATCTTATTAATTTTTGGTACTCTAATACTAAGTTTTATGTTGTGTCCTTTAATGTGTCCTTTTAATGTGCATGTGACCTTGCTTTATTTAGGCAGATTTGAGCAGTGATTTTGAGGAAGGGTCCGGTGCATTTTACGGCGTGAGTAGCCAGTACAGTGGAACAGAGAATATAACAATCAGCGTCTCGACGAAGGTCTGCTCCTTCGGGAAGCAGGTAGTGGAGAAAGTTGAGGTAAGCTAAGAAAAACCACATCGGCCTCTCAAAAAAGCAATAGGTTTTTCATCACTCTTTGTTCCCAGACGGAGTACGCACATTCAGAAGGAGGAAAGCACGTGTTTCGTATCCATCGATCACCCATGTGTGAATATATGATCAACTTCATACACAAACTCAAACATCTACCGGAGAACTATATGATGAACAGCGTGTTGGAAAACTTCACCATACTACAGGTAAATATTTGTCCAAGTATTGACGACTGTGCAAATTAAAAGAACAAGTGATCATTTGTGTTGACTGTTAACTCATTCAGTGCCACCGACAGGAAAAAATGTGCCTGCCATCCGTTCTTGGTTCTAATACATCCAAAAATATGTTTTTGTAATTTGCATATGGAAAAAACGTTCAAACTCTTCCTAGCTCCTCTCAGCATTCCATGGCCCTAGTAATTTGTATGATAAATTACCACTAGATGGCAGGAGTGGCTTCATGATAACTGCCATCATGTCTCCAGTTTGTCCCTATGTGGTGCGTAGGTTTAGGAACATGCAGAGTAGATGTGAGGTAGTAGTATACTGCCACAAATATTTACTTCAAAATAAAGATGGTGGTGTCACAGCATCGTATTTGTCATTCACATCAAGCAGGGTGCTAGGTAAAGGTTCGCAGATATGCAATATTTGAGATCTTTCAGTTGCAAAAAAAATCGAATTTGATGCAAAAATTCTGACTAATGAATTCCTTCACAAATTTGAAGCCACACTGTGAACGTCTGCAGCTAGGCAAAGGCAAGTATGCAAAAGAAAAACTCCATTAATACACAAATCATAGTTGAAATACAGTTTTACGTTTCACAATGTTGATATCAATGACAAAGACAATTAAACAAAATTGGATACAAAACGGGCGCTACTTGGACATTTGCAGATATGCAATGTTTGAGGTGTCACACTTGAAAAAAAAAATATTGATTCAAAATAGAGGTTAAAATATATTCTTTCACATAAAGCTTTTTTTATCCTTCCTTTGATACAAGTATTCTCATAAAACCTATCCAACTACAATCTACTTAAGAATAGTAAAAGGTAGTGTCATTGAATCAACTGACTAACTTGGGCAGGCTCCAGTCCCCACTTCCTTGGGCTTTGTTTAATCCAGACCAACAAAGACAACATACACTCAAGCCTACGTTACGCATGTGGGAGTAGAGCCATCTCACACTTAAATTCTTGTCCAATTCCCTGATGTCCTGCCATTTTATTGACGTTTGAGGCTCATTAACATTACCATAACGCATCATGTGGTCCACCCTCCTACTCAGATCACAGATAAATAAATAAATATGACCGCTATTGAAATATATTTATAGTTAAGTTGCCTCTCACATCCATCCCCCTTGAGGGCAAGGCCTAAATATGGTTGAATGGAATGAGTGAAACATGATCCGGATGTGAGGTTTGTTGATTTAATGGATGTGTGTGCTAGGGATAAAAGTGGGGCTACAACCAACGATTATTTTAATAAAGAATTGATCTAACGATTATTTTTTTTCAATTAAATGATGAATTTGATAAAAAATAGCACAATATTATGAATTTCCTCTTCTTTTTTCAAATATTGAACATTTGTAGACACATAAGATAATAGTGCACAAAAGAGTATTCTAAAATATTAAACAATAATAAAAATCAGTGTTTGTCAAATAACAAACAAAATACATACAAATGGATGCTATACACTTGCAAATATATACCTTTTTTATGAAGTGCAAAAAAAGGCATCTTTGTTATTTATTCTTTGGAAGAAGAAATCATTGCAAATCTTAACCCAATGACACGCATCAACATTCCAACAAAAACACATACAATTGCATGGTATACGCCTGCAAATGGGTAAGATAGTCTTTTATAAAGTGCAGAAAAATTTATTTTTGTTGTTCAAAGGGACATGAGCTTTTGGAACAAGAAATAATTGTAAATTTGGAAACCTAGTAACATGATTAACAGGCAAAAAGTAACCTCTATCACCTTTGCTCACTAACTCACTCTTCCTTCCTTAAGAACTTTGCATTGCAATGCAAAAATGTGAACATGCCAATAAGAATCACAGAGATGACAGCTGGTTGCTATGGCGTGCATGATGTCTCTTTCTCATTGTAATGCCTGTCTATTGAGATAAGAACATATTTGAGTATTATTATGGCTCAATTTACAAAGACACAATAATTACTCACAACTTGTCAGAAAAGCTAAACTTGATACTTAATCTTAAACTTATTAATCCAGTTGTGGGCCATTTGAGCTTTTTTATAAAGCACAATTAAAGACTGCTTAATTCTACTCCCTTGGGGCACATGCTAATGATAATTTAGTATTGTTCAGCTGATTATTTTTGCTGTGTGTTTGGTGCAAATAATTGGTTGTTCCTTTTTATTAATTAGTGGTGTGTACTTTTTTGTGTGCTGTGCACAAATAAACTTCAGCCTTTCGTTCAACTGAAATAAAAAGTATCTCCCTCACTCACATGCAGTCACTAACAAGCAAACGCTAGCATATCAAGCGAGCGACCAGAGACTAACGTTAAGTTTCCTCTCTTAATCACTCAGCCTTTGCCAGCAAATTAAAACTAGATGCTTAATCTTCCCACGATTTTGTGAAAGTTGAGTGTATTTATATAAAGCACAATTAAAACGCTGTATGACATGATTTAACTAAAATAAAAAAGAGGCCAAAACATTGAAGGCCTCAGTAAATATGTGAAACAATGTAAAATCTTTGAGAGGTAAAAGATGTACTTTCTTTTTCCTATTGTCCTTAAAAATAAACAGTAAATTAGTGAAAAGATTGGGACATGCTGATGGCACTGAGTGAGTTAATAAAATATTACATAGCTTTTTAATGTTCTCACCACACTTTTTCCTACCGTCCACCAGGTGGTGTCCAACAGAGAAACTCAGGAGACTTTGTTGTGTATCGCTTTTGTGTTCGAAGTATCTACCAGCGAACATGGAGCTCAGTACCACGTTTACCGACTAGTTAACGACTAGCAGGGGGAAAACGGACACCCAAAGACTGTCTGGCTTCCTGTCAGCGACTTCTTTTTCATGCATATCGACACGGACAAGCAAACTGTGTGAAGGGCCTGACATTTGAAACACTAAAGCCCAATTAATGTAAATAGTTCTACTCTGTTGTCTGTGTTATACGGTTTCACTACTTTGCTGTGTCTTTGAGTTAAAGGCGCAGAAGAAAACAACAACGCCTCAAAAGGAAAAATGATTAGAATTGTTTTCAAAGTGACGACGATGCATCCGAGGTTCACACGGTGAAGACGATTCTTCGTTAGCAGATCTGACTTTGAAAATCCATTTGGTAAGTCTACACACCCAGTTCGAAAATTTCAGCAAGGGGGATAGAAAAAAATATTTTATTTTTTATTTTTTTGTTGTCCGGTATCCATCCCGATACCGATACGTATCAATTATTGTCGTGTATGTTCTGACAATTTGTAAGAAAATTATTTGTTGTATCTTGTTGTTTTCTTTAAATTTCATTTCCGTTTTTTATATCAGACTTGTTGCACTTTAAAAGCAATTCAGAATCTTTCAATTTTATATTTTTAATCATTGATTTACAGTTATGATAGAGAAAAGACATGGCATTACGGAAGGGGTGTGTAGACTTGATGTATCCACTGTAGCATTATTTTTTACTCTTAGCGTTTTTGTATTGATCACGGTTACTTTCAACGTATTCTAAATCACCTTAACTGACATGAACGGATACAGAAAGATTTTAAGTACAGTAGACCCCCAGGATCCGACGTTAATATGTTTTGAGGTAGGGATCGTCAGGTGAAATTTTTGTAAGGTGGGGTAAAGATGCTCATGCTAATTAGATAATGTGTACCAGACTTCCGGTACCCTGGATACAAACCATAAAATAACTAAATGGTATATAGTATGTACTGTGAGTTAAATATACGTGCGACATTTCGTTCTGTATACACGTGTACTAGAATGACAATAAAGTAGATCTGAATCTGAATCTGAATATGATAAAATAACATAAATAAACATGTAAAAAAAACTGAAATTTGATTTACCTTTGATATGACGTGAGCTGGTGAAAGTAGATACAGGGGGAGCGGTGGGGTGGTGATTCAAATGAAAACAGATTTTAAAACATGCAAGGATCGCTGTGCCCTTAGATGACTTGGTTGCTTTATAGGGGTCCTTATTTTTTTCCAATCTTTGAATCTGTGTTTATGGACATGTACCCCAGGTAGGGCAATAGTGCTTGTGCCTTCTTTGTATTTTTGCTCATCGCAATCTTCGTTTCCATGGTTGTAAGGTTTTTGTTTTTCCAGTTAGTGTCACTGCAAGCCTTGGGAACCATAGCTAATGAAGACAGGAAAAAAATACAGTATTGTATCGCTGAGTCGCAATCTTTACGACGCATGCGAGATTTTGAATAAAATGAAGGCACAGAAAGGCATTGTGGGAGGTAATTCAGCATAAAGCATATCGGCAGTAACACAATCCAATAATAAACCAGACTTTTATGTGATTTCGACAAATAGCAGACAGGCATTGTGGTGATGTAACCCGCTCAGTCATGAACAGTTTTTGGTCACACAAATGTTGTATAGTGGGGAAAGGGCCGAAAAAAGGGGACGAAAATACATCTTATTCCACACCGTCAAGTGATTGAGTAAGGTGGGAACCCGGATTCCGGGGGTCTACTATACATTTCCCCCCCTAAAAAAAGTAATTTAAAAATTCTTAATTATTCTACGAGGAAAACTATTCCCCCACAGACTGTTTTCCTTTATTGCATTATTTCTACCTCCGTGTAAGTTGGGATGTAAATGTGCTTTCATAAAGCCCTGACCTGAGGAGCACTGACATATAGGATGTGTACACTACGTTTTTAATGGTACGTTTTATAAGCCAAAAGAGCTCAGTTATACTTTAACTCAATTTTATTTTGTTTTTATCAGCAAAGTTTTTGCTACCAAGTGTGGTAAAGTCCTTAGAACTGACATGTTTTCCCATGCTACTTTCATTTTGTAAACCACCATTTAAAAAAAGAACTCTGCTTAGTTATCAGGTTATTAATCAAGTGATCAGTGACGAGATGTCAGTTTTCATGAATCACTGCATGGAAGTGCTCTTGTTGCAGTTTTTATAGCATCCGTTTTCTTTATATTCACATCTGGTCATTAATTGATGCCTTTTGATTTATGCCAATAAAATCACACATGGTGTTTACAGGAAAGGAGTACTTTTGTACTTATTTGAATTGCATTTCTTTGTTGATTTTACTTTTATACATTTGAGACGTTTCTGCACATACAATTTTTGTATTGAATGCTCAACTGGTTTCAGGTACTTGTTGCTCTTGCAACATTGAATTAAAGTGACAGTGTAATAAATCCCTGCTGGAGGTCATTAGGTTAGAATGGAGTTGAAGCTTGTGTATCAAAGGAGATAGTCATTTGAAGCCTGAAGGATAGTGCTCAACAGAGTTTGAAAGGCCTACGTCTGTATTTTCTCTTAAAAGCAATAATGAATTTAGCCAGAAACACATAAGCTGGTGTAAATCCCTGTGTGTAACAACTAAAGACTGAGCAAACGGGATAAGCTGTAAAACAATAGATGGAGTTCGTTAGAGCTATTTTAAGTGACTGACTTGCCAGCTATTTGGGAAAAGCTAAAAATGTGTGAAGCATCCTTACCCCAAATCACAACTCTGACATTTGCTTGCATGAGTGGCTAGAGAAGGAAACAGAAAAAGTGGAAGATAGCTGATCACAGGACTCCGCAAGCATCACATGCAGAGCTCAGCTGTAGAATGTAAGTGGCCATTAAATGCTAAAAACACCACTGGGACCAGCTACTGTCGCAAAATGTACGGTCATTTGGGCTTCTGATGCAGTAAGATGGTGGACAAACATGTCAGCTTCTTCAAGTTGTGTGATAGAATTCTAACGCGGGTTCAAAAATCATGTTTATGAGATGTTACATGTGTTTTGATTCCAACTTCAATAAAAAATTGTATTTACATGTATTTTGCACCACTTAGGGTTGCAATATAACATGCAACTGGTCTAAAAAGGTTTGCATTGCTGTGCTTTACAAATACTCACTCATTTGCCATGAAACAGAGTTGTCAAATGAGATTGTTTTGTTGCCAATTTTAAAAAAAAAATCTCATACACTACACCCACCTTCCCCTATCTCAATTTGGCCAATTGGGTTAGGCACTCCAGTTATTAATATATCGTCACATCACACTAATAACAAATAGCTGGTTTTGGTTGTAATACTCAAATCTACCAGTGGACAGAGCCCTTGTACCACAGTATGTATGCAACACTTGTGTAGACAAATTAAGAAAACCTATTGACTTGTGGGCCTCAATAGGTTCCAAAAAATTGTAAAGGAGTCAGGCCAGGAGAAGAGATTTATTGTATTAATACGTAAAACTGTCTTAAACTTGACAATGGAAAATGAATTGTAAAGAACAATGAAATGCATTTATGAACGAATATAAATGACTGGCGTGTAAACGTTGTATTTCATATTTTATGACAAACAAATTTCCTAAAATGGTAATTTATCACCCCAAAAGGAATCACTACTGTGAATTGAATGGCATCAATATAATTACCTCTGAATACTTGGTTGTATGCATGTGTGTAAGTCTTCATTAGTTTCTTTCATGCATGTGTAAACCTGGAAACAGATGGTGTACTTCAACAATGTTCAAAACATGGGCGTAACCAGCCCGTTTTAGTGGGTGCTCAAGCACCCCCAAATTTAACCCAAGACCTCCCCCCAAAAAGGTTTTTTTTTTTTGTTGGGTGTCTGCATTTAAAGTTTTCTTTTGGATTTAATTTTTTAAAATCTGGTCAACTCTTAAAGAATTTGATCAAGTGCCAGCATCCACAAGGACAACTGTTTCAAAAGCACCAAAACTTGACACATACCGTTCGGTCGCTGTGTGCAGGTGCAACGGGTGTGGTGGGAAAATTGAGATCTGCATAAACTAGCCAAAAAACAATCCGGTTATGAGCTCAAATTACGCTTCTTAATTCCAGCTCCGCCTCAAGAGCACTTCAGAAAGCTTGTACAGGCCTCAACCTGTTATAACTTGAACGTTTGTCTCAATGTTTGAACATAATTGCCAGTTTTATTCAAAGTATTTGAGCTCATTTTGTGCAGTGTTTAATTGTTTAGTCACTGCCTAAGCCTGTGAAAAAAAAAATCTAAACATGGGTGGAGAATACTCGGGGGAAAAAATGAGTCACAGTGAGCCATCACAATGGCCAAGGCCAGTCTGATTGTACATTTTTTTAGATACTGCAACTGCGGTAAGGCCCAACCAAAACAACTATGAGTAATGTGACCACTTCATCCAAATACTATCAAATGAGTTCTATTCTGTCATGATCCAGCTTGGCTGGAGAAGTGGATCCCAAAAATAGAGACACAAAATAAGAGTTAAAAAAATGAGTTTTATACAGAAAAATAATTAGATGGTGTACAGTAACAGACCAAAAACATTTACTTGGATCTTCAGAATTCAACGACATCAAAGATACTCTAAAACAAGCTTGACAACACACCCCAGCTACATAATGTTGAAACACTAAATCGCAAAGAACAAAACATGAAAGATGATGCAGGATATTTTGGAATACAAACTACTTTTAACTGAACAAAACCTGAATGGTGGACAATGCGGGATATGAATACCAAATAGTTCTAAATTAACAATACATAATTGGTAGGACACAGGTTACATACTATATAGAACAGTAAAGCGAGTGCAGTGATGACAAGAGCAATAAATAGATTACAGGCCCACTGAAAACTGAACAAAAACATGAGGCACTGCAGGATGAATAGGAATAAAAACAACAAAACAGAGAGGATGTTGGGCACATACACATAGATAAACCCTACCACAAACCAGCTCCAACAGAAAACAAAAGACAACTCAAGAAATGTTCCCACACAGTGACAGAACGAGTGACATGATATCAAGACCAAGAAAGATAATGCAGGCACAGTCAGCAGCTCTAACTGAAGAAAAACACGAGAGCAAGACAATTCAAGTTATAGTTGAACAAGAACTAGCTCGCGGGATTAAGAAACAATGTTCCAATACTAACAGAACATGAATATTTTGAAGGAAACTGCCTATAGTCCAAATGTCCTAGTCAATGTATAACTTTAAAAGAAAAAAAGATATATTTTCAGAAAAACGCCAGAAAGGCTACGTCACTTCAAACTAAACTTCTCTCCAAAGGGGCAAGGAGAAGCAAGCAGAAAAATGTCTGGTGTTACAAGTGTGAACCAGCAATTTGAGGAATCAGCCTTCAGGCTAATTGATGGTGTTGCCTCGAAAATTAAGCTTTGTTACAACTCTTATTATTGAAATTCTGCAAACACACCAAAGAAAGTGTGAATCGAAAGAAAGTTCTTTAAAGCTCAATAATGTATTTAATATAACAAAGTCATAGAAAACCCTCATAGTTTTCTTTTCTTTTCAATATTTGATACAATAAGAAACAAAACATATATATATATATATATATATATATATACATACATTTTTTTATTTATTTTTTTAAATCTTTGTGCCCAGGCATACACTACATCGTGTTAGCGAGTCCACCTCCTCTCCTATTCCCGCAGCCGCGAATCGGAGAGGAGGTCAGCTCCGGTTGCTCCAGGTAGCTACACGTTAGCGTCCGGGATGCTAGACGTTTCCGTAACACACAGCAAACTGCACTTCCTGTGCGCTTTGTTTTTCACCAGCACAGCCAGTTAGTTTGTCTTATTTGGTAGAGAGTTCACATTTACCATGATTACGGACGGCACCGAAGACTTATAACGCCGCTTAGCCTTAGCTCCGGCACTGCATCCACGATAGAGGCCCCTCATCACGCCGGCGCGAGCATTCTTCAGGGCAAGGAGTTGATTCTGGCACCGCCAATAGACTTTTGTTTGAAATTGTACTTTGTCTCGATCTTGCGGTGGAATGTTTTTACGATTTTATTTTTTTTAAGGGGAAACCCGTAGGTTTTGTGATCCAACCGTAACACCGTAGTGGGTTCAAGAAAACCGTACTCATTACGGCAAAACCGTAGTACTTGGCAGGTATGAGAATGTGTAGCATTTGTGAAGACCTACAAATACCTGGGTGTGCAGCTGCACAATAAACTGGACTGGACTGCCAACACAGAAGCTCTATGCAGGAAAGGTCAAAGCCGACTTTACTTCCTCAGAAGGCTGGCGTCCTTCAACATCTGCAAAAAGCTCCTACAAATGTTCTATGAGACTGTTGTGGCAAGCGCCCTCTTCTATGCGGCAGCGTGTTGGGGAGGCAGCGCTAAGAAGAAGGATGCCTCTTGTCTTAATAAACTGGTGAGGAAAGCGAGCTTTGTTGTGGGCACAGAGCTGGACAGCCTGACAACAGTAGCTGAGAGACGGGCACTGAAAAAGCTGCGGTCAATCATGGACAATTCATCACATCCACTACACAGCATTATCTGCAAACAGAAGAGCAGCTTCAGCGACAAATTGCTGTCACGGTCTTGTTCCACTGACAGACTGGGGATGAATAAAGTATCTATCTATCCATCTTTCCTACTCCTGGTGTAGCAAGATCCTGATGTCACACAACATGCAGGGTGCATGATGCATATAGTCATGATATATTTATGTATTTACTCATTCTTTGTTCAAAATACCCTGATATTATAAGACATTCACTATATGTGATGCATATGGTTACTCAATCCCAATTACTTTTATAGGCTTCATTCGTTTTCTTCATTCCTGGTGTCACATGTCATGCAAGGAGCATGACTCGTATAATTATCCTATATTTATTCATTTGTTAGTATCACCATGGGCTTTTTTCATTTTGGCCTCTTCCTGGTGTCAGATGACAGGCATGGTGCGTGAGTTATATACTTATATGTTTGTTTACTTGTATTACTATGGGCTTCATTCTTTTGGGCCTCTTCCTGGTGTCATGAGAAATGCATGATGCATGAAACATATCAGATCACATTTTTAATTATTTATTTACTATTTGTGGAGTGTGGAGTTTTCATGTTCTCCCTGTGCCTGTGCACTCTGGTTTGCTCCCACATTCTCAAAAAAAAAAAAAGCATGTCAGGTTAATTGGCCGGTCCAAATTGTCCCCTGGTGTGAATGAGCGAGTGAGTTCTCTCTCTTAGTGTTTCCTGCGACTGCCTGGCAACCAGTTCAGGGTGTCCCCTGCCCACTGCCCTAAGATGGCTGCACCCCTGCGACCCTACTGAGGATTAGCGGTGCAGATAATATATATAGATAGTGTTACTATGGGCTATATTCTTTTTGGCCTGCTTCTGCTGGTACAAGACATTCAGGGTGCATAAGGTGTATAATTAGCAGATGTGTACTTATTTACTAGTATTGTCTTCATTCATTTTGGCCTTCTTCTGGTATCTCATGACCATGATATCAGTAGAAATTCAGAGTGTGACACATACACTTATCATATTTTACTTATTTACGAGTAATACGATGGGCTTCATTCTTTCTGGGCTGCTGCTGGTGACACAAGACCCTATTGGTAAAAGACATACACGTTGCATGACACATACAATATAATTACATATAATTATTCCTTTATTAGTAATACTATAGGCCTCTTTCTTTTTTTTTTTTTTGGGCTGCTCCTTGTATCACAAGATCCTGGTTTCAATAGACATTCAAGGTGCATGATACATATACTTATCATCTTTGTACTCATTTACTAGTATTGGCGTCATTGTTTTTGGCCTTCTCCTTATAGAACTTGATATCAGAAGGCATTCACAGTGTGTGATGCATACACCTATTACATAGTCACTTATTTTCTAGTATTAAGTAATATGGGCTTCATTCTTTTTGACCTGCTCCTAGTGTCAAGATGTGCTGGCATAACAATGTATGCAAAAGATGTATGTTAAAGATTTGTCTGAATACGTCTTAGGAAATTCCTTATTAAGGTTGGAACCTTAAGATGTCTTATGCTAATGTTAATGTGCTTTAAACTATTGTCAATAAAATGTTGGGAGCAGCAAATGAGAGAGACGAAGCTGGCGTAAATCGAGCTTCGTTGTTTCAAGTTAAAAAAAAAAAAAAGTTCCTGCAAAGAGTAAGAAAGGGTTCCAATCGGAGAGAAGCCATTAAAGTAGGCGTAGTTTACCTTCTCTGAAAGCATGCCTTCAACAAAAGGCCTGAGGTGAAAGTGGAACTTCAAATGATTGCTCAAATAATCATCTTCAAACACATTTTAACAATCTTGGTAGTGATAGTTTTTTTAGGAATAGCAGTATTTTTCAGTCGACGCGTCTTTATGAATGTCAATTTAACATTATTACCGGCCATCATAGTCCACCCATCCATTATCTACACAGCTTATCCTCCCTAGGGTTGTGGGGGTTCTGGAGCCCATCTCAGCTCTCCTCGGGCAGTGGACACCCTGAACTGGTTGCCAGCCAGTTGCAGGGCACACAGGGACAGACGACTCACTCGCTCATTCACACCTAGGGACAATTTGCCAATCAAGCTCACATGCATGTTTTTGGGATGTGAGAGGAAGCCGCAGTGCCCGGAAGAAACCCGTGCAGGCAAGGGAAGAACATGCAAACTCTGCAGAGGAAGGCTGGTAGCTGGATTTGATCCCGCCATCATAGTGAGTATTTTCGATATTGAAAAATGTAAAATCAGCTATGTTATTTACATATTTTACATCAGTTTCTTACACTTTCAAAAAGCCGATGATTGCCATAGCTGCTACAAGGCTAACGTGAATTTATCATAACCAAGTGTTAGGATACACACACAAAATTGGAGTGCAAAGTCAGGGATAGTTTAAAGAGGAGTCATTCATTTCTCACTAAATTTTGAAATGTTTACATCAGATCAGCAGCCCAACCCAATGATGAGTGCTGAGGAATGAAATTATTTAGTCCCTTCTATTTGTGATCAGTTGTTTCACTTTGGGCGCGGTGGTTTTCTCAAATTATTGACACTGCATCTTATAGAGAGACTCGTGTTGTTTTTTTTCAGGTTATCAAACAAACAAGTATTTTAAAATATTTTATTTGGTGTTTTAATCGTCTGAGTTCTTTTGTGTGATTATACATGCAGATAAATGAATTGACTTTAAAACTTATCAAAATTTTATCCAAATACCATGATATCACAAGACATTAACTTTGTGTACTTGAAATAGTAAGCATATATTTACTTGTTTCAGAGTATTCTCATGAACTTCATTCCTTTTGGCTTTTTCCTGGTGTAAAAAGGCATTCAGAGTGCATGACGCACTTAACGATCATATATTTGTCCCTTTAGTAGCATTACTACAGGCTTCATTCTTCTGACCCTCTTCTGGTGTCACAAGAAATTCAAGAGCTATAAGGCATGTACTTATTTTATATTTACTCACTTACTAGTGTTACTATGTGATCATTTTTTGGGCTTGCTCCTGCTCTCTCAAGATCCCGATAACACAAGACACTGGTGGGGAAAAAACTGATTTCTTGATATTGATTGTAACACGTCACCTCCACCCATGCCAAATCTACGCCTTTCGGCACTTTTTCGCTAGGGAAGCTCAAGCCTCTACAACTTAACCCAATCATGATAATTAAAGTGTTTAGGTGACAGCTTACTTGATTTGGTTTTGTGCTTTGGGCTGCCAATATGTTGAACAAAGCTAGCACACTGATCTTTGCTCGTCTCTCTCCAAGGTCACAGTGAAGTGCTTTACCCAGTCTTTATTCGCGTGTTTCCGTATACATGTAAAATATTACATTTCGTGTCTACACTTCATACTTAATGCTTACACTGTGTGCTTAAAGGGGCAGTGTTTAATAATTAGTGCCTTCAGTTGGTATAAAAAAACCTTCATTGAGTTAAAATAAAAAATATTTATTCAAATTATCGGCAAAAATCCATGAACTACTATACCTGTGTTAATTTTTATAAATAGTCGTAGGTTGAGAATATGGTATTTCTTTTACATAGTGGAATCCATGCCTAGGTCGCTGCCATGTTTGTCTGGCATCTTGCTACACTGCCCATTCTGGAGCGTTTTTTTTTGTTTGGCATAGTGCCATCTAGTGGTAAAATAGTACACAATGTACCTTTAATGCACTGCATGGAGGTCAAATGCAAACAAAACACTCTGCCACTGAGAACGCCACTTCTCCCTAGTTTTACAACTTGTAAGCCTAGTCTAACCAGGTTTTAAAATAACGATTAACAGAAATAACCTAAAACAGGAAAATAGGAGCCTGATTGCGCTAAAGCAAGAACGGATTCAAACAAGGCAAGCATATAACAAGATGTAGATGTATTGAGTAGCAGACACTTGCAAAAATCACAGACCCAGGCCAAGGGACCAGTAGATGTATGCCAAAACAAATATATCAACAAAATGGCTAACAAGGAAAGCACTATCCAACTAACCAGGAAGTGGAGCAAGGCAGCAACAGTGCAGAAACTGAAGTCTTGAAAGAAAATCACAAAAAAAGACAGTGCCGCCTAAAGGCAACACATGACACAACACCAGTTTAGTGGAGGTGCAACTGGACTTTACTTGGGAAAGTAAAAATAAAAATCAACAAAGTCAAACGCACCCACGCCCCCTTTGACGGAGCCTTGCACCCCCCAGGAATTTGAAATCCATAGGACAAGTGTAAGAGTTTTCAGCACCTTTGATGATGTTCTGCAATAAGTCTTAAATACCTTTTTAAAAAACGCAAAACCTCAAATAAAATAATAATAGCCCTGGGTGGAAATATGAATGGTTAAAGCCCAAATGTATAATATTTGACCACTGGATGGCACTGTGTTGTCTGGCATGAGCGAGGGCCAGTAATACACAGCACAGCTTAGTGGCAGGATGCCAGACAGACATGGCACCAACTTAAGTGGGGATTTCGCGTTGTAAAAGAAAAACAAATTTCTCAACCTATGTTTTTTTGGGGGGGATAAAAATAACATTGGGATGATAGTTCATGTATTTTTGCCTTCTTCTCGTCTATTTTTTTGGTACCAGTAGGAGGCCCACAATATCAAGAACCTCCCTTTTAAGATTTGACCAGATCTTTATAAACTTAAATCCAAAAGAAACTTGTTGTCACTCAAAGGTGACAGATACAGCTCCAACTTAGACAGGGCGTGGCGCATGCGCAGGGCGGAGCCGCGTTTACGCCCGGTTTGTTTTTGTGCCCAGGTCTTTATTGTGGGTCTTTTAGTTCCTTGGCCTGCTGCTTCCGAGTGAGGACAACCGAACCGGAGATGATGCTTGCCGAACCGCTACGTTCGGCCACAACGGTCGGGAACGCCGAGGACACTTCGCTGGCTCTGCCTTCAGACGCCAGGCTGCACACGGGGGCGCATCGCGTCCTGGATCAGGTGCAGACTGTCAAGAGGAGCAAGTCCAAGCACAGCAAGAACGCGTCTCCTTCAAGTATGTCATTACTTTGCAACCTACTTTGATATCAATCACTTTTCAAGGGCACGATCATTTTGGATACACTCACGAGTCGTTTTTTGCATTTATTTTTCAATCACTTAAAAATTCAACTCCTGCATTTTAGTTGTAATTGTGCTTTTCCCAAATGTTTTACAGTTTATGATACAAGAATATGGCAGATAAAAACATTTTTGGGAATCCTCATGTAATTGATAAGAAAGTAGTGAACATTGTTTACAACGAGATTGGACGCGGTACAGGATAAACATTTTTTAAAAAAAAGTAAAAATGACATAAGAAGAATGTTAGGAAGATTTTTTTCAAGGTCGTTCTTGCAAACTGGCCTAAGTTGTAAGTGCATCACAACACTAGTTCAATTAAAAAAGTGTTATGTCAATAGCAGCAACATTTTTCAAACATAAGAGCAGCAAAATAAGATACGAACCGGTATTTTCTATACATGGATAAGATATGAAAAAAAATCTTCACCGGTTTGTGTTCTTGTTTAGGGTAGTGATGCCCCTGAAAAATAAACTATGTATGAGCCTGTTAGTCCTGGTTTTATTAACTTTTTATCCATTAGTATTGTGTGTTTAATTATTTCTCTGTGTTTCATCTATTAAAAACATTTGAATTCATATGGCAAAGATGAAAATAATTACATAATCCTGCAAAAAAAGGGGGGAAATAATGTTGCTTATGTAAAAATTAAAGCCTTAGCGTGCAATATTTGACAGCTAGATGGCCCTGTGTTGTCTGTTGCAAACAAAAACCAGTGCCAAATGAGCACAGCGTAGCAGCAAGATGCCGGACAAACATAGCAGCGACGACTAGGTATGGATTCCTCATTGTAAAATACATGCAAATTTTTCAACCAATGATTTAAAAAAAAAAAAAACTTTGATATGATTTATTTTGGCCTGGTATTCAAATCAATGTTTTCATTTTACTAGATTAAGTTTTTTTGTACCACTTGGGGCACTAAATATTACACACTGTCCCTTTAAGGAAAAAGTGGGGACATATTTTCGTGGTACAGTAAATTCAAACACATTAACCTCGGATCAGTCACTGATTTATTTTCCCTCCAGGTGCTTCTGGCTTGTAACAATATTATTTCCAGTATCAAATCAATCCTAGATGGGTTTTAAAAAAATATTACTCTACTACTGTCCCTACCTAAGCTTTGTCGTTATTATTTTTTACTTCAAACTATGACATTAATGTTTTTTAAGGCTATTAAAGAACTAAAAAAACATAAAATGCTCTGCATTAAGAAAAATGTAATTTCAATTTAAGACCATATCATATAGAGCAGTCGTCTTAAAACCGAAGAAGTTGCAGGTTCAAATCCCGGCTCTTCCACATTAAAAGTCAAAGTGTTCTTGGGCAGGACACTGAACCCCTAATGCCCCAGATATGCAGGTGGACGCCTTGCATGGCTGACTCCACTATCGGTGTGTGAGTGTGTGTATATATGTGTGTGCGTGAATGGGTCAAGTGGGAAGTGTTTTGTTAAAGTGCTTTAAAGGTCCACAGTGACCTAAGTAAATGTAGTCCATTTACCAGTTACCGTATAGGGTTAAGACAACCAATATCTATTTAAATTTCTTATGACATAATAGTATGAAAGAATACGTTTATTTTTCAATTTTGTACTGCAAAAACCCTTAACCTAATACTGCAAAGTCTGCTAGAGCACTCAAAGAGAAGCCATATTCAGGCTAATAACATATTGTTGCCAGGACAACAAATATATATTCCAGTTTCTCATAACTCAATAACATGAAATAATAACATTGTGTACATAGTTTATTTGTATTTAAGTTGAATTGTACTCTTTGTACACGACAATTTCCACTTCTCTACATTGGCTATTATATTACAATCTCAATAATGTAATAATCTGCGGCTGCACCGACTCGCTACAACGGTACAGGTGTATCGACATTTCGTTCTGTGTACATTGTTACAAAGAATGACAATACAAAGGAAATTATTATTATTATTATTATTATTATTAAAACAACTAAAACACTTTTGAAAGTATTTGAATATGACAACTTTCACTATATATATATATATATATATATATATATATACAGTACAGCACGGCGGCGCAGTGGTTAGCGCTTGTGCGGCACAGTTCATGTCATGGGAACCTCCTGCGTGGGTTCAAATCCAGCTCCAGCCTGTGCAGAGTTTGTATGTTCTCCCCGTGCTTGCGTGGGTTTCCTCCGGGCACTCCGGTTTCCTCCCACATTCCAAAAAAACCATGCATTTCAGGTGAATTGGCGAGTGATTTGTCTGTCCCCGTGTGCCCTGCGATTGGCTGCCAACCAGTTCAGGGTGTCCCCTGCCCACTGCCCAGAGATGGCTCTGATGGGCTCCAGCCCCCCCGCGACCCTAATGAGGATAAGCGGTACGGCTGATGAGATGAGATGAGATATATACAGTATATACTTATGAAGGTGCATTGGGATTTTATAAAAAAATGTGCCTTGGCTTAATTGGTTAAGAAACTCTGTGCTAGAGCACTCAAAAATAAACCATAAAATGCTGTACATTATGGAGGAAAATTACAAAATGTAATTCCTGTTCAAACAAATAATACATAGTGCTAAGGAAACCAATAATATATATATTTTTATTTTATGTTATTGATAAGCATGTCAAAGATAAGGCATTTTTGTATATTAAACATCACTACTGGTCTAGTACTCGAGTATGTAGATTTAATGTTGTGTACTTGTTTTACTACAAAAAGTATGATACTAATTTGTCTTGGAATTAATACGAGAACTTTCGATTTATTTTAAATTATATTAAAAGAGAGTATTATGAAGACATTGGTAGCAAGTGCAATCATGCCCAATTATGCCGTTTTGTGCATTGTTCCTTTTTTCTGAGAATCTCTTTAGTATCTTTTGATTGTTGAATTTACTGCTTCGGGGCCAATGAGGGAAATCTAAAAGGTTCTGGTGCCAGTATAGTCGAGCATTTGTACATGGAGAGACAGCAATGCACTCCAACTGAGACTGAATGTGTGCTTGTGTGAATGCGATCTGTTGCCACTCAATCTCTTCATGCTTCTGTTTTGCCCTATCCAAAGAAAGGAATGCGGACCCTCAGAAAATGTGGGTGTGAAGTGTGAAATGTAGCGTCCAGTTGATAAGTTCACCACAGGCGTTTCCTAAACATCCTCTCCAGGATCAAGACTGCGAAGAGGATTATTTTTTGGTGGGGTTTAAAACATAAATTATGTAATCATGCAATGGGAGCACTGCTTTTATCTTTTAGAATAAACATTAAGAGTTTTGGCCTACTGCCTAACACTCAATAAGAACAATAAGAATTAAGACCAACCACAACCAAGCTCTTACCCTTTCAAATCTAGACTGGTTTATCGGGTCAAGTTGTGTATTTTTTTGTTTGATACCTCACAATGCTGCAAAACTATTTTAGGGTTGGATCAACTGAAATATATGTTGTAATTTTATGAAAAACTAATAAGAATTAAGGGCCGCACGGCAGCTGAGTGGTTAGCGTGTCCGCGGCACAGTTCTGAGGTCATGGGTTCAAATCTAGCTATCAGCCTTCCTGTGTGGAGTTTGCATGTTCTCCCCATGCTTGTGTAGGTTTCTTCCAGGCACTCTGGTTCCCCCCTACATCCCAAACACATGCATTTAAGGTTATTGGCCTGTCCAAATTGTCCCTAGGTGTGAATGAGTGAGTGAGTTGTTTGTCTCTTTGTGCTGGCACTCGGTTCAGGGTGTCTCCTGCCCACTGCCCGAAGATTGCTGGGATGGGCTGCAGCCCCAACCCATTTTTCTCAATTTAAGCACTATTTTTTGTAGTTTGCTACATTTAATCTTTTTTGTAGTTAATTTTATTAATTTGGTTTAACTACATTCGAACTTGGTTTGCCAGGGAAATGGAAAATATCTTACCCCTGGTGTAATACATTTAACTACCAGGAAAACTGGATAACAATAGTCATCTTTTTTTACTATATTTCAACTACCTTTAATGGCCAAATTTAAAAAAATACATACGATTTAAGTTATTTTTCCATGTACTACAAATAATAAAATATTTTACTCCTTTACGTCCAAAACACAACAGACGAAATTTGATTTTTCTTTCACCAAAGGAAAGGTTGGGCCTAATTCATGAGGTCAGAATATGAAAGCATATCACAAAATCTCGCAAAGTTTTGGGCGAATTTGTCACATTTATCCTGGGAAGGAAAAAAGGATTCTTCCGTTGCACTGTAGGAGTTAAATGAGAAAAATATCAATGAGCAGAATTTTTTACGAGCCTCATGATTGTCGTCTTTCCTCAGGCCCCTCTTTGTCCCCCCTGGAAGAGTTTGGAACGTTCCAGTTTTCGCCCAGCAAAGTTAACGGCACCTTCGGCCGAAGCGTCTCCACCAAGTCGACGTCCTACGTTCGACCGGTAAATACATCAGAACAGAAACTACAACCTAAAACATCAGGCAGTTTTAAAGACTCATGTGTTTCAAATATTACAGTGATACCTCGTTAAACTCGATTAATGAGGAACCCCGTGATATGCGAAAATTGGTGGAAAAAAAAAACTATTTTAGCATGCTTTCTGCCCGGACCCGTTCCCTGCAAAAGTCAATTTGGGATAATAGATTTTGGTCAAAACAATGGTGTTTTATTTTAGGTGAGCCATAATTGCACACTCAAAAGCCGAAAAAAACAAAAAAATGCACTCTGCTAGGCTCTCAGCAAACACTGTGCATTTTATTTTCGGTGGGGCAGAGTGGCATGCCTCCAGACAAAAGTGCCTTCTGCCAAGATTCCAAGTACAATATCACAACTTTATAGTCAATAAATTGTCTATTTAATGCAAACAGCATTAAAACTAGATTTACCCATTTTTAAATGCTTATTTTTTTGTACTTTCTATATTGCTTGTTATGTCCTCATAATAAAACCACGCACATCAAAACTATGGCACTTGGTTACTTTTAAATTTAATGCACAAAAAAAAGGCAAACGAACAATAGGGCTTGGCCAAAACGGTTGCTTGGAAGAGCAAAGAATGTTGATAAAAATTGTAGCAAAACAGAAGTGTCTCAAACCGTAATTTTCACAGCCCTTTTCCACATTCCTCTATAAATCTTCTTTTTAAAAGGGCCCAGCTCCAATCATGGCCTTGTTGCAAATGGAGGCAATTGGGCCATTATCAGCAGCTGGAATTGATGAGAACAAAAACACAACGACAGGCAAAATGCCTGCCCAAATCCTCCCCCCCCCTGCTAAAACAGACTCTGTTGGAGATACAGACTTGTAACTTGTAGAGTAAACTTCTGTGGCATCAATATGTCAGCACAGTGAATTTGAAAACTTTCAGACGTTTCTCATAATACTACTATTATTATTATTAATAGTAGTAATAAAAACGAACTAGATTGGTCGAACACCTATTCAGTAACACATCACAAAGTGGAGGTATTCCTCTGTAGTTGGATCCCAAAACCAAAGAGCATAATAAGGTTTAAAGCGTGTCTTATTTTGCAAACAGTATAGACAGGGAAGTCCGATTTTAAATGAAAAAAAAAAACAACAATTTGTTTACACCGCGGGATCCAATGCAACCAGGGTTTCATTCACAATAAAAAAGACATTACATACGGATATTATAGTAAATCAAATAAATATTATTTGTGTACAATTAGTTGTGATTGCGGAAATCATAGCGTACATTGACGTTGGTGAATTTTTTATCCGCGTTAACAAACGCATTTTGTAGAATACGATCGCACTTTATTGTTTAAATAAACGCGTTATATAGACTAGGATCTCCCAATTGTTATAATTGGCTCGCTTTATTTTTTTAAAAAGCGTATTATATAGAATACGATCGCTTTTGTCGGAAGCGTACATTGACATTGGTGATTTTTGCATCCGCGTTAACAAACGCAATTTGTAGAATACGATCGCGCTTTATTGTTTAAATAAACGCGTTATATAGACTAGGATCTCCCAATTGTTATAATTAGCTCGCTTTATTGTTTTAATAAGCGTTTTATATAGAATACGATCGCTTTTGTTGGAAGCGCAGCAGAATAGCAGAATGCGCGTTCACGCGAGGGGGGGAGGAATCTGCACAGGAGTCGGATTTGGGCACAACACCTGTGCAGCAGAATAGCAGAATGCGCGTTCACGCGAGGGGGGGAGGAATCTGCACAGGAGTCGGATTTGGGCACAACACCTGCAACACCGGTCCTCACTCTCAGCAACATGGGATTGTAGATAATGAATCGCAGTCGCAGGAGTACATTTTAATTTAGTCCTTGATACAGTAATTGCAAAAAACAAGCCACCAGGCCCGACAGCAAGTGCACTCTGCTGACTTACGGGTTAAGCAATATGCGATTGGGGAAAGTGTGAAGTAGAAAGTGATAACAATATACTTTTTTTTTACATCTATTTAAAGCTGCTTTAGTTAAGAAAGTGATTTTCATTTAGCTGCTACCACATGTGGCTAAAAATAAACACTGAGGGAAATTCTAAAGCAGTAAGGAAAGATTTACCTATAATCTTGCATGAGTACCCAATACTCATTATTTACGTTCATCCTGATTGGCTTAGAATTTACATAACCACTTGCTCGGATGTTTTTTTTCTTAATTATTGAAAATGAATTTAATCGTCTCAGCTATTTTGCTCACTCTGGTGTCCTCACCTAAGCCACCAGTTGGCAATGTAATACAATAATTTATATATAAAGGAAGGAGAGTTTCACGACTAATTAATTTGTTAATCTGCAACCATTTTTTTAGTTTCTTTTTTTATTTAGATATAAATATATATATATTTTTTAAATCGTTCCAGCTCTTGTGCTCATTCCAATGTGCCCACCTTGGCCACCACAACTAAGTGATTTGCCATCTTAATGTTGTTGTTTAGTTATTCCTATGACTGATGTCATGAACTTCTTGGCACTTCCTTTATAAAATTTCTGACAGTATATTATGTAAAATTGTATTTTCAAGTCCAGCAGAATCTTGAGTCCCAGCACTTGCAAACTTTTCACATCCTTTCAGCTTTCACTCCATGTATTATTTCTCCTGGCTTTGGAAAGTATGCTATTGATTTTAAATGGTATCCATTAAACAAGGGATGGTTGACTTAGCTGCGTTGAATTCAGGTTAAACAAGCAAAGAGTTTTAGCAGTAGCCTACGTGCTCAAGAAGTTGGTCATGCCTCGAGAATGTGATGCGCTGACAGTATCTGAATTTTGTTCTGTAATTGTAACACATAAATACATTGGTGGTGTTCTGTGTTATTTAATGGAGTAATGGAGTAGGCAAAAGTTGAAAAGGTGTGGAATGCTACCTAGTTTTTGACGAGTTGTTTTAACCCACAAGTTGACATGATCCAGAATACCCGGAGAAGCAGTTCCAAAAATGTTTTACACCAAATAAGATTTTAAAAAATGATTTATTTACGGAAAAGTTATCAGTATCAGAAAGTATGCATATATAGAACAATTAAGTTTAGTTGGATCATCAGAATTTTAAAGTCATCAAGGCTAATACAACACCTGATCCCGTCTATATATTGTTAAAACTGCATCTAAATGAACAAACCATGAAAGGAAATGTATTTTGTAACAGAATATGCCCCACACTAAACAAAACAATACAGTAAGACAACGCAGATATACAGAAATACAAACCAGTTCTAACTGTACAAAACTCAGAAGAAATATAACACATCGAACACACTCATGCATGTAATGAACAACTTCATAATGTTGCATCACCCACCAACTTTAACGTAACAAAACATATAAGAACGATGACACTAGAAACATTTGTACATGTGGACAGACCACCAACAAGAGTGCAACGACAACAAGACAATAATAATAATGCAACTAACTTCTTGTGACCGAATAAAGTGTTAAAAGAAGAAAACTCAGAATAAGTTGGAACATTATCTATAACTGAACAAAACATGAAAAAGGTGACACAGGATATGTTGGAATGTAACTGAACATACACATGGAAATACCTGCACAACAACAGAAAAAAACATCAAAGAAAGACGACACACAAAAATTTCCACATGTGGATAGAACGAGAAATATAATACAGGCACGCCTACTAGCTAAAACTGAGCAAAAACATGAAAGAAGAGGATGCAGGATATGTTGGGACACTAACTGACTCAAACAAAACAAAACATGAAAGTAGGACATCACAAATTCAAAGATAAAAATGTATTAGTATGGCACTTATCAAACCCTGAAATACAATGCAAAGTGCTGTATAAAATATACAGTAAGGTAAATCATAACTATATAAAACATGAACGTAGATGACACAAGAAAGATTCCCACAAGTGGACAGAACAATGAGAGTGCCATGAAATGAAATGCAATGAAATGCAACTCAAAGGTAATAGATAATAGAATTCAATGTAAAATTAGAAAAATCTTTAGTGAATAACACATGAAAGGAAGTCAACAGAGGAGATTCGTCTATACAATATATGTTTTGCAATCTTGTCGGCTTTTACTTCCCAGAAATTATTCTTTTACTGCAGTCAAGTTAAGATCAATTTTATGAACAGCATTATCACCTGTCAACAATCATCAAAGCAAAGATGGAAAATGCAATAAAAAACCCACAGGTCTCAATTAAATTAGGTTTTAATTGTTTATAGGCAGATTCGTACATAGTGTACTGCTGCACTAACTAACTAATCAGGTGACTTTTTAAATTAGTTGTCAATCAAGCCACTCTCAGACAAAATAAACTGATGATGCAAAGAGCCTTCATTCAATGAGAGCAAGCACATTTAATTGCAATGTGAATTCAGGTTGCACACAAAGCACGTTTGTGTTTAGTGGCCCGGCCGAGAGTCTCCGGTTGCACGTATTATGTTCCCTGTTTTTGGTCTGTGGGATTCTTCAGTGCTTTGCGGAAAGAAAGAAAAACTGAAGGGGGATAAGCAAAAATCATGCAGCTTTTGTTCCCAGTCTTTTCTTCTGGTGTTTTGGACGCTGCAAAATAAACTTTTTTTTACCCCATGCGCAGGATATTTAGAATACTTTTAAATTGTATGACATTTGAATCTAGTTAAAAAAAATATATATATTTTGCAATATTTTTCCTCAAAATTGCATCCTGTGCGGCAATTTCAGCCTCAGGATGATAGTTTTTGCCCCTCCCTTAATATGAAAGTTAAAAGGAATGTGTGTATTATTTGACATCTAGATGTTGCTGTCTTCTGTCGTGCAACCCAAAACTGTGTGCTAAAAATCTCTAAGAAACTTTAAAGCACCGTTTTTTTATATTTTCTGGGGCGAGGCTTTGGACAGTTTTTTTTTTTTTTTTCTGGTACCCATAGTAGCAAGATGTCAGACAATTATGTCATCTCCATCTAGATGAGCCTCATGCTATGTGAAATGTATAGAAGTTTCTCAACGTATGAGTATCTAAAAAAAATCACATCTATATGATAGATCAAGTTAGGGCAGGGCAGGGTCTCCAACCTTTTTCAGGCCGAAAGCTACTTCAAATTAAAGTTTGATATGCATTTCTTAAATAACAACTAAGCATGTTATTACTATGTTGTTACTATATTGTTAGTTATTGGAAGTGGGGTTTAACAGACTCAGTCAACCACTAAAGAATGATTTTCTAAATAAATCACAATGACCCAACACTGTTGAGTTAAATTCATTTATTTTTGCTCATTATTTAAATCACTATTCTTTTTTTTTTTTAATGTACGATGATAAAGAATAATAGTCAAGTCAAGTCTTGTTTATTTGTATAGCCCTTTATCACAACGAGTCTCAGAGGGCTGCACAAACCACATATTATTGCAAACTACTGATGACATGAACTTTTAATTACAATTATCATCATTTTAGATCTTATTTTGTGCTGGGAATCATTCATATATATACAGATATATATATATATATATATATATCTCATCAGCCGTACCGCAGCCCCCCCCCGCGACCCTAATAAGGATAAGCGGTACGGCTGATGAGATGAGATGAGATGATATATATATATATATATATATATATATATATATATATATGGGCAGCACGGCAGCCCATTGGTCAGCGCGTGTGTGGCACAGTTCTGGGGTCATGAGATCAGACCTCCTGTGTGGAGTTTGCATGTTCTCCCCGTGCTTCGGTGGGTTTCCTCCGGGCACTCCGGTTTCCTCCCACATTCCAAAAACATGCATCTCAGGTTAATGGGCCGGTCCAAATTGTCCCTAGGTGTGAATGAGCGGGCGAATTGTCTGTCCCTGTGTGCCCTGCGACTGGCTGGCAACCAGTTCAGTGTCCCCTGCCCACTGTCCGAAGATAGCTGGGATGGGCTCCAGCATCCCCGCGGCCCTACTGAGGATAAGCTGTGCAGATAATGGATGGATGGATGGATGGATGGATGGATGGATATATATATATATATATATATATATAAAACTAGAATGTTTTTATCCAAAACTTGAAAATTGTTTGTATTTGTAAATATATAAAAATATAGCGGGAGCAAAACTGAGTTTGGTTGTGGTTTAAGTAGTGATGCAACTACATGATAGATTGGATCGATTGAGAAATTAAATTGTGAGCAAGCGTGTGGATAAGAGAGTACTCAGTTGGTGTGGACACACGGACAGGATGGATGAGGAACGAACGTTTAAGAGGATCTGCAGAGCAGAAGTAAATGGAAAGAGACTAAGAGGAAGGCCGCGATTGACGTGGATGGATGGATAGTGTTATGAGTGCACTGCAAGAAAGAGGTCTAACTATAGTGGAAGCTAGAGCTCTTGTTGGTGATAGGAATGAGTGGAGAGGTGTTGTAAAAGGATAGTGGAATGTTAAGACGCGTTCGAAGGGATGGGCAGGGCACCCGTATGATGCGGCAGGCGTAAATCAGTGAAAGCTGTCGGGCCCTGCTGTTTCTTGTGTCCCGTTTTATCTGGAGGGTCGAAAGCATGACCAACTTGGGTGCCGAAGTGCTTAACTTGTTTGGGTGTTTGGGCAATTGGGTAGGCCATGGTCCAAAAAATGTTGTGTGTGTTTTTTGCTACTTTTTCCCTTTTTTTATTTCTTTATTTTTGTATGTGTTTGTCTTGTTGTCTGTCACCCCTCTCGAGGGATATGACCAGGGTGGATAGATAGATAGAAATTACAGGCATGATAAAACACAGGGATAAAACAAATTGTTTAAAACAGCCGGCACAGAACTGAGTTTGTTATTTGGATTTCTCCCGATAAAACTCTATCAAATCTCCATCAGACATGCTAGGTTCACTGTCTTCACTGTCAGTCACTTTCCATGCCGTGCAGGTGCTCGGAAATGATGCCAGCTTTTGCGAAAGCTCGTACAGCAGTCCCAGCAGACACGTTAGCCCAAGCATCTACAATCCATTTGCAAATTGTGGCATTACCCGTCCGGTGCTGCTTTCCACTTTTAGTGAAACTCCATCGCTCATCCATCGCTCCCACGCTGCTCCCAGCCTTGCTTTGAATGGCTGGTTTACACCAATGTTCAATCGTTTAAGTTCCTTTGTTAGGCTGATGATCGACTGCTCGAGTCTTTCCTCCAAATTGGGCCACCGCGCCTAATTTCCATGGAAGCTCAGCTGCATCTTCTTGACTTTTCAGAGCTCGTTTTTCAGCTTTCTCCCCTTGTGAACCATCGATTCATTAATCTTCAATCCTCTCGCGGCTGCTAGGTTTCCATGTTCCTCAGCGTAGCTGATGGCCGTCATTTTAAATTGTATTTCAGAGGTGTGTTTCTGCAATTATTAGGCTTGTTAAAACAATAGTTGTCTGCATAACACACATACCTGTTCTTTTATATACACACCCACACTTCACCATTTAATGTTTGCATGGTGTTGTCCCTCACGTCTGCCTTACAACATACACAGGGCGCAATCCACAGACGGGCGCGCTGCAGATTTAAAAGATCTAAGACTTTTATGTGCGCCATATGGTTTTAATTAATGCCAATTAAGACCATTCTATTCTATTTTTTGCAGCAACCAGTCCAGAAGAGTCGAACCCTTTCGACAAAAAGCTTAGGATCTAGACATGTCAGTTCCGGGGCCTGGGAACAACAAATCAATGCTTCCAACTGGCCCCAAGGTCCCGTGAGCATCAAACCCAGCCGCAGTGATCCTGCTTTAGCTCCTGTCAGCAGCAGGGTGAGCTTTGCCTCTTCTGGCATAAATGTTTACCCTCCACACTCTCCTTCTCAAACATTTGCATCTGTTTTGCAGCGGGCCAAAGGGCAGACCACCCAAGTTAAAAGAATCAGCACCTACTCCACAAGCAATGGCTTTCACAACACCTTGGGCCAACAGCGGGTTTTGGAGGCGCCTCAGGACCCAGGTGTCAAAACATTAAAGATGGAGCATCAATCAGGGTGAGTTTAATAACAGACTAAAAGTCTGTGCTCTGCTTTAAAAACATTTAAAAATAATGCATTTACAGCCTGAACAGTTCTCTGAATGCGTCAGAAGTTACCATCAAGGAAGCAGTGGAGTTCTTGTCTCACCCTGAGGAGAAGTTCCAGCAGTGTGGTGCCACCATCATTCAGCAAACCACCTTTAAAGATGATCATGCCAAAGAAGAGGTCAGATCATGCCATAAACTTTGTTTTATTGTATTTCTTTTATGTGGAAGAAACCTCAAAAAGGACCGGCACATTTTTTCAGGTTTGAGACGGTCAAATAATCTTTCGTTTTTTTCAATCTAATAACTGTTATATCGCCCACCCTTATCTGAGATAGAAATGTTTTTGGATCAGGTTCTTCGGCTGCGGGGGATCCCCAACATGGTGACACTGCTCCGCAGCCAAAGTCCCGCTGTGAGCCAGGCTGCCGCTGGAGCCTTGAGGAACCTGGTGTTCAAGAACCAAAAAAATAAACTGCAAGTCCAAAACTGTGGCGGCATAGCCAAAGCCCTGCAGTTGCTCAAGGAGACGGAATGTAGTGAGACACAGAAGCAGATAACAGGTGCAAAGATTTTGACATTTGAAAACTGGGAAGAAGAACTTAAATTTTTCTTTGACGCTCTTAGGCCTTTTGTGGAACTTGTCCTCTGCCGATGAGCTGAAGGGAGAACTTATCGCCACGGCGCTGCCTACTCTGACGGAGAACGTGGTTGTACCGTTCACGCGCTGGTCGGACGACAGCGCCTCCAACAACATCCACCCAGAAGTTTTCTATAACACTACAGGATGCCTGCGGTGAGATAGAGCACCACATTATGGGAAAAGCTTTTTTGACAATTTCTTACAACATGCATCTATTCTGAAGTAGAATCTGAAAGTAAAATTGCCAAGTCCTCAGATAAAAACATTTAAAATAACAAAATAGTACATAGTAGTATTAGTTTTATGTAATATACCTGATTATGATTCATTATTATTATAAATAAAATATATGTAAAGGAGAAATAAAATGTATTTGACCTTAGCAGTGATCAAGGTTTCTTAATATTTTTTATGCTGAGGATTTTGAGTTTTTCCCTCCCCTCATGTAGGTTTCAGATCAGGGGAAGTTGTAATTATGGTCTGTGCAGCCCTTCGAGACTTTTTGTAACTAAGGGCTATTCAATTAAATATGACTTGACTTGACATGGGACTTGAGCTGGTACAGGTATTGAGCATATGCAGAGGGGAGATGAGACAGCATATTTAACTGAAAAGTAGTTTTAACACATCTACATTTTCAGGATTGTCATGCCCTTAGAAGACATTGATCACCTCCTCATTCTTAATAATTGTCCCTATTGATTCTTTACAGCAAGCGAGCAAGTAAGCAATGGTAACAATGCGCACCATTGTTGTATTATCTTATTATATCAATCTTTTTGTCCAGTGTTATCATCTTCTTGCTTCTGCTCTAATAGGAGACAGACATCTTAGAGTTGTATGAGGACAGTGACTAAAATAGTCACAAATTAAGTTATTCCTTAGTGAGGGTAACGATTTTTGTGTCTACTTTGTATTTCTTGACAATCGCAGAGTTTCCATGGCTATTCTGTTTTGCTTCTCAATTTAGCATCACTGCAAGTCTTAGGACCCATAACGTATAAATATGGTACAAAAAACACAATATAACATTTTCAACATGCAAAGTCTTTTATAAAGCACACAAGATTCTGAATGGAATGGAAAATGTATGTGAGGGAGTCCAACCAATATCATATTAAAATTTTCATGATGCCATGATGCAAACCAAAAGCAGATCAACATTTCATATGATGTTGACCAATAGCAGATATGCATCTTAGAGATGTAACTCATGCGTAGAAACATGACAAAGTTTGAAATGTATATGTTTACAGACATACAAAATAAAGTGGTGGAGATAAAGTGCCCTGAAAAACATCTTGTTCCATACTGGAAAGTCAAAAATGTTGTGAGGCACAGATGCAGTATCCAGGGGTCTACTGTACACTTAAATTTCCTTGTATTATATAAGCTATGTTCTACTCCCAAATTTTGTAATTTTCTGCCATACCTGAAACTCTGATTGAAACATGTGCAGCAACCTAAGCTGCGCTCAGCTGAGAGAGAGGGCAGCCATGAGGGACTGCCGCGGACTCGTCGACTCGCTCATGAGCTACCTTCAGTCCTGTGTTGCCGACAACAACCCCGACGACAAGGTTTGTCTATTTGAAAATGGGAATAATAGGGCAGTGGGAAAACATTTTAATTTATGGGTGATCAGAAAACCGTGTTTATTCCAAATTAGTGTTACATTGGGTTTTATTCTGCTTGCTTGCAATGAAGAATGCTTCTAATGCCAGGGTGGTTCTATTTTGACTATTGAAAACCTGCAAAGGAGTTTGCTATTAATTCCAGTGTTGGGTTATTTTCACTATTACTGAGCAGTTGGCCACTGTTGCTGTCCATTTTGACCATTGAACACTCACTCAAATAAATTACTTACATCTATTTCCAGGGCTGGGTAATTTTGTCCATCATTGAGCCTGTGTGCACAGTTATTCTGTTTTGACTATTGAACACAAAGCCTTTTATAAAGCACACAAGATTCTGAATGGAATGTAAAATGTGTGGGAGGGAGTCCAACCAATAGCACAGGGGTCGGGAACCTTTTTGACTCAAAGAGCCATATAAGCAAAAAATATTAATTTTATTTTGGGAAAGAGCCACACCATATATTCATCTCATCTCATTAGCCGTACCGCTTATCCTCATTAGGGTCGCGGGGGGGGCTGGAGCCCATCCCAGCCATCTTCGGGCAGTGGGCAGGGGACACCCTGAACTGGTTGCCAGCCAATCGCAGGGCACACGGGGACAGACAACTCATTCGCTCATTCACACCTAGGGACAATTTGGACCGGCCAATTCACCTGAAAATGCATGTTTTTGGAATGTGGGAGGAAACCGGAGTGCCCGGAGGAAACCCACGCAAGCACGGGGAGAACATACAAACTCCGCACAGAAAGTCTGGAGCTGGATTTGAACCCACGACAGGTTCCCATGACATGAACTGTGCCGCACAAGCGCTAACCACTGCGCCGCCGTGCTACACCATATATTATGAGACAAATTTACTAAATTGCTAAACCCGCGCCCCAGACAAAAGCTTAGTCTTCAGCACATTTATTTTTGATGATTTGATAAAAATTATGAAAAGAGACTAATGCCAGAGCCCGTGTCCCAAAATCAACAAACATACCACTTTAAACTTGTCTCTTTCTTGCAATTACTCAAGATCGGTTAAACTCCTTTTGACCCTTTTTTTCATACATATTGGTTTCAAAACCAGATGCAAGCAGTTATTGTGTAAAAACGTCACAACATTCTGCATATAGGGAGCCTGATGAGCTCACTTTTGGCGCAGACGGCGTAGGGCGAGAGATGGGAGGGAGTGCTTGCACTTTTTGCATAGCTCCACCCATCCCTCCCACTCACCTAATCAAATGATTCTCTTCCGGTGTTTTGGCGTATTTGCAGTTCTGTGGATTCATCATAAGGTATCTGAACACTGAACACAGATTATATAGTGAACTTTTATATAAAGGATTCTTTAGCTCTTTAGCGTTGTACAGCCAAAACGAGTTTTTTTCCCCCCTTTTTTTGTGTGACACCTTGACTGTAAATTGTAGTGAAAAACGTGCCCTATATATACTGCGAAGTAACACCTTGTAATCTAGCCTTGGTTTGGCTTTGCGTGTACAAGAACAGGATAGTCTACTCGAGTTTTGAACAAGATGGAGAAATTTTGCATGCAATCAAATTTGTCTCTGAGCCACAGATACTCATAGAAAGAGCCATATATGGCTCGCGAGCCATAGGTTCCCGACCCCTGCAATAGCATATTAGAATTTTCATGATACCATGATGCAAACCAAAAGCAGATCAGCGCTTATGCACTCTTATTTCCTATCTTGACTATTGAACACTTGCAAAGAACATTATTGATAATCCAGAATTGGATTAGTTTGACTAGTATTGAAAGCTTGTGCACTGTTGCGTCATTGTCACTATTTACAAAGAAGATTGGTTATATTGCCAGGTTTGGGTTATTTTGATCATTGTTGAGCAAGTGTGCACCCTACTTCTGTATTTTAACTATTGAACATTTGCAAAGAAGAATGGTAATAATGTCAGGGTTGGTTTCTTTTGACTATAATTGAGCGCTTGTACATCGTTGTTGTTTACTATTTTGGCTATTTAAACACTTGCAAAGAACATTGCTTATATTTCTAAGTTTGGGTTATTTTGACTTGTACAGTGTAGTTCTCTATTTTCAGTATTGAACACTTGCACAAAGATTGCTTTTATAAGCAGATTTGGATTATTTTGACTATTATTGAGAGCTTACACACAGTTCTATATATTAACTATCAAACATTTGAAAGAATAGTGCTTATTATTGGGTTGGGTAATTTTGACTTCTATTGAGCGCTTATGCACTGTTATTTCCTATCTTTGACTATTGAACACTTGCAAAGAACATTATTGATAATCCAGGATTGGATTAGTTTGACTAGTATTGAGAGCTTGTGTACTGTTGCGTCATTGTCACTATTTGCCAATCATGTTGGGGTTCTTTGATTACCACAATCTTTAGGGTTGATCTGCTTTTTGTAGCCTTTGAGATTTTACAAAAAGTGAGGGCCGAGGGGAGGACCTATAGAACCTTGACGATTTTGTAAGGTCTTCTCCCCTTCTCCCTGCAAGCTCAACATTCATTGATGTCTTCTCTCCTTAAATTGGGTGTCTTTTGAACTATAAACATATCAGCGGGCTGCGTTGGGGTTCAAACCTTTGGAAATAGGATAATGTATCTTGAAAGAAGAAATAGCATACTTAAAATGAACAGAACCTTCTACCAACTGGGTAAAAAAAATTTGCAGTGTAAAGGTTTGGTGCAGCTTCTTTGGAAGGGATCCTGTTCTGAGAATTTTTTTCTCGGGGATTTGGTACATATGATATCGTGGAGGCCACAAATCATCTCACACTGCTGCCTTATTGCAGTTGGGGATGTACAATTTTTAACAATTATATAAGTAAAGAAAAAAAACGTTTGAAGGTTGACACTCCTGTTACACGCTTGTGATTATTTGGCTGTCTGACTGGTATTTTCAGTACAGTGAGTCGCGGCGGTAAACTCCTGTGTATCATGTGACTCCCACAGTTTATATAATAAAGTGACGGCTGAGTTGATTTGCACGCACATGTGGCTGCTTTGTATTGACTCGCACTGGCTTTTCCCGTCCATCTAGCTATCGGCACACTCGCCCTTATTTACTAGGGATGCGCCCAAATTAAAATTTAGGGCCGTAAAACAGAAACTTAGAATGTGAAATGCTTAGCCCTCCCAAATATATAAATCTATACCAGTATATGTCTACATTGGAATGGAAAGTTTGTCAACCTTTTTTAATTGGCCACATTTCTGTATAAAATCAGGCGATCTGATCTTTGTCAAAATCTCACAAATAAAAAAAACAGTGTTTGTTTTAACTAAAACCACTCAAATATTTATAGTTTCCATACTTTGATGAGGATAGTGTAGCATGCAGTATATGACAGAAGGGGGAGAAATAAGTACCTACCCTGTGCTTACCAGACTTAAAGAGCAATTCCAACCAATTTTCTCCTCACAATTTAGGTCAGGTGTGTTAAAAAAGGGAGAAAGGAACTGATAACAATGGTGTGGTAGTAGGCGCAGTCTATAGAACAAATGAGTCGTACTCGCATAGTCTTTTAAGTAAAATAATAATAATAGTAGTAAATTAAACTCTTCTTGCATCTTCTTGCATATAGTTTTAAAACCGCACAACTGTGGTACGTTAGCTCTGTAATGTTAGGATCTAAACATTAGCCAAAGTCTAGCTAGCAGCTAGCACTATTTCTTGTTGGCAATAGCTTGACAAAGCTCTTGTTTTGAGAGTGTAATTCCTTCTAGAAAATAAAGTGCAAAAACTTGCCAAAGAGTGAAAGCAAGCTTTGCATAGCTCGCGTCACATTAGATGTGTCACCATCACTATAGAGTAGAGGTAAGATCTTGGGCCTGGACCCGAACCCGGCCCGAGTATTGGACATAAAATGTAAATCATGAAGTCCGGTCCGGGTCAAGATTCTCGCTCTCTCGCTAATTTTGTTCTTTAATTATTCACTCGTCATGTGTTCTATTTTTCTTTTTCTATGTGGGGGATCTGTGCACTTCGGAGCCAGAGTGCGACTTTTGCGAGGTCGTCAGGGTGACGTGCATGCTGCACACTTCGGCGCCAAGCTTTTAGTTGTCTAAGACAGCGAAATCACATTTCCTCCCCACAAATGACATGTGAAAATTCGGGTTTTTTGTCGCGCTCGGTCGTTCAATTTAATTTGTCTGGTTCGGGCATTTATTCCCTTGGGCCGGGTCGGTCGGTATGGAATTTTTAGGCCTGATCCTCTAATCACTATATTGTTTTTACTGTGTTTTTTTCTCAGTTATCCTGTTTCTTTCCTTCGAAACCGCACAAACGCATTTTTGGTAATTTTTGGCAGAAAAACTCTCGGTGCAGAAATTCTGTGAATCCTTAGTATTAACTTGTGTCAGTACACAAATAGAATAAATTTGAAATCTCCCTTTATGTCCTTTTTGTAGTCTGTGGAGAACTGCGCATGCATCCTCCACAATCTGACTTACCAGCTAGAGGCCGAGTCCCCCAAGTGCTTTTCTGACTATATACCTTTGTCGGAGGGCCAGTCAGGAAGGAGAAGCCCCACGGTTGGATGCTTCAGCCCCAAGAGCGGCAAAGTTCAAAAGCAGGTAAAAAAAACAGATAATATCCTGCAGCCTCGTGAAGGTGTTGTGACTAGAGGTCAATCGATTATGGTCCTGTGCGATTATCGACCAATATTTGGTGATTTGATGGATATCGGTATCGCCTTGTTTATTTATTCAATCGGCCAATTAAATATATTTAAAAGTGGGGGAGAGGAGCTGGCGAGAGCTTTGCTTTAAGGCGGGGTTAATCTCTCACTCGCTCCATCCCCTCCCCTCTGCCTCGCTCCCAATTTAAGTCATGTTGGTTGAATTGACGTTTTTATTTATGTATTTATTGTAAAAAAAATTATAATAATCGGGGAGCTAATTACGTTTTCGTGTACCTTTATACGAATATTCGGCATCGGTATCGGCCCTAATAAAACCCATATGGATCGATCCCTGGTTGTGACTCGGCTCTCCTTCTTTCTCCAGTTTTCCTTCGATAGCATGCAAGGAATGCTGGACGAAGGTGACCCTAAAGGTGCCAAGTGGTTGTGCCACCCCAAAGCCATGCAGACTTACTTATCCCTGCTCAGCTCATCCCAGAAAGACGCTACCTTGGAAGCCTGCTGCGGCGCCTTGCAGAATCTGACTGCCAGCAAAGAACTTGTGAGTCCACGGACGATAAAATGTCCTCACTTGCTTCTCAGAGCAGAACAGGGTAGCAGGATGGCATTGAGCCTGGGGTCTTTCCAATGAAAACGTTTATTTCAGTAATAACAAACCACTATTACTGTTTTTTGTTGTTTCTGAAGTATTACACCAAATATTTCATTATTTCACCCATAACATTTTTAATATTAGGGAATCAGACTGCACAATTGATTCTTCTTGCGCGTTCAAGAGGTATGATTATTCAAATATTCCCCATTGCCTTTAATCGATAGCAGCTCATTTGGCTCTTTTTACATGTTTCTTAAAATTTAAATTCCTCCGCACAGAGGGTGCCATTATTGAACTAAATGCAAGCTGGTTCTTCACAGCTTTATAAACTAACTCTGTTTTACAATGACAACATATTGTTCTGAGCACCATAACATATAAATATTGCAGAGTGAATACAGTTATGGGTTTTCACAATGTTAAAATGCGTCATTTCTAAACGTTATACAAGTGCTCCAATAGCTAATGTCACCCATTCCTTTGCTAAGAAAAAATATATCACTCATTCTTATCATGCAGCCAGATTTAACAAAAGTATATATACAAATGCTACATCAGCAAGTGTAACGTTTGGTCGATTACAGACGTTGAGGTATCTCATAGAGTTGCATGTGAAGCAAATTTTAGGCATTGATGAGTTGCTAAATGAGCAAAAATCATGAAAATGTGTACACTACACCTCATGTATATCTAGTACAGAAAAGTAATACATTGTGTTTACGATTATGAACCTTGTTTGTGGACTTGGATCTTAAACAATGAGCTGTCAATTTATCTTTTCGGCATTAACACACAGACATGCAGGAATCCGATTGAAGAAGAAAAAAGGTCTAAAAAAAACCCTCAATGTACTCAATAAAATTCAGAAGCCTGTGCAATAACAACAGACTGTAAACATCCTGAGTAAAGCTCTTCAGTGCCTCACACACATTATGAAGAGGTGACAATCCAAATTTATAGTAAGAACTAAAAAGCAGTCATTTTCACTTTTTGTTTTTCATATTAGTTTATACAATATCCCCTACAGTTTTTTTTGAACGATTAGTTGATATTCGGTTTGAGCCATAAATATCAAGATTGTAGCACAAAGAGATCCTTCATAATATAATCCATCCATCCATTATCTACACCGCTTATCCTCAGTAGGGTTGCGGGGGTGCTGGAGCCCATCCCAGCCATCTGGGGCAGGGGACACCCTGAACTGGTTGCCAGGCAGTCGCAGCTTCATAATATTAATGCACTCAAATAAGTAGTTGCACCTAATAAATAAAAACACAGAAAATCTCAAATAGTTAAAAAACTCAGTTATTTACAGATTACTTGGTACTTCATATTGGCCACACATATTTGTATTTCCTATATATTCACTTCATATTGGCCAGAAGTATTTGTATTTCTCGTTTCTTTTTTCCTTTTCAATCATGATGCAACAAACATCACTCCAGAAAATGAACTAATCCTCTGAAAAAAAAAAAAGGGGGACTGGTTAAAGTCAAAGGCTAATAAGAGACCCTTTCATTAAAATAACTTTGGATGCTTCTTCTCTCAATCATAAAAACATCATATTTTACATCATTATTACAATCATTTGTTATTCGATCTAGAAAACGTCACATGGTTTGTTCTGTGATATAGGTTATTTTACAGTTTCTGGGGCGTTTTTTCCCCCCATACTTCACATTACTCTCTAACAATAAAACAAGGTGTAAAGCCTAAAACAAATATTTTTTTCTCGTGTAAAGTTTTAAATTAAATAGGTCGTGAGTTACCATGGCCCAGCAAGACCAAGTGAGAGCCCATTCCCAGTATAAAAGGAAAAGGGAACACATCTCAGACTATTTTGTAAATGATTTGAGTTGCAGGGCTCCAGTGCCATGAGTCAGATCCTGGTCCAAAAACTTGGAGCTCTGGGGCACATCGCCCCTTTGTTGAGATCGCCCAAGTTGAGCCTGCAGAAAGCTGCTGTGTCCTTGCTGGGCAACATCGGGCGAACCGGTGGTGCACAGGCTGCCATGGGTGAGAAGCCCAACTGTCAAATGTGGTCTTGAAGTTTGCAGCGGGCATCCTTTACATTCTCCTCTCTATTGTTTTGCAGCCAAGCAGGTTTTGCCGGAGCTGAGCGGCCTCCTCTCGGCCGGTCCCCGAGAGCTGGGCAACAACGACGAGAGCATCGCCACGGCTTGCAATACGGTGCGCAACCTGGTCATGGCCGACACCGAAAGCAACAAGAAGTTCGTAGACGGCGATTTAGTGGCCTCACTGGCCGAGCTCAGCGCCAATCCGTAAGTTTTTTTCTGAATCTTGAGTAATTTGTGTTGAATTGCAAACACCAGTGTTTAATAATACAAATAATACAAACATGAGCAAATTTATTTAACAATTATCTTTTTTAGGGATTATTTGTATTTATTTTAATTGTAATTTAATTTATTTTCCATTTATTTTATCATTATATTTTACTATATAGGATAACTAAATTGAAGTCAAAGTATAACGTACAAATTAGGTCATTATTTCAGTAACTTTTTTCTTATTTCTAAAAATGTATACTCTTACTGAAATGACAAAAATATATAGTGTACACATTTTTAAAAAAATCCTTAAAATGACCAAAATTATATGACAATCAATTAATGTTTTAGGGATTGTTTTTTATTTATTCTAAACATAATGTACAAATATATAGTGAAGATTCTTTTATCATTTTACAAGAAAAAAATTTATATATATATATATATATATATATATATATATATATATATATATATATAAATAATCCTTTAAAATGAACAAAATCATTAACGTTTTTTAGGGAAGAATACAATTTTAGAACAAAAGAAGGTGAAAACAGTTTTTTAAAAAATAATAAAAATGCTTGGAAATATACTACAAGAACAAAAAATATATAAATAATATCAAAAAAATGAGCAAAACTATTTGCTAAGCAACATCTCTTTTAGGAATACTTTTTAAAATTGTATTCTAGTCTATGGTTGAAAATAAGTACAATCATCCTTAAAATAATTACAATTATTTGTTTTGAGGATTTTATTTACCATATCCTGTGCGTTTTATTGTAGATTTAAGATGGTTAAATGGTAAACGGACTGCATGTATGTAGCACATTAACTGGTCATTGAGGACTTTCAGAGTGCTTTACAATAGACTTCACACTTTACCCACTCACACACCGATAGCAAAATCAGCCATGCATATCATGGGCAGTAGGGGTTCAGTGTCTTGCCCAAGGACAATAAAGGATCAAAAATGAAGAAAAATAATACTTTAAATTATTTTAATATTTTTTCATGTTAATTAATGAAGAGTAAAATAAAAAACAATTTTAAAACATATTTTTATATTTTTATGGGTGTTATTTTGTGTTTTCATTTTAGCAAAGAACAAAAACTATATTTACTGAAATATGTTAATTTATTATAAAAAACAAAAAACAAATAAAACATTTTAAAAAATATCATTTTTTCTCTTGCAGTGCTTTTCCCAAAGGCAGCAAAGCAGCCTCAGTGCTCCTGTACCACTTATGGAATGACAAGAACTTGCAGGGTGTTATGAAAAAGGTAAATAACAAGCGTGCGTATTTGCATGGGCCTGCAAATTCACTTTCTCGGTCGAGCCGCACCCGTCTCAAACCGCTGAGTGGAAACGGCAAACAGTCTGTTTGGAATCTCGGCTGACTGGTTCGCTCACTGTCCCGAGTGGGAGGAGTCCTTCCCATTGTAGAAAGGTCAGGACTCCGGAATTCCAAAATAAAACTGTCAAGGACACTTAAAAGAGTTGTGTCCTAAGTAAAAAATGCTTGCACAAAAGTTACACAAAAGACAAAGACCGGCAAAATCTGAAATTGGTTTTGCCCTGCTATCGATTGTGTTCTACTTTAAAAACGAATCTAAGCCCCTCAGTACCATTAAGTATGACTGTAATTTGAACTCCAATACAAGTGTTCATGGTTCAAAGATCTCTTAACCATCTGGGTCATCAGGACACCACTTTCTGTGGTGTGTCTTGGGCAGGTACGGGCCGGCGCCACTCCCCTCTCCCTCTTCACTACAGCACCAAAATTCGGACTATAAGTCGCAGCTGTTTTCATAGTTTGGCTAGGTGTGCAATTTATACCCCAGAAAGACTTATCTGTGAATTTAACACATTATTGTATAATTGAGTGGCTCGTGGCTCGCTGCTAGCTGATTGTTATTGTTAGCTGCTGCTGTTTCACCCTTCATAGTCATACTCCCCTTTCACAGCAGTTCATGCAAGCAAACGTCACCAAAGTCCTTGATTCAGGCATTTTCGACTTTTTATTTCCATTATTTCCTCCTCTGACCACTTGTTTAACCACTTGGCTGCACTGCTGGCCTCTATTGTCCTTATCAGCTGCACATCATATATCTTTGAGAGTCGGTCGCCATCCAAAGCTGTGTTCGGTTGTTTATGGGTCCTGACGCTTGACAAATTCTGCTTTGTGTCTGCAATTTTTCCTGGCCTTTTTATTAGTTTATGTCGCTAGCCATAAAGCAGGAATCTCCAACATGGTGCCAGGGTGCCCCCTGAGGACAGTCGAGTTGCCCCTGGATCTTTTCTGAAAAGTAGAAGCAAAAAATGCAGTTTTTCAAGATAGCTATCTGGCTTCCTACATTTGTAGCTATTTAGCAAGCTATCTAGGCACTTTTTTCATGCTATCTAGCTAACGTTTTACCTTTTTTTTTCTGCTTTCCATCCGACCAATATTTCGGTCAATCGTGCAGCCCTACTCTCCAGGCTGCTTTTTTTGAGTAGGCGTTTGCTCAATCACATGAAACAGATGTGCGGGTTCTCATGGTTACGAGTTAAACTTTCGCAAAAATCAAATAATGTCACTAAATAAATATAAATAAATATATAAATAGCTCAAATCCAGCCACCAGCCTTTATGTGTGGAGTTTGTATGTTCTCCCCGTGCCTGCGTAGGTTTCCTCCGGGGACTCCAGTTTCTTCCCCAAAAACATGCATGTCAGGTTAATTGGCTGGTCCAAACAGTCCCTAGCTGTGAATGAGTCTGTCCCTGTGTGCCCTGAAACTGGCTGGCAACCAGTTGAGGTTGTCCCCTGCCCACACTGCCTGAATATAGCTGGGAGGGGCTCCAGCACCCCAGCGACCTTATTGAGGATAAGCGGTGAAGATAATGGATGGAAATATATAAATTAATAAAAATAGAAATTCATAAGAATTCATATCATAATAACATAATGAAATTAAGTGAAGTGTAATTTAGATTTTTTTTTTATAGTTTTATGGCCTACACCGTATGAGGAAGTTGATTACATTGCTCTGTGGAATCAATTGAGCATGTGTGTCACCAAAAAGTTATCTAAAATACAAAATAATGTTTGAAATGCATTTCATTATAGGTTAAATGATTGCAAACACGTAAAGTAAATAATTAAAGTACTTTTTATTTGCATTTTGCAGATTTGGGAGAAAAATAAGTATAAGAGAAAAATGTATAAATGAAATAAAATAATCTGTCAAATAACTAATAGATCAATAATGATCCTACATCCCCAATATTTTTGCCATATCGCCGACCCCTACTAATAGCCGAGTTGTTTTTATTTATTTTTTATCAAAACTCTTCTTACAGCTTTCTTTTCTGCATTATTTTTCTCTGCAGCTCGGAATGAGCAAGTCCCTATTCGTGAACGACAGCACCACGGCGGCATACAGGTCGGTGCAGATTATCGAGTGACGGGATTCGCCACAGGTACGTTGAAGGAATGCTCGCCCTCTTTTTAGCATCATTGAGACTCTTTCCTTTTCTGTGTATGTCTGCCACTTTAGTGTCTGTCTAGATGGAAATCGGCGTGTTAAGACAGCGTCGGCGCCACACCCTGGTCTTTGCAACTGTTATCTTTTGAAAGAGCTTTAGTGTGTTTACACTGCAAAAAAACCCATAACCCGTTAGAAGAATCTTTTGTATTTCATGTTTTTATCCCTATTTTTTTTAAATCAAAATAAAAAATGTGATTCGTAAACTGTATATGATTCCCCTATTGCAGGATATTTGGTATTTTATCCTGGGAAAATAAATTGATAATATAGTGAAATACGCCCAAAAATAATACAGGGTTCGTACAGTGCTTGAAATCCTTGAAAATGCTTAAATCTTAATGTGTTTTCAAGGTTTTATAAGTGCTTGAATTTTAGGTGAAGTGTTTCTAAATGCTTTAAATTGTTGCCATTGCCATGTTTCTTTGCAGTCTGACTCTATAAACCACGTAATAAATGAAGAAAATAATTTTTAAAAGTACTTAAAAATGACGCTGACATGTCTGCTCTGGTGGCTTGTCATTATGGCTTTGTCATGTGAAGCGTCACTGCCCCCTACTCGTCGCACCCAAGTGGTCAAATCGATTTTTAAAAATGGCTCATAGGTTAGGTGTTAGGCTAGGGTTAGGAGCTAGTGCTTGGGCTCGAAATAAGGATTTTAAACTTATCTTATGGTTCTGAAATAGGGTTGGGGCTAGGTTACACTTTGAGTTAGGTATTGGTTTAGTGTTACGAACTAAGTTGTATACTCCATATAAGGATTCTAAACTGAATGTAGGGTTCCAAAATATGTCTAGAGTTAGGGTTACAGTTTGAACTAGGGCTAGGTTTTGGGCTGCAAGTTAGGGTTTTACAGTAAACCGATTTTTGGATTCTGAAATAATTTTGGTGTTAGACCTAAGGTTTGAGACTTCTTTTGATTGGCACTGTAAAAATTGGACAACAGTCTTTGAAAGTCCTTAGAAAGTGCTTGAATTTGGCCAATAAAACAGTGTAAGATCCTTGAATAATAATTAGAACAAAAGATGAAATTCTTCCAATAGGGTAGCTTTTATTTATTTTTGCAGTGTGAATTGTATCATTCCTGTTCATATAATGTTACAGCAAAAAAAAAAAAAAAGCTTAGAACATTTGTATTAATCCCGTGGTGTTTGACATATTTAATTTGAACTGGTTTGCATCCATGTATGTCAATCTTTTGGTAACGAGTGTGTCAACTTTTATTTTTTGCTTTCAGTTGTGTCGGAAATGAATGGAGAGAAAACGGTTATCAAGATTGTTTTTGTCTTGAGGACACGGGGAGGTTAAAAAATGTGAATGAGAGAAAAAACAATGGGAATGTGTGTTATGCTGTTCATTTAATGTATCGAACAGCAAATACTATGACATTGTTTGAGGATATTTTATCGTATTTCTTGATGAAAATGGAGAGGGGATCCTAAATATGGGCCAAATTGCCTGGTATAGTACATGGTAGTTTTATTTGAATATTTTAAGGGACATTTGTTTTTATTTTCATGGAAAAGCATCTTAAAACTAGAGAAATCACTTCAAATAAGAAAAAAAATGTTGAAAATAAGGTCAAATTATTTTTTCGGGTTTCCTAGCACTCACCCTTTAGCGCCAGTCTCTAAATACAGAAAATTAACTCTCTACTCAAAAATAAACACCATTAAAAATGTTTAAATACAGTAGACCTCCGGGATACGCCTTTAATTTGTACCGAGGTGCATATTTCAAGGGGAAATTGCCATATAGCGAGGGATAGAAAAACCTTTAGTAGCGCCTAAAAGGTTCTGACCCCACAATATTTCGGATAAAAATGTTAAAATTATACATACTATCCGTTTTAATCATTAGTACAAAAATAGTGCATCTTAAGTACTACTCACATGTGTTATACAATTCACTCACTTCATGGCTAATGACTCCCAACGTCAGGTGTTGCGACACATTGGTTGGGTTGTGTGAGGGGGCTGGTAACCCTCTGCTCTTTATCAATTCCACAGAAATAGTCAAGAATGTCAGTGTGTTATTGAGTCTAGTCACCCCCCACTAGGGGCGTATGGCTCTGGTATAAACATACATGCATACATACAAGAGTAAATAAATGTACATGTAAAGGAAAAGTGAATTTGTTCTGACCTTTCGTGTTGACGTGACTTGAGCTGAGTGGAGTACTTGGTGGATTCAGAGGGGGGAGGAGACAGCGGATTGGAATTAAAACTGATTTGAAATTAGGATGGTCATGCACTTTAATAAATAATTGTCTCAATTGTCAATTGGTTAAGGTAACATATCTCTGGGATTGTAGCGATTCCTGATACTTGGTATTTTTTGATAATCACAAACTTTGTTTCCATGGTTATCTTCTTGATTCTCCCTTTAGCACCACTAAGCAAGAAAGGGAACATTATGAGATGAAGTTCAGACAATAGCAATTTGGCATGTCCATCATGCCAACCAATAGCAGACCAGTATATTATATGACATCGACCAATTGCAGAGAAGCATTTTAGAGACAAGTGAGGTAGGTATAAAGGCAGCAATGTTTGAATCTTGAAAACTAAGGTACAGAAAATAATTTGCTCTTGATTTCGTATTGTGAGGGAAAATGTAACACAGGGACAAAAAAACTTTGTATTCCACAATGTCACATGAAAATATCGTAAGCTAACCGTAACCCAGAGGTCTACTGTATTTCTTAAACATAAATTACTACCAATTACTCTTTATGAAAATGCAACAACAATTTTTTAACCCGCAACATATTTACCAATGTGTACGATTGACATTGAATCATCCTTTTGTGTTATTGTTATTAAAAAGGCAATTTTAAGATGTACGTCATTGCTTTTTTAATATTATTGTCTTGTTTTCTGAATAAAATGAGAAAATACAAAAAAGGATTTTGAAATTTGTAATTTGTTGTACTTTATGCAATCTATATTTTGTTGATACAATTAAAGTAAGGACTAAAATCTCATCTCATCTCATCTCATTAGCCGCACCGCTTATCCTCATTAGGGTCGCGGGGAGGACTAAAATGATATTGATATATATTCTTGTGACCGTAGGTCTAAATTATTTGGCCGTTAATGCAATTTCAAAAACAAAAAAAAAGCTATAAAGTGGTCCAAATTCAGCCCACTTAATAGAGGCCTTATCAACGTGTTGCAAAATACATTATTTTAACTGTCACTTTTTAACCTAATTAAAACATCTTCCTGACAGAACCTTGGAGTCGTTTTAACGTCTTTGTTTTCGCAACATTGGCTGTCTATGAAATAATAGCATGAGTAGGTAATGTTTGTGATACTAACATTAGGCGAACAAGTAACTAGCTTTACTAAAGTGATGCTAGCGGCTAAAGTGACGCTAGGCACTAAAGGGATGCTATTTGATTTTTTTCTCAAAAAACAAATATGATCTTGCTTTTATCCCCATTCTTTTTTTAAAAATGGTTTTGCTGGTAATTAGCACATTTCTTAATATTTTGTTCAAATTTCTTCTCTAGGAGTAAAGATTAAATAAATTATTTAACTTTAAATACAAAATTGATGCTAGCGGCAAAAACAAAGCTAGCAGCTAAGTAAAAAATCATGCAAAAGCTGACGATCCTTTATTTTGGGAGACCACAATCCCGATAAATCATTCTTTAGCAGGGGTCTCCCACCTTTTTCAAGCTGAGAGCTACTTTTTGCTACAAATTAACGCAAAAGGGCACCCAGTTTGATTTATAAAAATAGCAACTTAGTTAGATGGTTTGCTAAATAGCTAATATAAAGCTTGAAAGATAAACAGGTAAAACAACTATAAGGGAGCAAGAAATCTAACTAAAAGAGTAAACAGCCATCTAAATTGCCGGATAGAATGCTAAAAAACAAAGCTAGACAGCTAGCTACAAAGCTAAAAAGGTAGCCATGTAAAGCCAAGCAACGAAAACCGCACAATTTTGGCTCATTCGCTTTATAAAACTCATAAATTGGAATTTAGTTTGTTGTGTTTCCTGTAAAATAAATAAAAAAAAAGATGAATAAATACATTTGTTTAATTTATGAATACATTCTCACTCTACTCTATCAATTAATTGCCTAAAAATGATTATCAATACTTGAGTAGATTTTTTGGGTCCATGAAGCCCATGAACTTGAATAATTTTGACATTCTATAATAACAACATATCATGTTGTTACTATGTTATTACCATGTTAATTATTAAAAAGAGGCTTGAATACACTCAAGTCAACCATTAAAAAAATTATTTTACTGGAGAAACACAATGAGCCAGCACTGGTGAGCTATTTTCAGAACTATGTTGGAGACCCCTGTTCTAAATGAACCATCTTTTCCTTCTGGCCCCATTCATTCCTCCCCCTTATTTACAAAATCGGGAACAAAAAGAACACTTTCATCAGACTGATAAGTTTTATTTTCGACGTATGTCACCATCAGCGGTAGCAAACTTCTTCCTATTTCCTCAGGCCTCTCTTGGTCCTCTTGGATCTGTGGCGAAGACAAAACTTATTGTAGCGAAATGTTCTCATCACCCTCCCAAAAATAACACGTAAGATAGCAAAAGGCATTCTGTGGCGCAGCCGAATCTTTCATAGGCGTGCCACGCCCGAGTGATCATCTGGCTAGGCCAGTTAGCGTAGCGCTCAAAGGAATGCAGCATATCGTAGCTACTCCCCTTTTTAGTGGCAGCGTCATAGATTTAATTTTGCTAGAACGTGCCAAAGTCGTACGAGGGGTCCTCTTTGCACACTTACTGTTCCGATCAGGAATGATTTGAAATAATTTAAAAGGAATGTTTTAAATTGTGTTTGTACATTTTCTGGTGGTCGCTGACGCGGTTCCTCAGTACATTGATCTGCAATGAAAAAAAGGTAAAATGAATGTACAGTTAACGGTGACATTTTCGGTTAACACGAAACAGTGTTTAGATGTAGCTCAGCCTGTGAGTGTTCATTTTACAAATAATTTATAATTAAAGTATCAATTTGTATAATGTATTATTTGTTTCCTATTGTATTTTGATATTTGTATTTCATTGTTTCTTATTTATCGAAAGATATTTATTTAAAAATGTATTGATTCATAACATCTTATTTATAAAGAAATTATTCATTTATGCCTAATTTATTTAAAATCATGTTCATTTTCTTATAATATCTTCTTGTTTTTTTAAATCTTTTTTCTTTTTATTGATCGTGTTTTTTTTATTTCTAAGATTTTTATATTCCATGTATTTATGATGTACATATCTATAATATATTTGGTAAGATAAGTTAATCCAATATTTAAATTATTTGATTGTTACTGTATATAACATATAAATACTAATTTATTTAAAATGTATTTATAATGTATGTATTCTTAATGTGTTTATTTTGGAATTTATTTTTTTATTATTTTTCTGCCACTTAAATTCCAATTCATATTTTTCACTTTAAACATGAAAAATAAGTTAAAGTAGTATTAAAAAAAATAAGATAACAGAATTCAAGGAAAACTTTTTCAGACAATGTAGAATGGCAATCTCTTGTTTTGATGATAAAAAAGGATGTTATAAAATTTCAAATCCAAACAATTTATTGATTTTCATCAAAATAATCTAATGTTATGAGATTTATAATATTTCACCATATTATTATATTTTAACTGATTATATTTTCTCAGTTACCGCGTTTTTGTACTTTTTTCCAATGTGCTGAATTTGTGCACCTCATATTTCTTGGAGCTGATCTGATATTGCAGTTCAAATTTCTCCGCTTCCAGTTCTTTCATCCACTCCCACAACTCTGTCGCTTTTGCCCTGTGACAAAAATATGTATCAACATTCTTAGGGATGTTCTCTCTCTTTAAAATTATTATTTTTTTTAATTTATTTTTTATACGAACTTGAGCTGCTCCTGGTTCAAGTTTTCAACGTCCAAGCTTTTGCGTCTTTCGCTAAGGATTCTTTTCTTCTTCTCCCTTTCCGTCTGCTTCTTGCCGCTGCGTTTCTCCGTCTTTTTCAGGAAAAAAATGGCAACGTTGTTCAGGCAGGCCGATTAACGACACTGATATTAAGGAATCTGACAGATATCGGTATTGGCATTTGTATTTATTCCACGGGCCACTTATCTAGGCTCAGACACAGCCGAGCCTCTCTCTCCCTCTCTTTTCCCTTTGTCTCACACGCTACCCAACCTGTGCCTTCTGATTGGATAAGAAATGGGGGGAGGGGCGGAGCCACAGAAGCAGGAAATATAACATTACAGCGAAGAAAATTAAGGCGGCTCGGCTAACTCCTGAGTCCTGACAAGACAACTGATAATGATTAGATTTTAAAAAGTCTAGTGCTAGAAAAGTGTGTGTTTGATTGAGAGATAGCGTAAAAAGTGTAGTTAACTAGTCTTAGGGAAGCACGTTCAGGTGGAGGCTGATATATTAGCTCTTATCATAACATGAGTTGGTCAATCAAGTGTGCGTGTTTGTGAGTTAGAGAAAGAGCGTAAAAAGCACACTTAAGTGAAAGGCAGAGTGTATAGTTGTTATCATCACATTAGTTTCTAAATCTGGCTAAAACAGGAGTGCCCACACATTTCAATTTGCCATCTCCTTTGAAATTTTGATGTACTTTTGGTTTTAAGTTAATTTAAGTCATGTTTGATGTATTGGCATTTGTATTTATCTATTGTATAAAAAAGATCAGGGCGTTACCTTCATACGAGTTGCTGCTAAGCCAAATTGTATTTCCTTCACTGTCAATTTTTGGTTGAGGTGAAAGATTAGTCATGTTAGCTGTGTTGAAATTCTAATTTTTCTTAACTGAAAAATGTTTTAGAGAGCTATTTAAGTCTCGTTCTTATTTATTACTAATATCCTTTGTTTATTTTTGTGTATTAAAAATGTGTTATGTCATTTTTTAAGGTTTTACAGCAAACGAACGTCAGGTCCAAGTATCAGTTATCAGCCTCCTCTTAATAATAATAATAAATAATAATAATATCGGTATTGGCCCTTATTTCGTACGCACATTGGCAATCAATTTTGGGCAATTTCTCACCAGTTTCTGCATGTACCCTCCGAAATGAAGACTGGTCAAGGTTTTCTTCTTCTTGGCGTCCTCCTCGGCTCTTTTCTTGGCCTCCTCTTCTTCTTTGCGAGTGCGCTCGTCCTAAAATAAAAAATACAGATTTCAGTTATTGAGATTTTGAAGCCCTCTCGCACATAAATTCAAAATCTTTAAAAAGTTTTACTCTTTTGCTTAATTTTATGTTTCTTAATTGCGTTCCCATGCATTAATGTTGTTGTTTTTTTTCTCTCACAAGCTTTTGAAGTACTCCCACACATTCAACATTACAAAACCTGTTTTAATCCTTGGTAATTTTTGATGCTCCTTCAATAAGTCCTCATGTATTAATGTCGAGTTGTTTTTACTCACATGTATTTTGAAAACATTTACATACTATTAAGTTGTTCTCACACAAACTTCTGAAGCACTCGCATACAATATTAAAAGTCTTGAAGTCTTACTCCTTGTATATTTTAGATGCTTCCTAAATACACTCTCATGCATCATTGTTATTTTTTTTACTCACATGTTTTGAAAACATTAGACTGAATCACTTGCATACACTCTCATGAAATGATCTGCATTTATATAGCGCTTTTCAAGTCAATGACTTCCCAATGCGCTTTACAATGTGCTCCACATTTACCAATAGCGGCCTTGCAGCCATCTAAGGCGCTAACCTGCTTATTGGGGGTATTAGGGGTTCAGTGTCTTAACCAAGGACACTTCGAAATGTAACACGGGCGAGCCGGGATTTGAACTGGGATCCCTTACTTATAATAAAACATCTCATTCTCACAGCACTAAAGCACTTGTACAAATCCCAATTTTTCTTTTTTGACTCTTGCTCCATGTTCTTTTTGGTGCTGATGTATGTGCTCTCATGTAATATTGTTCGTTTCAAAACATGTCTTATTTTCACACCACTAAAACACCGAGACAAATCCAAGTTTTCTTTTTTTTTTTGCTCAGTCACAAAATTGAAACCGCCTCACACACTGATGAAAATATCTCTCACAAACTATTTCTTTTTGGTGCTAATTTTACATGCTCCATACATATGTTCTGTTGCTTTTCCTACTTACTACTTAAGTGCTCTCAAAGGCCACTAACACAATGTTTTTCAGCCTTTTTCTTTCACTGAAAATAAAATCCTGCGGGACACCACCAGTCAGTGCCACTGCATCTCCGGTAAAAGTAAATACTAATGGCAGATAGCTTTCGCTAGACCGCACAGGCACACAAATGTCCCATGGCACAGTACGACTTTTAATTACTGTTCCGCACAGTGGCTGAAAAACACTGCACTAAAGCACTCTCATACACGACTGAAACGCTCACGCATAATATTGAAACATTACATTATATACCCTCTTAAATCATGAACACTCTCACAATAAAGCACTTTCACAGAAAACTCTCACCCGCAGAAAATTTCAAATCTCATGACAACACACCACATTTTCTGATCAAGTATGCTAAAGTCAAAATGCACTCATACAAATTCATGATATGTTGTGTTCATTAGAGTGCCTCAATCATTTGTGTGAGAAGTAATGGCAAATGATGCTCTTATTCAATGCTATGTGGACCTCCAATCGTTTCTGTCGCTCCTTCTCTCGCTCGCTGCGGATTCTTTGCTGCTCGGATCTCTCGGAACGGCGCCGCTCCTGAAAAACACGAGAATCCGCTCTTGATTTGGGGCATTTTTCCCCCTTTTTTTTTTTGGGAGGGGGCGTTTCTCACAATCCTCTCTTTCAGATGAACGATCTCCTCCTCTTCCTTCTTCCTGCTTTCGAAATGAACCTCAATCAAAGTCTGAAGCTCCATCAGGTCCTTCTCCATCCGTTTGCGATGGATGTCCTTCACAAGATTATATTTACTTAAAAATATTTTAATGTGTTTTTTTTATTCTAAATTGTTTTTCTTTTTTTTAAATTCTAAATAATACCAAAGTCCAAGAATGAGCAAATTGAGCAAAAATACAATTAGAAAATGAAGTAAAATAATATTGCTCTGTAAGCAGCTAACGTCGTTTATTCTGAGTATCATAGTTATCATTTTACCAATTATTTTTTAAATTCAAAAAAATTGTTTAAGCTAAAATGAGTAAAACAATCAGCCTTTGTAAATATCTGTATTTTTAATTTACTTTTATTTTCCTAAAGAATACATAATACCTAGAATGAACAAATCTGCCTTAGTAAATAATTCACATTTTAGGTAAATGTTTTATTAGTTTAAAAAAATAGATTAACAAAAAAAAACATACATTAACAAAAAATAGATTAACAAAAAAAATAGTAATATAGAAAAAATAACAACACTTTAAACAGGCAAAATTACCTGGAATTTTAACTACAATTATCTCTTATTTGACAAGAGAAATAGGAAAAAATAAGGATACTGCCATATTTTGAATATGGCTAATATACGACAAATAAAAACACTTTTAATGAGCAAAAATATCTGCCAGAGGAACATGTCGTTAAATTATTGAATGTTGTTAAAATGATCACCAGAATTATCTAAAAAATATCGATTTAAAACAAATACATTTAAATAAACAAAACTATTTGTCCCAGTAAAACAAGATTTTTATATAAAAGTCAATGTTAAATTACGAATAAGTATATATGTATATATATATATATGTATATATATATATATATATATATATATATATATATATATATGTATGTATATATATATTTATATATATATGTATATTTATATATGTATGTATATATTATATATAATCAGCTAAATGTTTGGCTAGATTTTAATATAATTTTCTGCAGTACAGCACTAAATCCTATCGTTTGGAGAACGGAATAAAATGCATTCCAAAATGTCAACCCCCGTCAAAAATAATTCAATATAATAAAGTTTAAGTTGACGTGGAGGCATACTAAAGATTTATGACTGTACCTATAGTTGCATAATAAGCCCTGCAGCAGAAATATTTTGAAACTCACATCAAAATCAACCTTCTCTCCATCTGGAATCTTGGGTGAGATGAGGTTGGGCATCATAAAGGGCCTTTAAACAACCAGAATACAATCAATAAAATAAAACAACCCTGACGTAATCTGCAATATGAGTGCATGCTTACTTGAACTTTGGTTTGCTCTCCTCTTTGTTGAGAAAGCGACACAAGAAGAAGAACGATGAGAGCGAGCGAGTCAAGACGATGCATGCGGACAAGTTGAAACAATCGACGAATATACAGTGCATAGCAAAAGTATTGCCCCCCACGCAACAAAATAACTTTTTGTCATATTGCCATATTTTAGGCTTCAAACTTAAAGCTAAAAAACTGAAAAGATTTTCTAAGAATCAACAACATGGGAGACACAATCATGAAGTGGAAACACATTATTCCAACATTTAATATCATATTTTACAACAAAAAATGTTCTCTGAGCTCAGCCAACAGACTCCAGAGGTTTACTGTAAACTTCTGAACAATCCAATGTCAACCTAAATAACTAACAATGGCAAACAGTGTGTCATTAATTTTAATTGAATTGCACCTGTTTTCTGATGGGATAAGAGTCCTGTGAAAATGTCACTAGAAAACAGACAGCATTATGAAGACCAAAGAACACACCAGGCAGGTCCAGGATTAAGTTGTGGAAAAGTTCAAAGCAGGAATAGGATGTAAGAAGATTTTGCAACATTTACACATCTACCGGAGCACTGTGTGAGCAATAATATCAAAATGGAGAGACTATAAAACCAGTGCAAACCTACCGAGGCATGGCCAAACAAGGCGAAATCTAATCAGTGAAGCAGCCATTATTATTATTAGCTACACCGCTTATCCTCAGTAGGGTCGCGGGGGTGCTGGAGCCCATCCCAGCAATCATCGGGCAGGGGTCAGGGGACACCCTGAACTGGTTGCCAGCCAATCGCAGGGCACACAGGGACAGACAACTCGCTCGCTCATTCACATCTAGGGACAATTTGGACCGGCCAATTCACCTAAAATGCATGTTTTTGGAATGTGGGAGGAAACCGGAGTGCCCGGAGGAAAACCTCGCAAGCACCGGGAGAACATACAAACTCCGCACAGGAAGTCTGGAGCTGGATTTGAACCCACGCAGGAGGTTCCCAAGACATGAACTGTGCCGCACACGCGCTAACCACTGCCCCACCGTGCTGCCAAAAGGCCAATAATAACATTGGATGACCTGCAGGCATACACAGCTATGGTAGGACAATTTGTGCATACCATAACTATTAGTCGTACTTTGTCTAGATCTGCCCCTTATAGAAGGGTGGAAAGATAAAAGCCCTTTCTAATAGAATCCCATAAAAAGGCCTGCTTGGCATTCGCAAGAAGCCACGTGGGAGACACAAATAACATGTGGAACAAGGTGCTCTGGTCAGATGAGATCAAAATTGGACTTTTAGGGTTCAATGCAAAGTGTTACATTTGCACATCAACCTATAAACACCATTCCCACTGTCAAGCACAGTGGTGGCAGCACCATGCTCTGGGTTGTTTTACTGAGAAGTTGGTTAGAGTTTATGGGGAGATGGATGGAGCCAAAAACTGGGGGATTTTGACAGAAATTGGTTGGATTCTGCAAGAAACTTGGAAAATATTTCGAGTTTTTTTATATTTTAAGTTTGAAGCCTTAAATGTTGGAATATGCCAAAAACGTCTTGGGAGGGCACTATTTTTCAAGGCACTGCATCATACAAGTTTAAGTCTATTCGATTCGAACTTGTCATTGGCTTGTGTGATTTTTTTACCTTCTCCTTCGCCGTCTGAAACACAAACAAACACAAAGCAATTGCTCAGCCAATACAAATGAAAAGGAAAAAGGTAAGTAAAAAGCATTGCTACTGGCTAAACTAATGCTAGGCTAGAAAGAGATGTTGTTTGATTTTAATAGAAACACAATTATGATCTTGATTCTATCCCCATTCTTTTACTTCCAATTAGCGCAATGCTAGCTATTTTTCTGTAGCAAATGTTTTGACTGGGTTTAATGTAAATTTTCGATTTAAATTACATTTTTTGCGACAGTGTTTCTCAACTGGTGGGTCGCAACGCAAAAGTAGGTGGCGAATCCATTTTGAGTGTGTCGCAGGTCTTTGCCTTGACAAAATAGTTCCAAGAAAACAAATTGGAGTGTTGATTACACTCTTTAACAGTAGATGACAATAATAATAATAACAAACATTCTCAGTTCTCCCATTAATCCTTCTAAACTCAGGTTTGTGTTACAGCTTATGCGGAAATAAGTACTGCTTAATTTTCTTCAAAGCACAATCTTCCGTATTTTTTTTTTGATAAACGAATTAGAAAAAAGTTCATCTTGTGAACTTGAATAATTTTTAATGACACTTTCTTCTATAATGTAATATATTGGGACTCTGTGGATAGTAACTGCAACTGAAGAAATTGTTTTTTCTACCCAGTGTTTATTTTTTGGGGGAGTTCAATGGGTGAGCTTTCTATGTTCAAGCACATAACTTGTCATATTGTTTTGAAATATATATATTTCAGTATTTGCAAGTTCTCATTTTATCTCCGAGCATGTCGAGTCTGTTAAAAATTGCTGACGCTACTGAAGTGAAGCGTTTTGGATTTCATTAATAATGAAGCTTTTTCAGCATTCAAGGAACAATTCTTAAAATTAAGAAATTATTGTACTAATTTTGGTTCAAACTTCTTAAGCCTTCCATTTAATACATTTCGGAAGTGGAAATTTTTACTTGATTTGGGTTGCGGCTTCTAGTTAGGGTAGGATTTGGGGTCTCGAATCAGACCAGTTGACTTGAAATAATGCATTAACGCAGAGACCGTAGCATGCCCAATTTCGTTGTCACAACATGTTAACCCATTGTGTAACAATGACAATAAAGGTATATTCTATTCTATTCTCCATCCATCCATCCATTGTCTTCCGCTTATCTGAGGTCGGGTCGCGGGGGCAGCAGCGTTAAAAGGGAAGCCCAGACGTCCCTATCCCCAGCCACCTCCTCCAGCTCATCCGACGGGACCCCCGAGGCGTTCCCAAGCCAGCCGAGAGACATAGTCTCTCCAACGTGTCCTGGGGCCTCCTTCCGGTGGGACATGCCCGGAACACCTCCCGAGGGAGGCGTCCAGGAGGCATCCTTATTAGATGCCCGAGCCACCTCAACTGGCTCCTCTCAACGTGGAAGAGCAGTGGCTCTACACCGAGTCCCTCCCGGATGACTGAGCTTCTCACCTTATCTCTAAGGGAGAACCCAGCCACCCTGCGGAGGAAACTCATTTCGGCCACTTGTATCCAGGATCGAGTTCTTTCGGTCATGACCCAAAGTTAATGACCATAGGTGAGGGTAAGAACGTAGATCGACCGGTAGATCGAGAGCTTTGCCTTTCGGCTCAGCTCCCTCTTCACCACGACAGACCGGTACATGGTCCGAATGACGGCAGACGCTGCACCAACCCGTCTGTCGATCTCCCGTTCCATCCTACCCTCACTCGTGAACAAGACCTCAAGATACTTGAACTCCTCCACTTGGGGCAAGACCTCCTCCCCGACCCGGAGGGAGCATACCACCCTTTTCCGACTGAGAACCATGGCCTCGGACTTGGAGGTGCTGATCCACATCCCGGCCGCTTTACACTTGGCTGCGAATCGCTCCAGCGAGAGCTGAAGATCACGGCCTGAGGAAGCCAACAGCACCACGTCATCTGCAAAAAGCAGTGACGCAATGCTGAGGCCCCCAAACCGGACTCCATCGCCGCCAAGGCTGCGCCTAGAAATTCTGTCCATAAAAGTTATGAACAGAATCGGTGACAAAGGGCAGCCCTGGCGGAGCCCAACCCTCACCGGGAACGAATCCGACTTACTGCCGGCAATGCGGACCAGACTCTGGCACCGGGCATACAGGGACCGCACAGCCCGGATAAGACTGTGCGGTACCCCATACTCCCGAAGCACCCCCCACAGGGCCTACCGAGGAACACTGTCGAATGCCTTCTCCAAGTCCACAAAACACATGTAGACCGGACAGGCAAACTCCCATGCACCCTCAAAGACCCTGAAGAGTGTATAGAGCTGGTCCAGTGTTCCACGGCCAGGACGAAAACCAGACTGTTCCTCCTGAATCCGAGATTCGACTTCCTGGCGGACCCTCCTCTCCAGTACCCCTGAATAGACCTTACCAGGGAGGCTGAGAAGTGTGATTCCCCTGTAGTTGGAACACACTCTCCGGTCCCCCTTCTTAAAGACGGGAACCACCACCCTAGTCTGCCAGTCCAGAGGCACTGTCCCCGATGTCCACGCGATGTTGCAGAGGCGCGTCAACCATGACACGCCCACAACATCCAGAGCCTTAATGAAGTCCGGGCGGATCTCATCGACCCCCGGGGCCCTGCCACCGAGGAGTTTTTTGACAACCTCGGTGACTTCAACCCCAGTGATACGAGAGCCCAACCCAGAGACCTCAGGCTCTGCTTCCCCAGAGGAAGACGTGCCGGTGGGATTGAGGAGGTCTTCGAAGTACTCCGCCCACCGATTCACAACGTCCCGGGTCGAGGTCAGCAGCGCCCCATCGGCACTATACACAGTGTCGATGGCACACCGCTTCCCTCCCCTAAGACGTCGGATGGTGGACCGGAATTTCCTCGAAGCCGTTCGGAAGTCTGCTTCCATGGCCCCGCCAAACTCCTCCCATGCCCAAGTTTTTGCCTCGGCAACCGCCAAAGCCGCATTCCGCTTGGCCAGCCGATACCTGCCAGCTGCTTCCAGAGTCCCACAGGCCAGGAAGGCCCGATAAGACTCCTTCTTCAGCTTGACGGCATCCCTCACCGCCGGTGACCACTAACAGGTCTGAGGGTTGCCGCTGCGGCAGGCACCGACTACCTTACGGCCACAGCTCCGATCAGCCGCCTCGACAATGGAGGCGCGGAACATGGTCCACTCGGACTCAATGTCCCCCGCCTCCCTCGGGACATGGGCGAAGTTCTGCCGGAGGTGTGAATTGAAACTTCTTCTGACACGAGATTCTGCCAGCCGTTCCCAACAGACCCTCACAACACGCTTGGGTCTGCCGGGTCGGGCCGGCATCTTCCCCCACCATCGAAGCCAACCCACCACCAGGTGGTGATCAGTTGACAGCTCCGCCCCTCTCTTCACCCGAGTGTCCAGAACATGCGGCCGCAGGTCCGACGAAACGATGACAAAGTCGATCATCGAACTACGGCCTAGGGTGTCCTGGTGCCAAGTGTACATATGGACACCCTTATGTCTGAACATGGTGTTCATTATGGACAGACCATGACGAGCACAGAAGTCCAATAACGAAACACCACTCGGGTTCAGGTCAGGGGGGCCGTTCTTCCCAATCACGCCCCTCCAGGTCTCACTGTCATTGCCCAGGTGAGCGTTGAAGTCTCCCAGCAGTACGAGGGAGTCCCCAGGGGGCGCGCTCTCAAGCACACCCTCTAAGGACCCCAAAAAGGGAGGGTACTCCGAACTGCTATTTGGTGCATAAGCACAAACAACAGTCAGGACCCGTCCCCCCACCCGAAGGAGAGATTAGCTGCTAAGCATTAGAATTGACTTATTTGTCATAGATTACAACGTAGTAGACATTGTTTACAATGATATTAAACATGGAACTCCGGGGAAAAACTTGAGCTAGCACACAACACCAAGTGATACTCTTTGCTAATGGTGCTAAAGCAAAGATAGATACAAAAGTAATACCATTTAGTCATGCAGCCAGCAGTTACATTAGTGTGTGATTCCACATTGCTAGCATTTGTAGTTGAGATGTGTGAAAAGGAATGAGCAGCTAAATTAAATAGCATTAGGATGGTATTAGCTGAAGGAAAGATAGATGCTGCAATGCGATTAACTAGCAGTTTTGTGACACTGGCGTTAGCTGCTAAACATTAGAATTGGTATTTTTTGTTATTGATAACAACGTAATAAACAATGTTCACAACGTGATTCGACATGGATCTCCAGAGATAAACTTGAGCTAGCTACCAAAATGATGCTCTTCGGGAAATGCAGTACTTCCAGGCCCCCAAATTAGAGACTACGGTGTGCTAAAGCTTTAGTGACTAGTGGCTGTATCCACAACACTATCTCTTAAAGCCCTAGTGTGTAAAATCTAACCACTAGATGTAACTGTTGTCTAATGCGAATGAAAACCAGTGGCCAAGCAAGGAGCAAGGCACCAGTCAAACATAGCACCGACCTTAGATATTGATTCAACTATATAAAAGAAATTCCAATTTCTTGACCGATATTTTTTTTTCCCATAAAAATACCATAAGTATAATAGTTAATGTATTTTTGAATAGTATTAAAAACATGGTTTACTGAAAGTCTTTGAACCACTTGGAGGCACTAAATAGTACACACTGTACCTTTAGGTAGTTATGGTTCATGAAGATAGTATTAAGTGCTAAATTATCAAGCATAAACTATTAAAAAGATGCTTGTGGCTAAAGAGTTTTGCCAAAGTATCTAGCAAAAAATGCGATATAAAAACGGGAGTGAGCGAGTTAAGAGCGTCTGTTGACAAATATACATGTTGAAATTCACTGGATAGACTTCAACTCATTGTCTCGTGTGACTTTTACCTTCTCCTTCGTCTGCTTCCGCTTCGCCGTCTGGAAAAATAAAAGCTGTTAAAAAAATTACTACAGGAAACGTTTGACCTCTGTAATAGCAAACAAAGGCTACTGTACCAAATATTAACATTCATTTTCTCAGGTGTTCAAATACTTATTTGCAGCTGTATCGCACAAATTTTTAAAAAATCATGCATTGTGATTTCTGGATTATTTTTTTAGTTTATATCTCTCACAATGGACATGCACCTACAATGAAAATCATGATTTCTAAGTGGGAGGAATAGCAAAATATAAAGATTGTTCAAATACTTATTTTCTTCACTGTACATATAAATACATATTCGTATATATATATATATATATATATATATATATATATATATATATATATACTGGACTGTCTCAGAAAATTAGAATATTGTGATAAAGTTCTTTATTTTCTGTAATGCAATTAAAAAAACAAAAATGTCATACATTCTGGATTCATTACACATCAACTGAACTATTTCAAGCCTTTTATTATTTGAATATTGCTGATTTTGGCTTACAGATGAAAAAAAACTCAAAAATCCTATCTCAAAATATTAGAATACTTCCTCAGACCAAGTAAAAAAATAATTTTATAACAGCAAAACTAAATCAAACATTTGAAAATGTCCATTGATGCACTCAGTACTTGGTTGGGTATCCTTTTGCAGGGATTACTGCATCAATCCGGCGTGGCATGGAGGCAATCAGCCTGTGGCATTGCTGAGGTGTTATTGATGCCCAGGATGCTTCGATAGCGGCCTTCAGCTCATTTGCATTTGCAGGTCTGGTGTCTTTCATCTTCTTCTTAACTATACCCCACAAATTCTCGATGGGGTTCAGGTCAGGGGAATTAGCAGGCCAATCAAGGACAGTGATGCCATGGTCAGTGCACCAGTTACTGGTGGTTTTGGCACTGTGGGCAGGTGTCAGATCATGCTGGAAAATGAAATCCTCATCTCCATAGAGCTTTTCAGCAGATGGAAGCATGTAGTGCTCTAAAATCTCTTGGTACACAGTTGCATTTACTCTGGACTTGATGAAACACAGTGGACCAACACCAGCAGCTGACATGGCTCCCCAAACCATTGCTGACTGTGGGAACTTCACACTGGATTTCAAGCAACTTGGATTTTGCTCCTCTCCAGCCTTTCTCCAGACTCTGGCGCCTTGACTTCCAAATGAAATGCAAAACTTGCTTCCGTCTGAAAAGAGGACTTTGGACCACTCTGCAACTGTCCAGTGCTTCTTCTCCATAGCCCAAGTCAGACGCTTCTTCCCTTGTCTTGAGTTCAGAAGTGGCTTGACCATGGGAATACGGCTATTGTAGCCCATTTCCCGGACACGTCTGTGAACTGTGGCTTTTGATACCTGGACTCCAGCTTCAGCCCACTGTCTTTGAAGCTCCCCCAAATTCTGGAAGCGGCTCTTCTTCACAATTTTGTTAAGGCTGCGGTCATCTCTCTTGGTTGTGCAGCGTTTCCGGCCACATTTTTCCCTTCCAACAGACTTTTTGTGGATATGCTTTGAAACTGCATTCTGTGAACAGCCTGCTCTTTGAGAAATTTCTTTTTGTGTCTTACCCTCCTGATGGAGGGTATCAATGATGGTCCTCTGGACAGCAGTCAGATCAGCAGTCTTTCGCCATACTTGTGATTTAGTTTACTGAACCAAGCTGAGTGTTTTTAAGGCTCAGGAAACCTCGCAAGGTGTTTCGAGTTAATTAGATGATTCAGGTGATTAGTTGAATAGCCTACTTGTATACTTTTTCATGATATTCTAATATTTTGAGATGGGATTTTTGAGTTTTCTTAAGCTGTAAGCCAAATTCAGCAATATTAAAATAATAAAAGGCTTGAAATAGTTCAGTTGATGTGTAATGAATCCAGAATGTATGACATTTTTGTTTTTTTAATTGCATTACAGAAAATAAAGAACTTTATCACAATATTCTAATTTTCTGAGACAGTCCAGTATATATATATATATATATATATATATATATATATATATATATATATATATATACATACAATATAAAAAAATAGCATATTTCGATAAAGGTAATTAAGTGTGGTGATAAAAATAAAACTCATTTTTTTCAGATTCATTGCACACCAACTGAAATATATCAATTTTTTTATTGTTTTGATATTAATGATTTTGACATACAGCTAATGAAAACTCCAAATTCCTATTTTAAAAAATGAGCATATAATGAAAAGGTTATTCAAACAAGCTACTGACTTAATCATCTGGGTCATCGCACCTTCAAATGATTGCTGAGGCTGTTAAAAACGTCCAGCCTGGTTTATTACTAAAAACCGCAATCATGGGTAAGACTGCTGACCTGGCTGCTGTTCAAAGGGCCACCATTAACACCAGCATTCAATAGGGAAGGAAAAAGTGTGGTAGAAAACTCCGCTCAACCAGAAGAGGCGATTCCAGATCTTGGGGGGCCAGAGGAAGCAGTGGACAAAAGCTGACCATGCGCCTTATAATACAGTGCGCCTTATTTATGGATCCACATTAAGTCGCAAAGTCTTCCAACTAACTTGCAGCCGCCGACTAGATTTTCCCCCGAACGCCAAGTAGTACGCGGTGTATGCTGGGATTTATTTACCGGCGTTTCATTGTCTAACCAATGTGTCAATCATCATTTGAATCGATCACTATTGGCTAAAGTTATTCGGAGGTCAAGGGGCGGATCCTTTTTATCATTTACAGGCTGGCATTGGCTTAAACGGCAAAACAAAGCCTGCAATTGGCTGAAAAAGTTGTGTCAATCATCAGTCACTATTGGCTAAAGTTATTCAGAGGTCAAGGAGCGGATCCTTTTTATCATTTACAGGCTGGCATTGGCTTAAACGGCAAAACAAAGCCTGCAATTGGCCGAAAAAGATGAATGTGTATAGCACGTGGTTGACGGCATACAGAAAGCGTTTTTTACTATTCTGTATTTGTAAATATTTTATTCTCCTGGATTTACTACACTCACGGATATAAGAGGACATTGGCTGCACATTATTATGAACACAACGACTTCGGTGAGCTACTTTTATATTATCCCTGTATCTTGTTTCAGAGTGAACTCGATGTTTCTGTGATAAGCGGTGCAGATGGAATGGAGTGGAGTGTCTAGTTTTAAATTAAACTCAATTCCAAGTGTTTATTGTAATATGCACAGTAAAGTTGCGAGCGAAAAAGAAAATAGAAACTAAGGAATGGTTGGCATTTCTTGAATCCTAACACTTTAGCGTTCCGAATGATGGAACGATGCATTTGAGTGACATCGTACGGACACCGCAATCCGCACGTGTTCTCGACACGTATTTGCGTCTTTGCAAGCTTTCGGAATGTTAAGGGGGTAATAAGTTGGACTGAACTATCTGACTGTTTTGTCGACGTTCCCATTGTAGCGCCTTATAATCCGGTGCGTCTTATGTATGTCAAAAATAGGACCAAAAACTATTTTTTTCGGGGTACGCCCTATAACCCGGTGCGCCTTATAGTGCGGAAAATACGGTAAATGGTTTACTGACAATGGTGTTACTGTGCTGAACCGAAAACCAGTGTAGAATTTTATTGTCTATATTGTGTATTCTTCCATGTGCTTTCTAGCACTCGTTTCCGGTTGCACAACAAAATACAGTGACATCTAGTGGTCAAATATTACACACTGTCACTTAAAAGTTGGAAGTTACCTTTATCATATCTCTGTCATGATTGCCCTATTTGGACACCTGTGGCAGCTTGATTGGCGCCAACAGCCCGGACAAGCTGATTGGTGGCCACACCCTTCTTAAGCCCCTGTCTTCTGTTCAAACTTTGTCAGATCGTTTGCGAGCTGTTGTGTTTTCACTCAGTGAGCGTTTTCGTCCTACTCTATCCTTGTTAAACCTGTTTTCTGCCTGATCCCCGTTTTTGACCCATTTCTGAACCTGACTACGCCTGTTCTGCCTGCCGCCTGCCTACGACCACTATTACGAACTCGACATCGCCTCTGATCTCCAGCTCTGGTCAAACGACGTGCCATTCCCGCCTGCCTTCTTCCGACACGGAAGTGTCATCCCCGCCTTGCTCGATTCCGCTCTCCGCAGGTCCTCGGATCAAGCAATCAAGCAAGCCTAAAATCTCACTCTCTTTCAATAAAATCTGAGAAACGCATGCAATTGAGTCCTGTGTATGTTCTGGTTTGTGACAATCTCAAGTATTTCATAAAAAGAAGGAGGGGCTCCGGGATGTGTTAAACTGCCCCTGACTGGAATGGAAAAAAAAAAGAAGTCAGCGGATAGTGATGATTGATAGTAAGGAGAGTGAAGCCCGAGGCTTGGAAAGTGTGTGCAAACTCTCACATACCAAAGTGACGCCTGAAAACTCAAAACTCTCTACTCGTTTTCTGATACGCCAACTTTCATGATGCATTCATCTTATTATTTTGTTTACAAGTCGGCTTTTATTCTGCACCTGGAAGTTCTCATACCTTCTTGTTCTTCTTCACCGGCCTCCTCCTCCTCATCTCCTTTTTCTTCTGTTGGTTGGTCTGCTGGTAAAAAAATAAATCCTATATTAATGAGAATCTTTCCACTCATGAGAGCATGTATCATGTAGCAATGGGAAATAATCTTGCTTATTTTACCACATATATATATATATATATATATATATAATACACTGTCACTGTATTTTGCTCATTTTATATACAGTGGTACCTTTGCTTTCAAATGTGTTATATTTGACCCCGATCTGTCCTTTCAAACACATGTGAAGAATATTACTAGAACAGCTTTCTTCCATCTTCGCAACATTGCTAATATTCGTCCTATGCCGTCTCAGTCAGATGCGGATATTATAATTTGCGTGTTTGATACTTCCCCCCTTGATTACTGTAATGCACTACTCTCCGGTCTCCTGAAGTCCAAAATCAAGAGCCTTCAACTGGTACAAAACACTGCAGCGAGGCTTTTAACTAAGACAAAAAAGTTTGATCACATTACCCCGATTTTAGCTAACCTGCATTGGCTCCCTGTTGGCTTAAGATGTGATTTTAAGGTTCTGGTGGTAGTATACAAAATCACGCATGGACTTGCTCCCTCATATCTTTCAGATTTAATTTCCTCCTATGTTCAGGTCCGGAGCCTTCGCTCTGAAAACGCTGGTCTACTGGTGATCCCAAGAGCCAAGAAGAGATCCACAGGTTCGAGAGCATTCTCCATCCGGGCCCCGGTGCTGTGGAATGCTCTTCCACCTGAGATTCGATCTGCAACCTCAGTGGAAATGTTTAAATCTAAGCTTAAAACACACTTCTACTCTATGGCATATGAATAACCTATATTTTATGTTTATAATATGTGTATTATTTGCCCTCATGAAGTTTTTAGATGATTGGATGGTGTCATAATAGTCTGTAGTTTGCAATAGTCTTTGATCTGTGCAGCGCTTTGAGACTCTTTGTGATCAGGGGCTATACAAATAAACATGACTTGACTTGAATTGACAAATGTCTCTATATACAAAAGTTTCAGGTGAAAAAGTACCTGAACGGAAAAATATTGCCTCTAGTTACAAAGGCATTCCAGGATACAAAGTCAAACTGTACATTACACGCTGCCATATGCGCTCCCAGAGGTGTACCGCTGCGTATGCATCAATCCCAGCATGCTCTTCATGTCTCCTTCCCTTCTCATGTGTGTTACTGTTCCAAAAAGCTATCATTCACAATGGACCCCACAAAAGAAACTTGAAACAAAAGAAAAAAAAAAAGAAAACGGGAAAATGAAGAACAAGAGAGGAAGGAAACGCAAATAAAGTTAAAAGCTAGGAAAAAAAAACAGAAACAAAAAAAACAGAATTTTGGGGGTCACTTCATGAGTATATTACCAATGATAATGTACAGTAATATCCATCCATCCATTATCTGCGCCACTTATCCTCAGTAGGGTCGTGGGGGGGCTGGAGCCCATCCCAGCTATCTTCGGGCAGTGGGCAGGGCACACAGGGACAGACAATTTGCTCGCTCACTCACACTTAGGGACAATTTAGACCGGCCAATTAACCTGACATGCATGTTTTTGGAATGTGCCCGGAGAAAACCCATGCAGGCACGGGGAAAACATGCAAACTCCACACAGGGAGGCTGCGGTAAACCTCCGCACCGTGCGGCTGTGTGCTTACCACCCATCCCACCGTGTCGCCCTGTACTGTAATACTATGCACAAAAATAATTAATGATTTACTTTTTATTTTTTTATAATATATATTTTTTAATTCTACTAAATTAAAATAGCATCCACTTTTTTACTCTCTAGTGAACTTTTAACTCATTTAAATTTTGAACCTTTTTATATTAACCAACTTTTACATCAAGCAACTGGAATTCCTGCGTGACACAACAAAATGTCAATTGAAAAGATTGACTTCAGTACAACAACAAATAAACTACGAAATATAAGAATAAACGATACAATTTTGCAAAAAAGCACACCCCGCACCCCTCCAACACACTGGAAACATAAAAATATATTTACAAATCTAAAAAAATAAATAAATAAAAAACACGGTAAACAAAAAACATTTTTAACCTTTTATGTACTCAACAAATTTAAAGTCAAAAACAAAGAATCAATAGAAAATTGCATATTGACCAATCACAAGAGAAAAAAGGTCTAGAAGTGAGCAGGCTGTATATTGTTTCAAAAAATTGAAACCTGATGTAAGCTGCTGCTGGATGTGCTGTTGGTTATGTTTAACGTCCATTGGTGCTGTGTAAAAACATTTGGGGGGGTAATGATAGTTGTGTCCTCCCATGCATTTTGTATTTTTTTTACTGGATGGAAGTTTTCGGACCACTAGGAGGCAATTGATATGACACACTGTCCCTTTAAAAAAAGCTTTTCTCATACCTTCCTCTTCTTGCAATTCTTCTACTTCCTCTTCTTCCTCTGGAAGAACATTCTGATGTTATGTGAGTGAGAACCCATACAAAAAATAAGTCAACTTCAAACTTCTTTATTTCTAAGATTGTCAAATCTACCCAGCTCGTACAGTGTTTCTCAACATTCCTCCAACTAAGGCAAACTTTTTTTCATGAAATAAACATGTGATTACGGGCTATACAAATAAACATGACTTGATTTTGACTTGACGTGAGGCACACAGTCCGTATTTTTTAAAAATAATTAATCCCTGGGAACAGTTTCTTGTTCTTTTTTTAAAAGCTTGATTATCCATCCATCCATCCATTATCTGCACCGCTTATCCTCAGTAGGGTCGCGAGGGTGCTGGAGCCAATTACAGCCATTTTCGGGCAGTGGGCAGAGGACACTCTGAACTGGTAGCCAGCCAGTGTCTGGGCACAAAGAGACAGACAACCATTGACTCGCTCATTCACACCTAGGGACAATTCGGACTGGCCAATGAACCTGACATGCATGTTTTTAGAATGTGGGAGGAAACCGGAGTAAACCCACGCAAGCATGCGGAGAACATGCAAACTCCACACAGGAAGGGTTGATCTCATAACCTCAGAACTTTGCCGTGGACGCACTAACCTCTCATCCGCCGTGCTGCCCAAGCTTAATTATCTATTTGCCTAAATGGAAAAAACAGTAGATCCCCAGAATACGGTGACCCCACTTTACAGCATTTTCAATTAATGGTGTGGAATTTGCCGTTTTTTTAGCCCCCCTTTAATGCATTTCCCTCATACGACAACAGATTATTTTGCGTGCTGCCCTCGCTAAGAATTATGGTTGTAACCAATCGATGTTTTGGACTATTATTGCTAATAAAGAGGCGTTTGAATCAAGGAAATCTAATTACAAGTGGAAGGTTTAAAATCAGTTTTCATTCACCTTGCTTTTGTCTAAACCCGCTAACACCACTGGACCGGCTCAAATCACGTACCACTAAAGGTAAACAAATGTCATTTTTCCTTTTACATGTAAGTTTATTTATAATGTATGATCATATTCACGTACATTGCATTTAAGTAGTGCTTAGTATACACTGCTTTTGTTATGCTCATATTACCTGAGGTGCAGGGGTTCCATAACGCATTTTCCATAGGTTTTCAATCCCCCGCTGTACGGCAATATTAGATTGTTATCCCCACCTCAGAAAGGGGGTCTACCGTATTTATATTTTAAACATTATTGTTGTTTCACCTACATTTATTGGAAGACTCATACGCTGGCAACCCTCTTTCGGACTGCTACCATTGGGCCGATGGTTCAGATCCCACAGGGCCCGAAGAAACAGCCTGGGGGATAGCTGCTTCCCCAAAGCTATCAGCACACTGAACCACACCGATGAAACACAGTGCAGGTCCCTGTTTCTAAGTGCAATACCCTGGTTTTAAGTGCAATACCCTGTTTTTTAAATGCAATATCCCGGTTAAGTGCAGTATTCCGGTTATGTACACTTTTTATTTTAGATGTTTTGTTTAAACGGTTCTAAAACATTTCTGCTGTTGGAATATTTTATTTGCAGTGGAAATATTTTATGCAAAATAAGTATTTTTACTTTATTTTATTTTCATAATGTTTTTAAATTGTACTGTTTACTTCCATGGTCTCAAACTTACAACCCGTGGGACAATTGCACCCCCCAGAATGACAGTTGAAGGCATCCGCCTTTGATACGAAAGTTAAAGGGACAGTGTCTATTATTTTCCCACTAGATGTCGCTATAATATGCCGTGCCACCAAAAATGAATGCTAAAAGCACAACGAAAGACAACAAGATATGGAGACTCAAAGTGACCAAAACGCCCCTTATTAGTTTTGAAAAGAAGAGAAATAAGGAACAAAAAGAAAAAGGAAACAAAAAAATACATGAAAAAATTACAAAGAGAAAAATTAAAATAACAATAAGAAAAAATGAAAAGAAAAAAGAGATAAAATAGTTTTTTTGTTTTTTTTGTCCGTTAGATTTTAATTTTCTTTCTTGCTTTTTTTCCTTCTCCATTTTTCTTGTTTGGCTTTCTTTTCCCATTTTCTCATATTCCCGTTGTCTTTTTTTTCCCTATTCTTTTATTCCTTTGAAAAAAACTCGTTTTCTTTCTTCTTTTTGTCTATCTTTGAAAAAGGCTGGGTAACAACTGGAAGAAAAAGGGTGCTCTTTGCTCACTTTTAGTCTCCGTTGTTTGTAGTCTTCTTTGGACTCATTTTTATCTGCATTACAAATTAAAGAAACAATAGGTGGACAAATATAAAACACTGTCCCTTTCAGAAGAGCGGAATGTTTTCATCAGCACTGTTTTTGTGGAAAACCCCGTTTGGCCTCACCCTCACCCTCATCCTAGCTTCAGCGGACCCCAACTCAAGTTTTAATGTTTGAGACCCCTGATTTACTTTTTTTTTGCACTTGATTTCATTTCCCCTAACATTGTGCAAATGGAAGGTATTGAAGTTGTCATGTTGAATTGTTACAGTTTTAAGTGCAATATTCTGGTTGTGTATAGTTTTTATTACAGATGTGAATACTTAGTATTAGAGGTGAACACTTTATATTCTAATTATTAATCTTTATATTTTTTACATTCTTGCCAGCTGGAGTGCAACCATAATTTTATTGTAGAAATGCATTGATAATAAAGGTGATTCTGATTCTGGAAGCACTTTTTTCCTTTCACGGCACTTTATATGCTGTGATGATTTTAAAGAGAAAGTTGAGGTAAGTCAATTTCTTTTTAGTATAGAATTGTTAAATATGCATTAGAAATCATTGTCCTACCTCTCGCTGAAAAAAAATATACTGTTTTTCCAGATGCCAGCCCAAAAATGAGCCTGCTGAATGTTTTTCATGTTTTTGTAGTCATATACAACATCTTTTTTTTTGCCGACGCATTACATTTTTAAGAGCAATGACAACTTTTCTTACCTTCCACCTCCCTGTGAAAAAAAACGTTTTTCACACAGTTACGATACAGAATCATGGGAATCGATAATGAAGGCGTTTACTCACTCATCGTACTCCTCCACGGCCTCCTCATTGTCCGACATGACCTCAATAACCTTCAAAAACACCAAGCCTCAGTTTATTGAGAATTTTTCTATTAGTCACAATTAAAAGTGCAATATCGGCAAAATAAAAGTCTCTTGGAGTCACCTCTGAATGCAGTAGGACAAAACTCAGGATGAGAAGCCAATGAAGGGGCCTAAAGACTGCCCCAGCTTTTGTCGAGTTATTAATAGCTTTGAAGATAACGGCCGTTTGTCTTATCGGCATGGCCAAATAAGGCGGAGTGTGAATGCCAACACACATGAAGTCTGTTTAGGGCGACCGTCTGCTGACAAAACACAGGGCATGGGACTCTAATCTACAGAGAGAAGAGGTTGCTTAATTTTTGTCTAAAGTTAAGCTATTTTGTTACAGAGACATTTACATGATGTGAGGAATTTGCTATTATTCACGTTTTAGGGTTAAAACAGGTGTTGTTACAGGTTACGACACTGCTATCAATTATGATGCACGATAACTTATTTTCCCAATGATAACCCCTGAAATTCGGGACAGATACAGATAACTGATAACATTTTTAGAGCTGTGTTTTCCAAACTTTTTTGAACCAATGCACACTTTTTCACAAAAAAATCCCAAAGCACACCTTCTGTAAAAATGATTTAAAAAAAGTATTCCTGGCACCAGTTTAATGTTTTTCAATCTCGAACTATCGTTAAATTGACAATATAATGTTTTTGTGGTCACCATAACTGAGGAAGTAAAAAAGGTTTTTTAAAAATGTTTCTCTAATAAGTGATTTTACAATATTTTTAACCAGTTTTTTTCCCCCTAGAAAAATAGCTAACAGAATACTCAAAATAAGCCAAAAATATATACGAGTGGAGCGAAAAATGTTTTACCAGTTTAAACTTTTTCTGTTTATTAAAATCAGCAAATGTATGTGCAATGTAATGTTTTTTTTTTTTGTTTTTTTTTGACGCACCGCTTATCCCTTACAGTAGTTTTCATTTGATGCACCTTATAGTCCGGTACATCCTATATATATATATATATATATATATATATATATATATATATATATATATAAGAAAATATTTCACAGACAACTATTTTTTGAAGGTGCATATTTTAATCTGGTGATTGACTATCAGAGGGTTGCATCAAGTAAATAATAATTGGGTACTTTTTTTGTTTTTAATATCGGCCCAATAACTACCATCCATTATCTGCACCACTTATCCTCAGGAGGGTCGCGGGGGTCTTGGAGCACACAGGGCACACAGAGACAGACGATTCGCTCGCGCATTCACACCCAGGGACAATTTGGAACGGTAAATTAACCTGACTTGCATGTTTTTGGAATGTGGGAGGAAACCGGAATGCCCGGGAGAAACCCACGCAAGCACGGGGAGAACATGCAAACTCCACACAGGAGGTTTGATCTCATGACCTCAGAACTGTGCCGCACACGCGCTAACCACTGTTCCATCGTACTGCCCCCAATAACTACCTTTACAAACAAATCTGGTTGACTATTTCAAAGATTTCATGCGATAGGCGTATCCCAATGAAAAAAACAACAACATTATCGAACCTTTTGAGAACAAAAATATATAAAATAAAAATGACTTTAGCGGCTTCACACTTTTAGCATACATGGTTTCTAAAACAATGTATAGTCAACAAAAAAGCAATTTGACTTAACGCATTAATAACACAATAAAATAACAAAAACAAATAAATGAATCCCATCACAAAAATAACAAGTATTATTTTCATTATTGTTATTATTGCAAATAGCAATATGTCTGTTAGGCCTGAAATGAACCAGTTGAGTATGTTCTTTAATTAAATGTGTACAACTGCAGTATTAGTGTGTTCTACGGTGGTAAAGGCATAAGAAATCATTTTTTATGTACAATACGAACTCCCAGTCAAAATGATCAAATCCTGTTCGATGGGATTTATTTTTGTTATTGTATTGTATCCTGAAAGGAATTATAAGCAAACTCGACTCCTTTAGTCACTTCATTCAAATGAAGACTGTTAAAAAGATTTAAAAACACACAATCATGATTGTAAACATAATTAAAACTGTATGTGTTTGATTTCACAAATAGAGGCTTTCATTTTTTACATTTGAAATGTATTTTTGTTGTAGTTGTTGTTCAAAGTTCTTCAATATTAACTAATAGCACCTCACATTAATTTGTTCTCTACTTTTTCTTTTTTTTTTCTTTCTTTTTTTTAATGTTCTTTTCTTCTCAAAGATGTCCGCCCAGGAGGGTGAAAATAGATGCCTAAAGCAGGGCACCTACAAACCAAGTTCTTCAAATATTTTTCCTTAGTCAAAAATAAACTTGATTCAAAATAAAAAATGATATTCTTCTTGACGTTTTCATTGCTTCTGAAAGAAACTTGTTGCTGGCGACGTCCTCATTTTTATTGACCTGCAACAAAAGAGTGCAACGATTATTTCAGTACAAGGGCGCATTCTACTGGTATTTTGTAGTATTACTGCTATTTGTTTTTTTAATCTTAATGCATTTATGAATTTGGGGGGGAAAATAAATAAATATTGGTTCTGTTGCATAATCCAGCAATATGGAACGACTACAGATAACTGTATTGATGTTGAACTTTTTGGTTTTAATCATTTTTATATTTTCATTTGTGATTTGTATCGGTAGATATGTATTGTTAAATCAAAATTTGATTAGGTTTCATTAATTCCAATCTTTTTAAAAAAATCATTTTAGTGAAACAATAAAAATGATTGGAATAAACATCAGATCAGATGATAGTAGATAATTTTACTTTTTCGAAATATTTAGATAAAACTGTCAGGTATTGTTGATTAGGGTTTTTCCGTTTTAAATATTATCAACATATCACTGCCCTCAAAAGATGTTCCAGCAAGCCAACCTCGATTCGGAAAGCCTGTGTAATTACAGACCTGTGTCAAACCTACAGTTTTTTTAAAGGACTTGAAAAAGTTGTGGTACAGTAGCTAAATTATTTTATATCTGAGAATAATCTTTTTGAATCAATGCAATCAGGATTCAAGGCTTATCACTCTACTGAGACAGCCATGATTAAGGTATCTAGCGATTTTTTCCTGGCAATGGACGCTTCATCACTGTTGCTGCTTCTGGACCTAAGTGCTGCCTTCGAAACTGTGGAAAATAATATCTAACTAGATCGGCTGGAAAAATGGATTAGTCTCTCAGAAATTGTCCTCCCATAGTTCCGATCCTACCTCTCAGATTGGTGAAATGAAATTGATATGCTGAAATGGCCTCTGAGCCCTGAGGTGATATTATTCGCAAGTCTAATAATAGTTTCCATTGTTATGCAGATGACACTCAACTGTATCTTCAGTGCAGCGGAATGCCCTGCCCTCTGATATTTTATCTGGAACTTCAGTGAAACTGTTTAAATGTAGGCTTAAACCACACTTACATTCTATAGCTTATGAATGACCTATGTTTCATTGGCAATGTCTGTGAATTGCAACATCCATTTTGTCCTGGTCATCCTGGAAGGGGAACTATGCGGCCCCTTCTCAAGGTTTCTTGATTTCCTCATGCTGAGGTTTTGAGTTTTTCCTAACTCCATGTAGGTTTTAGATTAGGGGTTGTGGTAATAATAGTCTGTAGTCTCTACTAGTCATTGGTCTGTGCAGCCCTTTGAGACTTCTTTACAAATAAACACGACTTGACTTGACTCAATATTTTTATGTTTTTACTTGTATGTATTTATTGCTGGATTTGATATAAACTAATCAATAAAATGTCTATTTTTTTACTGTGTTCTTAAAAAGAAATAGACGTTTTTTGCCGTCAATGACGTGAATGAGTTTTCAATTTAACCTTTTCATTCATCGATTTTATTTAAAATATTATTCTATGTGTAATGTTGAAGTGTGTCAGAGTATCAAATATACTTTAATAGAAAAACAAACGTCCCTTGTGTTGTTTTATTTTATGTTAGTGATGATAAAAACTTAGACAGGGGCAGGCACAGTGGTTAGCGCGTGTGCGGCACAGTTCTAAGGTCTTGGGAACCTCCTGTGTGGGTTCAAATCCAGCTACCGGACTTCCTATGCGGAGTTTGTATGTTCTCCCCGTGCTTGCGTGGATTTCCTCCAGGCACTCCGGTTTCCTCCCACATTCCAAAGACATGCATTTCAGGTGTATTGGCCGGTCCAAATTGTCCCTAGGTGTGAACGAGCGAGCGGGTTGTCTGTCCCTGTGTGCCCTGCGATTAGCTGGCAACCAGTTAAGGGTGTCCCCTGCCCACTGCCCGAAGATTGCGGGGATGGGCTCCAGCACCCCGGCGACCCTACTGAGGATAAGCGGTGCAGCTGATGAGATGAGATGAAAAACTTAGACAGCCTACAAAGAGTGGCCAATCTTTGTACTTAATTTTAACAATTACTGCTAGTCTTTAATTTTTTGCCTTTTATTTTCATTGATGCAAAAAAAATGGAGACACATCTTTTTGGAAATGCAGCGGTTATTTGATAGTTACTTAATTAATTGCTGAGGATTGGGTGTTTTAATAAGGGTCAGCTTGAAATATTTTTTGTCAATATTGTTACAGCGGCAGATCTGACCGTGGGGATTAGCCAATCCATTTTGGTTGGTTTTGTCGAGCCAGCGGTTGATGCGGTCCGACACTGCTGAAGTGGAGCTTCGGTGTTCCTACGGACGCATCAAAAAATAAAATAAAGTGACAGTGAAGAGGCAGCAATATTGTTTTGCGGGTCTGTGGCACAGTTCTGAGGTCATGGGTTCAAATCCAGCTACCAGCCTTCCTGTGTGGAGTCTGTATGTTTTCAAGGGCGGCAGTAGCTCAGGGCGCTTGTCTTGGGATCAAGGGATCCTAGTTCAAATCCCGGCTCGTCCGTGTTACATGTCGAAGTGTCCTTGGGTAAGACACTGAACCCCTAATACCCCCAATAAGCAGGTTAGCATGGCTGCAAGGCCGCTATTGGGAAATGTGGAGCACATTGTAAAGCGCTTTGAGAAGTCATTGACTTGAAAATTATATAAATGCAGACCATTCCTTGTGCTTGTGTGGCTTTCACTCCATTTCCAAAAATATTCCAAAAACATGCATGTTAATTCGCCTGTCCAAATTGTCTCTAAGTGTGAATGAGTGAGTAAATTGTCTGTCTCTGTGTGCTGTGCGATTGGCTGGCAACCAGTTCAGGGTTTCCACTGCCCACTGACTGAAGATAATTGGGATGTGCTCCAGAACCCCCTCCACCCTACTGAGGTGAAGCAGTGCAGATAATGGATGGATGAACAGTGTGTAAGAATTCACCTCTAGAGTTTGTTTTGCCTTAGAATGGAGCTGAAGCATGTGCATTGGTAAAAGACACATAAAGGAAGCCAAATCCTACTTGCACATTTTCCTGATCTTGATCCTTGCCAGCGACGAAAAAAGATTGAGCAACACCCAAAGCGTCTGACAAGAGGTGGAGTTGGTCGGAGCGTATGTAAATTACAGAACTCAGAGATGGTCGCTTGTATGATGTTTGGAAGACGAGTGACTTTGAAGGACGGAGTAGGAGTAGCTAAAATAACGATAGCGTCTCCCCCGAGTCAGAGCCTGCTGTCAAGTGGCTAACATGATTGGCTAGAGAAGGAAAATAGGAAAAAAAGTCAAAGATGCCACAATCTTGGGACATTGCGAAATTTACTCGCATGACCAGCTGTGGAAGGCAAAGCAGGAGCAGCAAACAATAACAATAGCGTCTACGTCAAGTCATAGCCTGCAGTCCAGTGGCTAACATGACTGACTAGAGAAGAAAACAGCAGAAAAAAGTCAAAGATGCTGCAATCTTGGGACTCTGCAACATGTGCTTGCATGGCCAGCTTTGGAATGCGAGTGACCTTGAACTACAAAGCAGGAGCAGTTACAAAAGCAATAGTGGCTAGCGGCGAAGCATTGCCTGCAGCACAGTTGCTAACATGAGTGTCTAAAGAAGGAAACAGTGGGAAAAAAAACGTTCTATGCCTGAATGAGGGGATACAGCGACCATCAAAAGTAGGAGGCTGTTAAGTGCCTAATGCACACGGGGACCAGCAAGCTTTGCAAAATGGTCATTCAGGCTCTCTTAGTAGTAGGATGGCTTCCCAACATGTTAACGTCTTCAAAGAGCATCTCAAGTTGTGTGATATAATTAAGACTTTTCTAGACCTAAAATTATGTTTATGCTGTAGTAAATGTATAGTGTTTAATTAAAATGAATGAAGTGTTTTTATATTACTTGAGGTTGCTATATAGTACACAATAGGGCTTTAAAAGAACTTTGCTCTGCATCCTTACGTGTCTGGAAGGTCCAGCCGCCTGGGCTTCCTTCTCAAAGATCTCCCTCCTCCTGGCCACCTCGTCCATGAGATACAAGCTACGTTGCGACACGTCAGGCAATCGACCCGTATCCGATTTCTGTGTAATCACCATCGTTATGCAATCACTATATGCTGGTTTATTCCAGAACATGGTGAAACCAACCTGAGCGGCCTGAGCCAGCAACTCCATTTTCTCTTGGATGGACCGAGACGAGACGCGTTGCACAGAACTACACGAAAGTTAATTTAGTGAGTCAAGCGAAGAACCTGAAAGTGTCTGTGGATCAATTCGGACTCACTTCCTCTGGAAAGGTTCTGTTTTGTCTTCATTGAGGCCTTCACTCTGTGTCAAAGCAAAGAACAGTCAATAGATATAATTAGAAGCCATTTTACATCTGTGATTCAAGAAACTTGCAATGTGCAGACAAAGGTATTGAGACTTCAGCCAAGGACTTCAAATGACATCAGGGCCATTCTCTGTTTGGAGCAACATTTCATGACCACATCTTTTTTTAGCCTAATTTTTCTGCAAAACGTTTATAAAAAGTAATTTAATTACCATATTTTCATGACCATAGGGCACACAGTGTTAAAAGTTGCAGTATCCGTTGCTAGTTCTATTTCTGTATTTAACACATACACAGGGCGCACCGCACAAGCGGATGCAGGTGACCTCTTCTGCTGCCACCTTAAGACAACACAGACAAGCATACAAGTGTGCCTATAAAAAAATATAGCGGGAGTTTGGTTGTATTTTATTTAAGTATTGATTACAAAGTAAAATATTTGCCTAAAACTTGTCTGAGTTCGTTTTTCAGCTTCCTCCACTTGCAAACCATCGATTCATTATTCTTTAATTCTCTCGCGGTTGCTGGGTTTCCAGGTTCTTCCATCTAGCATAGAAATCAACACACCATGGCAGACAAAAAGACAGATAGCATTCATTGTAGGTTTTGGATTAAATGTATATGTTGGGGAACAACTCTGTCCAGCCTCCAGTAGCACAATAGCTTTTAAATTGCTAGGTACGCTACGGCGTTAGCATCCATTGCATTGTGTGTGTCCTCTTCTATACAAGCAGGACAATAGTCACATTCAGACAGGAGTTGCTTGAAAGTCCCTGGAGATCGCATACAAGTCACAATTAGTTGGAAATGTGAAGTCAGATTAAGTCAAGTCACATTTATTTGTATAGCCCTTAATCACAAAAATGTCTCAAAGGACTGCTCAGAATTATGATTACACCATCACCTGATCTTAAACCAACAATCTCACAAAAACATCAGATTTCACTCAAAAATGAGTCTTAGATATGACCCAGCCAAGGCTCGAACTTGGGACCTCCTAATCTTGGGGCGGACGTCCAATCCGAAAGGGCAGTGCCCAATTGGCCGCGTCAAACATTTTGAAGAAAATCTGAGACTTTTATGTGCGCCTTATGACCGTGAAAATATGATACATAATACTTTACCATTTATGTCTACTGGTAAAGGACAAATTAAGGTACCGTGTCTAACATTTTGAGAGGACTAACACAAAGATTATATAAAAGGGAAGGAGAACGCAAAATGTATTACAACTGTACCGGGTCTACCCTACTAAATAGTTAAAATTCAAAAGCTATTAAGGTGAATATGATAAAATCGTTTTCTATAAATGATAATCAGGGTTGGGTAGGGTTACTTTAACTTGATTACTTTCAATTACTTTTGGATTACTCCAATACCAAATATGCTAATAAAAGACAAAAGAAACTAAATATGAATAAAAAATTACTAAAATTTATGCAGGCTTGGGGAGTAACAGAATACATGGAACGGCAAAAATGATGTTGGCAAGCTGTTTGGATTTATTTTCATTTTGTTTCTGTCGCATTTTATGTTAGTTTTGCCGGAGATCAAAGAAATCAAAGCCCGGAGAGAAAGCTTACCACGTGTTGTGAGTCATAATTTTATTAATCTATAAAGTAATCAAGTTAAAGTAACCCTACCCAACCCTGATGATAATTATATACCAAGTAGGGATTCACAATAATTAGCTCGCTAACAAAGTGATATCGGCCAAATATGAATATAATAATTCACGTGACTACACACTAGAATATCCTATCAGTCAACACTACATGGGTCAGGATGTGATTTTTTTTAACCAAGACACGTTTGACTTTATATTCTTGTATAATCAGTCTACAGAAGCATGATTTGATCAGTAGGCAAACGCAGTTATTGTGCATTTTTAAGTATTCATATTATTTTCATTATTATTATCCCAAAGAGAAAAACAAATTTCTGCTAGTCTTACTGAGATCCGTCCATATGAAATCCGGCGCAATACCTTTGTTCTAATTGTTTAGTTTGTGGTCTGAGTGATGTACCGTGCTGAATTCTGAGATTTTGGAGACCATCCTGACACTTGCGCTAAAATAGGGGAAAAAAATGGTTCGCCGTCAGCAAAGTCCAAAATCTGCTCTTAAAAATCCGTCCAGACCTTCTCTGTAAAGGCAAACTCTCCTCCTCTTTCTTTTTCATCATCTGTTGACCAAGCAGAAGCCGTTATTTGTCTTGGCGCTCATTTTTTAAACGTCACATGGTCTTATTGATTTACCCGAAAAGAAACCGTTCTGGCACTCTTTCTGATGAAGATGGGCTTTCTGGTCTCCCCCGAGTTACTGTTGTTTGAAGAGCTCATCGCACAGGTCTGGCAAATTGGACCGCGGTAGCAAGCAAGATAAGTTAAACAAATTATTGTTTTATTCCCATATCTTTTGTGTTTGTGAAATCCAAAGTGTAAAAGCCACAGTTTGTATTATAAAGCATCCCTTAGTGTTAAACAACAGTGTTCAAGTCCTGTCAGTGGATTCAAATTATCCTTGCTCACGCAAAAAATATGGGAGTAATCTTCTAAATTTTTCCTAGTGTCTTATTTGCATGCACACGCTTCATCTCCAATCTTAGTTATAGTAACTTTTAGTGGGGAGTTATTACCCACTGCCACTTCAAAGATTCAGTGTGAAATATTTGACCACTAGAAGGCACTGTTGTTGTCTGATGCGAACGAAAACCAGTGCTACAGAGCGCAGGGCAGCAGCAACTTGCAGGAGAAACATGACCATAGGTAGGGATTCCACTATGTAAAAAAATTATAAATTTCTCGACCTATGATTTTCATTTATTTATTTTTATGTTTTTAAACAAAAATTAACATTGGTATGATAGTTAATTTTTTTTGCATGGTATTCCAATCAATGTTTTTTTTTTTACTGAATTAAAGTTTTTTTACTACAAGGCACTAAATTTTACACACTTGTCCATCTAAGGTTTAAATTCAAAGAAATATTTTATATATCATGGTTGTCATATCAGGCATCACGGCAGCACAGTGGTTAGCAAATGTGCGGCACAGTTCTGAGGTCATGAGATCGAACCTCCTGTGTGGAGTTTGCATGCTCTCCCCGTGCTTGTGTGGGTTTCCTCCGGGCACTCCGGTTTCCTCCCACATTCCAAAAACGTGCATGTTAGGTTAAATGGCCGGTCCAAATTGTCCCTAGGTGTGAATGAGCAAGCGAATTGTCTGTCCCTGTGTGCGACTGGCTGGCAACCAGTTCAGGGGGTCCCCTGACCACTGCCTGAAGATAGCTGCGATGGGCTCCAGCACCCCCGCGACCCTACTGAGGATAAGCAGTGCAGATAATGGATGGATGGATAGTTATATCATTTATTGCTGATGTATTTTCGGATTATTGTTAGCAAAATTTGAAAGCCTGCACTCATTGAGCGCCAAAGACGTTTTTTGACATAATTTATTTTATTATTATTATTTTTGTCTTGTGTTATGTGACTTTAAAACCGATGAACACTAAATAAGACCCCAACATTTAGGGTTTGGTGGTTTTGCTGAAATTTGTCTTAAAATAAATGGTATGGGTCTCTAAAAAAATCAAAATATTTTGATATTATGGCTCTTTGGGTCAAAAAGGTTCCTGACCCCTGCTTTACACCGAAAAACAACAGCACCCAGATGATAAAGGTGCTGTATATGAAGAATACTCCTGCGACTGGGAACCACAGAAAGCAGTTTTATCTGTTTCATGCGGAGGAGCAAACCCCACCCAAAAAAGAAAAAAAACGGCCTGAAAAGGGATGGGAGGCGCAAGGCTGTACTTTTCCAAGACAAACCTGTGAAACGTGATTACCTGAAGAGCATGGGCATTTTGGGTGAGGCTGGTAGGCCCTTGTGGGGCGGGGCTACAGCAAGGGGAGGGCCAATGTCCCTGAGGGGACCCTGGGTTCATCGGCGAAAGGGGGGTCACAGGACTAGAGCACCTGCTAACTGAGGGGCTATTGTCCAGGGAGATGGAGACTGAACTGCAACAAAAGAAAAACAAGAAATAATTCTTGTTGTCTAAAATAAAGGTGCATGAATATAGAAGTCACCTAACAAACTTGCGGGTAGGGGTGGATGGTTGCCTGGCAACAGATTCATTCCCCGATGATTCTCCATTTCCTTGCTAAAACATAATAAACATAGAGTGATGCCTTTTTATGAAATGCTGATTCCGTTTCATCAGTCAATTTAAAAAAATGTTTAGATTCTTTGTTTTTTAAAGGGACAGTGTGTAAGACAGTGTGAAGTTTTTTGCCTCCTAATGGTACTAAAAACTTTCATCCAGTAAAAACAAAACATTGATTTGAGTACTAGGGGAAAATACATAAACTATTACTGTTAATTTTCAAAAATGTTAACTTTTATATAAAAAAAATCAAAGGTCGAGAAATGAGTATTTCTTTTACATCGTGGAATTCCCACTTAGGTCAGCACCCTGTTTATTTGGTATCCTGCCAACACACTGCGCCTTGTATCACTGGCCTTCGCTCGTACCAGAAAACACAGTGCCATCTGGTAGTCAAATTTTACACGTTGAGGCTTTAAATATGTTTTTCCATATTATCATTTCCATTTTTGGGGAAAAAAAATAAACAACATTTAAAATGAGAATAATTGCTTGATATGGCAAATTATTAGTATTTATCTTAAACCATTATAGTTTGTCCTATATTAAATATATTGTCTGAGGAAAAGCTTTTAGTATGACAGCTAACTGCTGATATATCATTTTAATATAAAATTTATTTTCTCTATAATAACTAGTGTATAATGTTTTTTTTAATTGTAATAGTGAGAATACTTGGTCTCTTCTCTACTACTCTGTCATTTGCACAGGAGTGGGAAAGCTTAATATCAGTTAATTATATATATATATATATATATATATATATATATATATATATATAGAGAGAGAGAGAGAGAGAGAGAGAGAGAGAGAGAGAGAGAGAGAGAGAGAGAGAGAGAGAGAGAGAGAGAGATCCCGTCTAGTTTGTCCTGTTTAATTTCATACCTTTATCTTGTTTGAGGGGGGAAAAAAATGAAAAAGAAAATCTGCATTGGTAACTTTTCTGTCAATTGCCATCTAAGATGAAAATATTATCAGGATTATTATTATTTTTACTCAGATTTAGAGTACAGTAAATTATATTGATTTTAATTTCACAATTTAATGTAGAATTTATATTTTTCTATCATTCTTAATTATTTATCCTATTTAAGAAAAAAAGCGATGCCAAAGCCAATTAAAAGTAACTTTAGTTTAATAAAAAGAAACTACCAATTGGACATTCATTTTTAGTATGGCTCAATATTAAACAAATATAACTCAATACGTTCAAGCATCATAAATGTCTGTCTCTAAACTGCACATTCAGATTGGGAGGGCACTGGCTCACTTTTTGCAGCGGTTCAGGTTTTGTGGTGGGATTGTCCTGCCCCTCCTCAGATCTTCCTCCTTGTTCCAACTCCTCCTCGTTGTCTTCGAAGACCCCCTTTTGACGTCTTAGTGACTCCACGCGCCTCAATCTTCGTTTCTCTTCTCGGATGCGTAGTTTCTCCAAAAACTCCGTCTGAATCTGCTCCACACTGAAAAAAACCAATACGCACACCGATACGATTATATATATTTATATATATATATATATATATATATATATATATATATATATATATATATATATATATATATATCTCATCTCATCTCATCTCATCTCATTAGCCGTACCGCTTATCCTCATTAGGGTCGCGGGGGGGGGGCTGGAGCCCATCCCAGCCATTTCCGGGCAGTGGGCAGGGGACACCCTGAACTGGTTGCCAGCCAATCGCAGGGCACACAGGGACAGACAACTCATTCGCTCATTCACACCTAGGGACAATTTGGACCGGCCAATTCACCTGAAATGCATGTTTTTTGAACGTGGGAGGAAACCGGAGTGCCCGGAGGAAACCCACGCAAGCACGGGGAGAACATACAAACTCCGCACAGGAAGTCTGGAGCTGGATTTGAACCCACGACGGGTTCCCATGACATGAACTGTGCCGCACAAGCGCTAACCACGGCGGCGCAGTATATATATATATATATATATATATATATATATATATATATATATATATATATATATATAAATTTAACTGATCTTAAGCTTTCCCACTCCTGCGCAAATAACAGAGTAGTAGAGAAGAAATCAAGTATTGTCAATATTACAATTAAAAAAAAACATTATACACTAGTTACTAAGGGGGTAGGTGATAGAAAGGAGTGGGGAGGTGTTGTGAAAGGATAATGGGATTGTGGACGCGTTCTTAAGGATGGGCTGGGCACCCGTATGATGCGGCAGGGGTAAACCAGTGAAAGCTGTCGGGCCCTGCTGTTGAACAAAAGAGTGTGTTGTGTCACCCTGACCCGAGTGACATGGCCGCTTTCTGGTGTCCCATTTCATGACCAACTTGGGTGCCGAGTTGCCTAACTTGTTTGGGTGTTTGGGCAATTGGGTTGGCCATGGTCCAAAAATTTTTGTGTGTTTTTTTTGCTATTTATTTCCCTTTTATTTTCTTTATTATTGTATGTGTGTGTCTTGCTGTCGGTCACCCCTCTTGAGGGATATGACTAAGGTAGATAGATAGATAGAACTAAAGGGGTACACAATAATTATCGAACTGACAGTTACTGGAATAATAATGGCCTAACATGACATTACAGTTTCCCGTCGGATTGAAAAAATAGACCCCATAATTATTCACCTCCTGCAACACTTAATATTCAATCAACCGAATTTACTTGTTAAGAGTCCAAGCATTTGTGTATTATGACGATTTTTTTTTTGTATTAGTAGCAATACTTGGTCTCCTCCTATCACTTGGTCATTATTTCAAAGGATGGGAGATTTTAACCCTTGTATTACTATGGGGGCGCTGGTGCCCCGGTTTTACAAGCGCGATTTAAATTACCAATGCTCTGCGACGTTGGGTTAAGCAAAAAAAAAGACAGAATTTGCGGCAATACAAAAAAAGTCAAATTCATTCAAAGTTGTTCTCCAAAACACACACAAGGTGACAGCAACTTCCCACAATGACATCTTTCAGGCATCCAAGTGTAGCAACGGACTAATCACAAGTAAGAATTGACAAAAAACAAGGCATAATAAGTCAATGTAAATGTTCTGCATTTATATAGAGCTTTTCAAGTTAATGAAGACCTCCCAAAGCGCTTTACAATGTGCTTCACACTCTCCCTTTGAGACACACTAGCCGATCGATCGCAGCGTCAGCTATGCAAGGAAAATACCTGCTCATCGGGGGCATTAGGGAATCAGTGTCTTGCCCAAGGACACTTCGACATATAACTCGGAGGAGCCGGAAATCGAACCTGCGACCTCTTGATTCCAAGACGAGCGCTTTATCTCCTGAGCTACTGCCGCCCTGTAATGCACTTTGTAAAGCATATTTTGTTATTTGTAATATAAATAATAAAAAAGTAAATATTTGAATCCTTTGAATATTACTTAATTAGTTTTGATTGTCAAATGGGCAATGAATTGGGGTACTGATAGGCCATGCATGATGTGGGTCTCTGTCTACAGGAATTGCTTCATTATCTAACCACACAGCCCCATAAAACGCCTTATCATGGTGAAAAGTAGTTGACTGATAGGATTATTGTAAATCTATAATTAATTAGCTACAAATATTGAGCATTACAGAGACCCTTTCAGTTTAGTATTTACGTTCTCAAAGAGTCTTTTCACCTTGTGAATCACTAAACTATTAAACTAGTTGCACTGTCATGTTTGTTTGACTCCGGTCAGGTTGATGTTCCTTGTTCAACAATGGTGCCCCCTTGATATGTAAACTCTCCTCCCCCAACAACTCTGTGAATAAATTGTTTGTAAGACAATAGAGGCACTGCTATGGTTCTGGTCAGATGAGAATAAGGGTGAGAAATTAACCCAGCTCCTCATAAGTAATTGTTTGTGTCTCTTGTCCTTTATTGTGTGTTTTATTCAGAGGTGTAAGGTAATAAACCTAACATTGACAATTTTTGGACAACTGAGAGAGCAAGACAAAATTTTTTATACATATTTATAACAGTTCATATTTCCAGTTTATGTTGTTGTCTTACAATCTGTTCATGTTCAGTTCCAGTCTCTACTTCATTATAATCCTATATGTCATTTTTTTCTTTTAAACTAGTATTACATTATCCTGAAATATTTATGGTAGATATTGCCAAATACTGAAAGTTTGTGTTGTTCTGAAAAAAAAGCAGCTTGTACCAAAACAAAGTTTAGTTTCTTCCTTAAATTTTCACATCCTGCTTTTAATCAGGTACACTCTGTAGTTTAGAATTTGTGGTAGCCTAAAACAATGGAGGCTCCAAACCCGGGCAAAAAAAAACAAACAATGACACTAAACATCTTTTAATGTAAATTTTAACCTGCTGGAACTCGGTGAGTTCTCAGGTGGGGAGTCGGACTCGTGGTCGACGTCACAAGCACTCCTCACCCTCCTCCTCCTTTCTCTCTCCACTTCCTCTTCATCCTCCATGGTCCATTGGCGGGTCAAGCTAAGGTCATAAAACAGGAATAGTGTGTCATATCAAGCATCATCTAAAAACGGCTTTCATTAAGCAATAAACGCATGATAACTTTTGAACAGTGTTAGGAATAACGCCCTCATAAACAACACCGTTACGTAACGGCGTTATTTTCTTTTTTCAATAACAGGGCCATCTAATTATTTTTTTTGTCGTTAAAACCCCGTTATGATTACTGAGCCATGCTTTTTGGTGAGCAAAGGCGGTTCTTTAAAAATAGTCAGATATCCAATCTCTATAAGTAAACTCTGGTCAAAGACACCACTGCGGTGTTTTGTATTTGCTCAGAAAATTTCAAATTTTTTGACATACAAGAACAACAATTATTTAAAGTAACAGAAATAGATTATTTTCAGGCTAACTTCTTACTAACATAGTTACTTTTTGAAAGAAGAATGAGTAACTTCAACTAATTCCTTTTTTAAAGTAACGTAACCATCATTCTTTTTTATAGATTCACATGTTTCTTTGCTTCCACATTCTGGTTAGCCGCTATCCGGAATTTTGTTAAGTCAAGTCAAGTCACATTCATTTATATAGCCTGTAATCACAAAAATGTGTCAAAGGACTGTACATGATTACAATTACACCATTGCCTGATCTTAAACCATATATAAATTTGATAAGGGCAGCACGGCGGAGCAGTGGTTAGCGCGTGTGCGGCACAGTTCTGAGGTTGTGAGATCGAACCTCCTGTGTGGAGTTTGCATGTTTTCCCCGTGCTTGCGTGGGTTTTCCTCCGGGCACTCCGGTTTCCTCCAACATTCCAAAAACATGCATGTGAGGTTAATTGGCCGGTCCAAATTGTCCCTAGGTGTGAATGAGTGAGTGAATGGTTGTCTGTCCCTGTGTGCCCTGCGATTGGCTGGCAACCAGTTCAGGGTGTCCCCTGCCCACTCCCCGAAGATAGCAGGGATGGACTCCAGAACCCCCGCGACCCTACTGAGGATAAGCGGTGCAGATAATGGATGGATGAATGAATTTGATAAGACTACAAAGCTAATGCTACTGTTTTACGTTCTTTGTGTGTGACGTTTTATCCGTTTGTCCCAGAAGTCGTTTGGTTTGCGCTAAACTATGCACGAGAAGAGCTTGTTTTAATAATATTTTCTTACTATGGCGAATATGCCAGTGAGACTCATTTGTTGCGTCAGACAGCTACCGCACTGTCATCATTAATTCCTTTCCACTCCAGTTTTCTTGTTACTATTTACTCTCTTATTTAGTAATAAAGTAATATGAACTTCCTTGTATCATTTGTATTTTAGATCTTTAAGCATTTACTGGACTGTCTCAGAAAATTAGAATATTTTGATAAAGTTCTTTATTTTCTGTAATGCAATTAAAAAAACAAAAATGTCATACATTCTGGATTCATTACACATCAACTGAACTATTTCAAGCCTTTTATTATTTGAATATTGCTGATTTTGGCTTATAGATTCACATGTTTCTTTGCTTCCACATTCTGGTTAGCTGAAAAAAACTCAAAAATCCTATCTCAAAATATTAGAATACTTCCTCAGACCAAGTAAAAAAATAATTTTATAACAGCAAAACTAAATCAAACATTTGAAAATGTCCATTGATGCACTCAGTACTTGGTTGGGAATCCTTTTGCAGGGATTACTGCATCAATCCGGCGTGGCATGGAGGCAATCAGCCTGTGGCATTGCTGAGGTGTTATTGATGCCCAGGATGCTTCGATAGCGGCCTTCAGCTCATTTGCATTTGCAGGTCTGGTGTCTTTCATCTTCTTCTTAACTATACCCCACAAATTCTCGATGGGGTTCAGGTCAGGGGAATTAGCAGGCCAATCAAGGACAGTGATGCCATGGTCAGTGCACCAGTTACTGGTGGTTTTGGCACTGTGGGCAGGTGCCAGATCATACTGGAAAATGAAATCCTCATCTCCATAGAGCTTTTCAGCAGATAGAAGCATGTAGTGCTCTAAAATCTCTTGGTACACAGTTGCATTTACTCTGGACTTGATGAAACACAGTGGACCAACACCAGCAGCTGACATGGCTCCCCAAACCATTGCTGACTGTGGGAACTTCACACTGGATTTCAAGCAACTTGGATTTTGCTCCTCTCCAGCCTTTCTCCAGACTCTGGCGCCTTGACTTCCAAATGAAATGCAAAACTTGCTTTCGTCTGAAAAGAGGACTTTGGACCACTCTGCAACTGTCCAGTGCTTCTTCTCCATAGCCCAAGTCAAACGCTTCTTCCGTTGTCTTGAGTTCAGAAGTGGCTTGACCATGGGAATACGGCTATTGTAGCCCATTTCCTGGACACGTCTGTGAACTGTGGCTTTTGATACCTGGACTCCAGCTTCAGCCCACTGTCTTTGAAGCTCCCCCAAATTCTGGAAGCGGCTCTTCTTCACAATTTTGTTAAGGCTGCGGTCATCTCTCTTGGTTGTGCAGCGTTTCCGGCCACATTTTTCCCTTCCAACAGACTTTTTGTGGATATGCTTTGAAACTGCACTCTGTGAACAGCCTGCTCTTTGAGAAATTTCTTTTTGTGCCTTACCCTCCTGGTGGAGGGTATCAATGATGGTCCTCTGGACAGCAGTCAGATCAGCAGTCTTCCCCATACTTGTGATTTAGTTTACTGAACCAAGCTGAGTGTTTTTAAGGCTCAGGAAACCTCGCAAGGTGTTTCGAGTTAATTAGATGATTCAGGTGATTAGTTGAATAGCCTACTTGTATACTTTTTCATGATATTCTAATATTTTGAGATAGGATTTTTGAGTTTTCTTAAGCTGTAAGCCAAATTCAGCAATATTAAAATAATAAAAGGCTTGAAATAGTTCAGTTGATGTGTAATGAATCCAGAATGTATGACATTTTTGTTTTTTTAATTGCATTACAGAAAATAAAGAACTTTATCACAATATTCTAATTTTCTGAGACAGTCCAGTATACTTCTTCTGTATCTCTTTGTTGTCCAAGAACAACTTTAACCCTGGAGAGCCCGCAAGCGGTAACATGTCAGTCACGTGTTTGTCATCTTATATTATGCTTTTTAGCAATAATCAGTGAGAAAAAACATAATTAATTTTAGTGCACGTGTCTTTGGTAAAGAATCTGCCTTTCAGAGAGCAAGACTCACCTGGACAAAGCGGACCAATTCCTGCCACTGACGGACATTCTGGACGAAGTAAGTCCCGGATTCAAAGCAAAAGGCAAGTGGCAGGGCGGCGGCCGGATTGCAGCACTAAACAATCCACCTTTGCCCTGCTCACTCAAGTGTCACATAACCACAAAGGTAAGTTACCAGCCTGAGGGAGTGAGAAAGTGAACACCTTTCATTTTTCAGACCATGGAATTAAACAGTAACTGGAGGAAAATGATGTAATAGATGATAGGAGTTAGAGTATATTTTCTTAACTATAGTAGAACCCTGACATCTCCACCTTACAATGTTTTGATTTTAAGGTCAGGAAAAACTATTTTTTCTTTAACTATATATATATTTTTTTCATTTCGCAAGCCTCCCTCCTAAGATATCCTCCTCAGCAGTTTTGGTCACACACCTCTCCGGGAAAGTTTTTTTGTTGTTGCTGTTGAATAAACGCACCCCAGGTGGGGTTTTTATCACATCCCTTGTATTTTGTCCCCTTCTGTCCTGCATTTAGGCCTGTCCGACACCTTGTGACCAAATTAAAACTTCAGTACAATAAAGGCGAAGTTTGCTTTAAAAGGTGTAAGAAATGTAAAAAAAATATTTCATAGCACACAAATATTAGGAAATCTGGTTTCATGATTTATAGTCTGGAAATACAGTATGGTAATTACTTTTTGGTATTTTGTTTTTTTTATTTTTTTATCCGTGCTACTGAAAGTTTGAAGTGCATTGAATAATCATCAGGTTTCTACCCCTCTCTATATGTCAACTTTACCTCAGAATGGATTAATTTTGGATCCTAGGGGTCTACTGCCCTTTCAACCATGTATGGCAACTTTGTTGAATTTCAATTATAATTAGGTATTCCAAAATGGAGTTGTTTTTATTGTCAATAACAACAACCTTGTGAACATTGTTTACAACAGTCTAGTATGCAGACTCAATGGGGGGGGATTTTTTAAGGGTTATTTTTCTATCTTCTTTATTCATTATTCATTATCCGTTGTCGGTCAGTTCATAATACGCTACAAAGCCTAGGAGCCGGGACTCTTACACTCAGCCTAAAGGCCAAGCTAAGGTCCTAGCATTAAAGCCTTGCTGCGATCATTGCGGATGCACCGTTCCCGGAAGTACTGCAATACCGGGTCGATGCGTGGAGTGGACAGAGCAAGCTCTTATTCCATCTCCGGATTGCAAAAATATTATGCAATAACAGCTATTTGAAGCATTTCACTACCTGTACTCCAGTGTCTTTCTTCTTTTGTGTTTATGGAAAAGTCATGTGGTAGTCTAGTGTAGTCGTGGCATAACTATGTAATGTTTCCATCCTTTATTATGTTGTCATATTTATAATAAAGAGTGTGATGTCATAATATCACAATTAAAGCTTCAAAGAAGCTCATGATGCCCAACAAAGCCTTAGGACATCAATTGTCTGTTTTTTATGATATCAAGTTTTTATTCCACAAAAATGTTAATGCATGCTCATAGTGTCTCTAGTAAATGTAAATGCATTTACTGTTTGTTCTTCTGTGAAAGACTTTAAGGCTTGGTCATATGGACTCTGCCCCAGGATGTGTCTGACAATGCCTCCCCTCATTTTGGTTTATAGGATGTATTACAATATTATAAAGTGGTAAAAAATAACTGTCGTACCTGAATTTACATACTGTACCTACGAGAATGTGACGCCTAGTAGTGTACAAACACTACATTGGTTTTAATATAAAACAATTGATTTAGATAATAAGAAAACATTAATTTTAAATTCGTAATTATACTACACAAGTTAAAAAAGTTGACATGGTCGGCCACCATTTTACGACTAGTGTTGGGCGCGTCACTGAAAAACTGTAATTAGTTACAGTTACTAGTTACTTCATTCAAAAAGTAATTCATTCGCCTCCTAGATTCATGGATTTCTCAACCGCCAGGGTCATTCATCTTGGACAAGAACAACCTGGTCGCGCCCACCCCTCTCCAGTCTGTTTTTGGGGTAGGGGTTTGTTCCCCCATATGAAACAGATGATACTTGTTTCCATGGTTACTGACACCAAAAGGTATCATATTCTCCGCATAAGTATCTGGTTACAAATTATCGTATATACTCCAATAGAAGCAAACCCCTAAAACTGCTTTAAAATAGCCACATAATACAATGAATTAAAAAAACGTGTACACAACTCCATGGAAGCAGGGAAGTCTTGGCTTGTGCAATCTTGAGAGCTTGCAAACAACCATTTAGCCGAGACACTCCAAATCAGTTTTGTCTCTGGGCTGCAAACCACTTGAAGATCTCTTTCTCCATTTCTGGGTACTCTTCAAGGCGTGTTTGTTTTTTTTCTCCAGGCATAGTATAATGCAAACATAGTTTTACAAATAAAAGGACCCACTTTTTCCATAAATTCTGTGATTATTGATTTCCCCAGTGTTTGTGTTTCCTTGACAAGCCAACCCCCCCCCCCCCTATACTACTTGCACTACATAAAAAATTATGCTTATGTGCTAACAGTTAGCATGCTAGCTGTAGCATGCTAACATGTGGTTTATTTCAATTGAACAACCACAATTAGTTCTAATTTCACATCAGCAGTTAGCTTTCGTTTGTATATTATTTAAAATATTTTGGCTGGTGCATGTTGGCTAGGCCTGACTTCCCAACCTGAATCATTATGGTGAGCTAAGAAGTTGGGCAAAGAGCCTATCAACTTACTTCTGTCAATGTCACTTCAATCCATGTTATGATAGGAAGTGCCAAAGCCTATCACTGATTCCCCCAACTTCTTAAGTATTGCTACTATTAACCTTTTTCTTCTTGTGATATGGACAGTATCCACTATAACCCATTTAGCAAAAGACACTGGGCTTCGTTGTTTATAAACGGCAATTGGGATAACTGGCCATTTTTTAAGTTGTAAACGAATATTTGTGCGGATGAATTTGGCTTGTCCAATAACAGTTTATGAAAAAGAGTGTTTTTGTTGGTTTCGCTTTGTAAATCCATCAATTCTTTTTTTTGCACCGCTTATCTTCACTAGAGTCGCGGGGGTTCTAGATCCAATCCCAGTTATATTTGAGCAGTGGACACCCTGAACTCGTTGCAGGGCACACAGAGCCATACAACTCACTCGCTTATTTACACCTAAGAGCAATTTGAACCGTCAATTAACCTAACATGCATGTTTTTGGAATGTTGGAGGCAACTGGAGTTCCTGGAGTAAACTCGCGCAGGCACGGGGAGCACATGCAATATCCACACGGGGAACCTGTGGGCGCTGGAATTGAACCCTAGACCTTCCCACTATGGGGCAGCGCGCTAACCACCTTGCTGCCGTGCCGTTTATCTTTATATATTATTTGATTATCCAATTTAACTAATTCCAGGGTCTTTTTTCAACCATGAACCAGAAAGCTTATGTAATTATGGACCTGTGTCAAACCTAACGTTTCTCTCTAAAGTACTTGAAAAAGTTTTTGCCCAGCAGCTGAATGATTTTATATCCGAGAACAATCTTTTTGAATCTTTGCAATCAGGATTCAGGGCTAACCACTCTACTGAGACAGCCCTGATTAAGGTAACCAATGATCTTCTACTGGCAATGGACTCTGGCGCTTCATCAACACTGTGGACCATAATATCTTACTAGAACGGTTGGAGAAATGGATTGGTCTCTCAGTAACCGTCCCATTATGGTTCAGATCCTACCTCTCAGATAGGACGCACTGCGTTAAATATGGTAAAATGACATCTGAGCCCTTTAGTGTTACCTGTGGTGTTCCGCAGAGTACAGTACTTGGCCCCCTTCTTTTCAGCATTTACATGCTTCCATTATGTGATATTATTCGCAAGTATAATGTCAGTTTCTATTACTACGCAGATGACAATCAACTATATCTTCCGGTGGAGGAATCTGCCACAATAAACTGTGGAAATTTGGAGACCTGCCTCGCTGAGATAAAAGAATGGATGTCAAGTTATTGCGCCTTAACTCGGAAAAGACCGAAATGTTAGTTATTGGTCTAAATGCCATGACTTGTTCTCAAAAACGGCTCTGAACATTGACAAATGTAATATCACCCAGAATGACTCAGTCAAAAATGTAGGTGTCACATTTGACCTCGATTTGTCCTTTCAAACACACATTAAGAATATTACTAGAACCGGGTTTTTTTTCCACCTTCGCAACATTGCTAAAATTCGCCCTATGCTGTCTCAGTCTGATGCGGAGATTATAATTCATGCGTTTGTTACCTCCCATCTCGATTTCTGTAATGCACTACTCGTCACCCGAAGTCCAAAATCAAGAGCCTTCAGCTGGTACAAAATGCTGCAGCGAGGCTTTTAACTAAGACAAGACTGTTTGATCTCATTACCCCTGCATTGGCTCCCTGTTAGCTTAAGATGTGAATTAAGGTTCTGGTGGTAGTATACAAATTCATGCATGGACTTGCTCCCTCATAAGCGCTTTGGGAAGTCATTGACTTGAAAAACGCTATATAAATGCAGATCATTTAATTTCATATCTTTCAGATTTGATATCCCCCTATGTTCCGGTCCGGAGCCCTCGCTCTGAAAATGCTGGTCTACTAGTGATCCCAAGAGCCAAGAAGAGATCCGCAGGTTCGAGAACGTTCTCCATTCGGGCCCCTGTGCTGTGGAATGCTCTTCCCCCTGAGATTCGATCTGCAACCTCAGTGGAAATGTTTAAATCTAAGCTTAAAACACCCTACTATTCTATAGCATATGAATAACCTATATATTATGTTGACAATATCTGTGTATTATTTGCCCTCATGTAGGTTTTAGATCAAGGGATGGTGTACTAATAGTCTGTGGTTTGCAATAATCTGTGGTCTGTGCAGCCCTTTCAGTCTCTTTGTGATTAGGGGCCATACAAATAAACATGACTTGACTTGACTTCTCTTCTTTATATCAGCCCATCACATTTACATTTGTAATGTCATAATAAACTTGTGGCAAGTATTTGGTCAATACCATAAGTGCGTTAGTCCTAACGCTAGTGTGGACTTGTGATTTAGGGTCCTGACCTTTGAAGAATTTTTTTTGGCATTTTTAGTGTCATCTCTATCTAGCAACTAAAGTTAATCAATTACACCAGCTTTGACCAACTTAAGCTATTTTTCTTTTCAGCCGCTCTAAGTGTCCATCTTCTTTCTTTTGTTTTTGCTGACAGGGATTAACAGCAGCTTTTATATCCTGTGGATGGCTAAAATTAACCTTGCTCATGCCAAAATATATACATTGACTTCGGAGACCTTTGAGAAGTGGTCTCCTTCTGTAGTGAGTTATCTTCAAATGCACAGGTATCAGCTCCAATATAAGATAAAACAACCTCTATTACACATACTCACTTTTACCTAGTCTAGGAAGCCTTGGTAAATGCATTACCTCATTCACTACACAAATGACTGCTATAGACATCAAAGATCAGTTTATAATACATTGCCTGTTTTAGAAATTGATAAGTTGGTGATTAATTATTTAGTCTAAAAGTGAATGAGTTTAATGTAGTTTAGTGAAATATTACATTGTATGACAGATTATTTGATTTTTTAAGGTAAGGCACATCAATCTTTTTAAATTGTAAGTATTTTCTTTTGTTATCGTTTTTAGTTTCACTCCCAACAAACATTTATTAAAACACATACTAACTATAGCTAATCAATGAAGAAACACAAACAACATGTTTTTAAAGATGGAGTGCCATAGTTGAAACCTTAAGGTTGCACTCATTACTTCAAAACAGAAAATAGGGGCAGAGTAACACATGAATTGTGCTTGAATAAACTTGCTTTTTTCATCTTTTTGGGTTTGGTAAAAACAGATATTTGCAAAACAAAATAAAGCATAATGGCTTTTTGAACTCAGTTGGGCATTGTTAACACACCTTAGGGAAAATATTTAACTTTCAACATTTTAAGGACACCTCAAACTACGCACCCCACCTTTTACGTAATCTTTTAATTTCCAAAATGAAATTGTATTTGAAATCCAGAATTGAAGATTGTTAGTAACTAAATATTTTAAAATTAGAATTACATACCTGTCATCCTCCACGGCTTCATGCCCCTACTAACTGTCGTATTTTCCCGTACAAAATAATCGTACACCATATATATATATATATATTTTTTTCGGAATGATGCATGACGGGAAATCCCCAGGCGGCAGACGCATGCGCACAGTAGCATCAAACCGCTCGCTTCGTCTGCAACAAAAGAAACGATACAGAGATAGAGGCTTCCGCGGCGAACTCCTTTGACTTGATTGTTTTGCCGTTTCGTGATAGTCGGTGTATGGTACCGGATGGTACCCATCATTGACAAATTTGCGTTTTTCCATACAGATTTCCTTGTACGTCATACTCGTCTTAAAACGCATAAAAAAACGTACTTTGTACGGCAAAGCCGAACAGGTTGACATTTATGGAATTATGACATAAAGTAAACTCAAAACGGCAGAAAGTACCCCGGTTTATTTTCTCAGGATGCAAATTTGTGACTGATGAGCACAACGCCAGTTTTTGTAAAATACTGTTAGTTGTAATACAAGTGTAAAACTTCTAGACAACCAATTTCAAAGGTATTTATGGTTAACCCATAAAGTATAATTGCATCATGATAACATTGGCACGTCACTGCGTTGTTCCTTTGGCGGCGTCAAACATTTTCTTTCTTCCCTCCATGCCAGACATGGCCTCCACGTTTTTTCTCCAGTCACTGTCCTCCACTGTGAATTTCTAAAAGGCACAACAAGAAAATAGTGACACAATTATGTAAACATTTCTAATGGCAACAATTCATTTTTGCAGCGCATCCTATCTACTCGCCCCCAAGGAGCACAGCCAACACAAAAGCCTTAGGTTTGAACGCATCATCACACTATTTTTAGTCACTGTACCAAATTGTCGATGTTGTTATTGGGCTGGGCCACAAGAATATCGTCAAACATTCAATTGGTTCATGGTAGACAAAAGTTTTGAACCACTGAAATACAGTTTTACGAAGCGCACGACATTCTGAATCGAATGAGGGTGAAGGCAGTTTGAGAAATAATTTGTTTTTTCTGAACTGAATGAAGACAAAGGAATTGTAGGAAGATGTAAAATGCAGGGCCACATGTATTCAAAACGTTTGTCACTTCAAATCTTTATTTTAGAGCTGGGGAAAAAGTGAAGAGGTTTTGATACGGATTTTTATTTTTTAATCACTTTTTGTTTTTCCCATTTCTTTTCCCTGTGTGGTACAGTGACTAAAATAGTGTGGTGAAAAGCTAAGGCTTGATGCCTATTAATGTGGTCTCCATTTCTTTATTGGCTTTGTGGATAAAATCTAACCCTTTCTCGCCCGATCCGGGTTTATGTCCCGTTGCATCTAATGTTATGCAATTGTGGACAACCATCAGTGTCCCTAGCAACTTGGTACTTTTATGCTGAATACCACAACATTGGGATGGATATTGGATTGACCCGCTTGGATGATACCAGATACGAAATCAGATAATCCTAAAAATGTGGGAAATATCATGGTAATGGCACATGAGGTGGGAGGTCCAAGTTGCACAGTCGGGGTACATATCTTGTCTCCTGATCGTAGGTTGGAAAACTTCAACTTCTCACTTTTCTACAATTCAGCATTACAATTGCTATCCAGTTTAATCACTGTTGCTACTGTTTGTTATGCAATTGTAGTTAGTGCTACAATCTTAATCATATAGGTACATACAATTGCACAAATATAGAAACGCATTTTGTGAACATATTAGCCGCTCCAGAGTAGATGGCCGTTCAAACTTTTGGCCTATTTAGGATTTTCGGGTGAGCCTTATAGTTTGGAAAATACGATATTACCTATTTTCTTGATTTATTCCGTTTATTTTAACGCTATCCAAAAATTCTTCCACAACATTTTATATTTTGCTGTGACCAAGACAATATTATAAGCTTTTCGCTTATACCTGAAGCTGCGTGTGCTTTTGACGAATGGCCTCTAATTTTATTGTCTCTATGTATAATGACAATAAAAACATTCATTCAACTGCAATTCTATGTTGTTACTATTTGTAGATCTTTTTTTATTGTTACAGTTGTATACTCTCAGTCGGTAATGTCATCTCGAGGTAGGTTTGCCCCTTTGGAACCTTTCAAGAAGGTGTGACGCTATTTCGCCGATATCCACTTTTTGAGGGTTGTTCTGAACCCCATTAACCATGAAAACCAAGGGATATTTGTAATTATACAAACTTAAATAGTCTTTTCGATCAATCGCCATACGACCTTTTTTTGGAAACACACACACCTTCTCTGTGTCATCTTTCTTGACTGATTTGAGATTGGCTCGAAGATCCATAGAGACTTTATGTTTGGAGCCAAGCAGGGAGCGTAGAATGGCGTCTGCAGACACGCGCACCCGGCGGAGCGGGGGCCTCTTGAATTTCCCTCTCAGGTCCAAGACTTTGATGCTCAGATCCTGAATCTGGACCGAGAATAGGTAAGCTTAATATTAGAAATGCCAACATATAACGTTACGGTTTAAGATTCAAAATAGGGTTGCACGGTGAAGGCCAAATATGACATCACTTATTGACTGTTGTGAAAAAAGTCACTTGACGCCATGCTACAATATTCAATGACCCAACACTACTTGTTAGAAACGGTGTAAGCGTTTATATTCCGCTGTAGAATGTTTTTATAAAATTAGGAGCACAACTTGGTCATGTCTTTTCTTTACTTCCTAAAGTTTAGGCCATACATGCCAACCATGTGATATCACACCCGTGGTTGTGTTTTTCTTTAATTGTAGAATGAAAATGGTAAAAGTAATAAATGGACTGTTTCAAATATAGTCCAACCCTCCCAAAAAGATGAAATAGGAACGGTTTATTCCAGCGCGTCTAAGAATTTCACATACTTGCACATGCAACAAAATGAGCTTCAACGATGATTTCAGCCAGAAGATGGCGTCAGCGAGTAGAATATTTTTTACGTCACATATACCACCTTTAAAAAGTGTTAGATTTGATCACGCATTATGCTCTCTCATTTTGATTGATATTATTGCTTCCACAGTGCTATGGGATATTTACAAATGTTGCAAAATCTTCTTGTATCCCATTCGTGCATTAAACTTTTCCACAACTTTATCCCATTCCGGTGTGTGTGCTCTGCTTTTCATAATACTGTCTGTTCCTTAATGTCTAATTTCACACCCTTATTATATGCACTTTCTGCAATATCTGTCAGTGCAGCGTTTCCCAATAGGTTTGTGTCTATTTTTTAACAGATATACTACCAATAATAATTTAACATTATACAAGAAATAAATGAATAAAAAATGTACACCACAAATCTTTATTTTTTTCACTCTGCGGTGAACTTTTCAGCAATTTAAACTTTTTTTTTATACTAAGCAACCATTCCATTTTGTCCTTCGCATTGCAATATCTTAAGTGCTAAATGTGCTGCTGCAGCAAGTTTGAAGCACTGGTGGGGACAGTTTAAAACTTGGTGGCCCGCTAGAGTTTTTAAATGGTGTTAAAAGGTGATCATTACAATATATCGTCATTTTCACTGACAAGGAATCGATTATGTCAAGCTCTAGTATTTACAAGATTACGTTTTGATGACATTTTACTGGAGCTATGTTATTTTAATTGTAAAGAAAAATGAAGGCACACAAAATAATAGGATGTTGCAAAGTTTAGAAAAAAAAACGTGATCGAGGTCAGTGTAGGTCTCCAGAAGTACAATTTTAATCGATTATTGGTATCAGTCGGAAAAACTGTTGTCGTGCATTCCTAAATTCAAATAAAATCGGCGTACCTCTCGCGTGTTGAGCAGCACTTTAGCCTCAATGTCGTATCGCTCCTCATCTACCATGTCAATTTTGGTATGGAGCTCTCGGCAGAAATCCTATGCGTAGAAGACATTCACAAATACTGTCTTGAGTTTTGAATGATAGTTGCCTGCAGTAGAAAAACTTGCAAATGAACATTGGTGTTTCAAGCACCTGTAACTGTCCCACACTCATTTGATTAACATTGACGGACGGAGCTCTTTCAGCCAGGTATCGATGTTTCTCGCGCTCTTTCTCACGGATCTCCTGCTCAAGTTTCTCCTTAGCCTTTGCCACCATCAGACTCTGAAAGGAAATCTTTATTTTTAAAGAACACGCTTTCCACCAGTAGCTGACTTGTTGCCGTTTCTTGTTCTTCAAACCTTGAGCATTAGCTTCCTCGAGGCTGAGATCTTTGGTTTTCTCTGGGCCAAGAATATGATATGATGTCACTTCCAAATTACTCTTGTAGACTGTGTAACAATTGTACTTTCTGAAGTTAGATCTTACCTCTTTCCTGTAAACAAGAAGAAAATATTTATTGAGCAGTGTTGGAAATAACGCCCTTATGCAACGGTGTTTTTTTTGCTTCAGTAAAAGGGTAATCCAACTCATTACTCTTCCTGCTGTTAAAATGCTGGGACTGGCGGCCCAAAGTGGTGCGTTATTTTCAATAAAGCAGTTTTCTGCTCTCCTCCAAGTTGTTTACATGACGTATTTTCGGGTGATGAAATCATTCAAAACAGTGACTACCATTTAGCAGAGAAAGTGAGTCACCGATGCTCTCGACTTACATGGATGCAGCGGCAACTGACTCATGTTGTTCGCGAACGAAAAAGGCTCTTGGAAGTGAAAACATCACCAATCTACTGCTGGTTTAAATCATTTTGAATTATCTTTGTTTGTAGGTTTATAAATATTTTAGTAATTTTTCCTGAGTTTTTCAGTGTTAATGTGTTCATTTAATTTATTAAACAAACTTCATATTGTTCACTGTTAGTAATTGTTGCACTTCATGTGTAGAATAAATATATTGCTGGTGAGGTGTGATAAATATGCTTGCTTGGGGTTGTCCATCGATTCGATGATGACCATCTTCTTTTATTTGTGAGTCTGCTGATGTTTGAACAGTCCGATCCTGGATCCACAGATGCGGTTACAGACAGAGCATTTGAAGGGGGTGCTGGGGGGAGCAGGGGTGGCCTGGCGAGCATGCCTCTTTGCACGCTTTGCTGTACGGTGTTGCATGCGCTGTTACTCCATATAATCCACTCCCTGTGAGCAGTGGGAGCGCCAGAGGTCTTGGCAGGAAGCAAGTTCCTCCAGTGAGGAGGGGTATATCCAACATCTCTTCAGGATGTTCTTCATTTGGTCTTTGAACTCCGTTGGCCTAGATGTAACTGACCATAGAGGATACGGCGTGGCAGTCTGTGGCTGGGCATTCAAACAACATGCCCCAGCCACCTGAGTTGGCGTTGAGCCATAATAGACTCCATTCTGCAGCTGCCTGCCCTCTCCAACACCTCTGTGTGCGGCACTCTGTCCCTCCATTTGATGCCAAGGATCTTCTGAAGACATCTTACATGGAAGGTCTCCAGGCTCTTCAGATGGCGGCTGTAGATAGTCCATGCCTCACATCCATACAGTAATGTAGTGATGCATACAGCTCTGTAGACCAGCATTTTGATGTGGAGTCTAAGTTTGTTGTTTTGAAAGACCCTTCTCCTTAGTCGACCGAAAGATGCTGATGCTTGCTTGAGACGGCTCTGGATCTCATCATCCAATGAGCAGGTGTCAGACACTATGCTCCCCAGATATTTGAAGGTGGGCACCATGAGCAGGTGTTGCCCTGCTGCTGTGAGGATTATTGGGTTTGGTGGGAGGTCAGCACTGGACTGACAGAGTACCTCTGTCTTCTGGGTGTTGATCGTCAGTCCCATTCTGGTGTATGCTGTTACAGCTGCCGAGAGAATGTTTTGCAGAGCCTCTGGTGTATGGGCAACCAGGGCACAGTCATCAGCGTACTGCAGCTCAATGATGGTCTCTAAATCAGTTTGGTAGTTGCCTGTAGCCTCCTGATGTTAAACAGGTTACCATCAACCCCGAAGTTGATGGTAACTCCAGCCTGCTTCTCCATCCTTCTACGTAGCAGTGTTGTAACACAGAGAAGGAAGATGTTGAAGAGAACTGGAGCCAGCACACAGCCTTGCCTCACTCCAGTTTAAACGCCAAAGGGCTCTGAGCTGTGTCTTCCAACTACCACTCTGGCCGTCATCCCTGAATGGAACTGTGCAAGAATGGTGAGAAACTTGGGTGGACACCCAAATCTCTTCAGGACTTGCCACAGTAGGTCCCTATTCACTGTGTCAAATGCCTTTGAGGGATCGACAAAGGCGATGAACAAGTCCTTGTGCTGCTCCCGGCATTTCTCTTGGAGCTGACGTGTCACAAAGATCATGTCGACTGTTTCCCTGTCCTTTCGAAAACCACAATGTGACTCTGGGATGACGCGTTCCGATATTGTGGAGACGAGTCTGCGGAGCATGACCTTGGCAAGGACCTTTCCAGCAGTGGCCAACAAAGAGATACCCCTACTGTTGGAGCAGATGGATTTATCTCCTTTATTCTTTAAGATGGTCACAATGTTGGCATCTTTCCACAGTTGCGAGACACACTCTCGTCTCCACACCTCTGAAATGTAGTGAAACAGTGTCCGTGTACAGAGGTAGCCTCTTACCTTGAGAAGTTCAGCTGGGATGTTGTCAGGTCCAGGGGATTTATTGTTTTTCAGGGTTTTGACTGCATGCAGGATTTCATTGAAAGTTGGCGGGAGGTTGAGGTCTGTCAATGTAGGATGTTCAGGGAGCTTTGCAAGGACAGTTGGGTCCACTGGGGTGGGCTGGTTGAGCAGGGTGTTGAAATGCTCAGCCCACCGCTCCACTATCATAGCCTGATCCTTGATTAGAGATGTTCCATCAGCAGATCTAACAGAAGCCAGGGAGCAGTTTCTGGGGCCATAGATGTTTTTTACTGCATCATAGAAACTGTGCATATCGCTTCTATCAGCGTGAGACTGGATTTCATTGGCTTTTGAGATCCACCACTCATATTGCAGTTTTCTGAGAGTTGTCTGGGCCTCGGAATGAAGGGCTTGCCATAGCTTTTTATGGAATTGAGATTGTGGGTTGTTTAGGGTGGCTCTGTGCACCTTGTACATTCTGTCCAGGAGGGTTGAGATCTCTCCGGCATTCTGGTCAAACCAGTCCTGGTGTTTTTTGGTTTTAAAACCAACGGTTTGGGTTGCAGTGTCAAAGAGGGTGGTGGATAGAGAGGTCCACTTCTCATCCATCCCAGCCTCTGAGATGACCAGCTGCTCAATGTCTGCCAGCCTCTCAGCTAGGGAGCAACGGAAGTTGTCAAGGGTATCACTACTGGAGAGTTTGGCACATTTGAGTGTCTTCCTCTTTGAACCACCCTGACGTGCTGGGGGCCGGACATGCATTCTGACCTTTGTCAGAATCATGCGGTGGTCGGTACAGCAGTCCGCCCCACGCATAGCTCTTGTAATGAGCACGTCCTTCAGGTCAGCCCTCCTCACGATCACGTAATCGATCAGGTGCCAGTGTTTGGACCTGGGATGCATCCCGGATGCCTTATATTTATTCTTTTGTTGGAAGATGGTGTTTGTGATGGTAAGGTTATGCTCCGCGCACAGACTAAGAAGTCTCATGCCATTAGAATTAACTTTTCCAATGCCATGGGCACCAATCACACCATTCCAGTTTTGCAAGTTCTTTCCGACTCTTGCATTGAAATCACCAAGCAGCATGATTTTGTCATTCCTCGGGATGTGACTGAGGATGTCATCGAGTGCCTGGTAGAAGCGATCCTTCTCTTCATCATTCGATGGCAGTGTTGGTGCATAGGCACTAACTAACGTGACATGTTTGCATTTTGCATGTGGGATGCGAAGAGTCATTAGTCTTTCACTGACTCCCACTGGTGACTCTGTGAGCTTCAGCAGTAGGGTGTTCTTAATTGCAGAACCAACTCCGTGAAGATGGTGTCCGCCCATGGGGTATCCCTTCCAAAAGAATGTATAACCCTCTCCCTCTTCATTGAGTGAGCCTTCCTCAAGGAGTCTGGTCTTGCTGAGCGCTGCCACATCCACATTATATCGCTTCAGCTCGTTGGCAATGAGTGCTATTCTGCGCTGTGGTCTGTCCAGACTGGTATCCAGGATTGTTCTTATGTTCCATGCTGCAATTCTAAATGCTATTGTTTTTCGACCACATAGTGGAATGTCCCGACAGGCGCGGTTTAATATGGCGGCGCCCTGTATGGCTGCGGCTAAATCTGCTCCCGACAGTTTCTCACATTCTGGTCAAAAACCCCAATCTTCGACTCAGTTTATGAGGGCGAACAAAGACAACTCTAACTGCAGATTAATATACGATCGCAGTTTTTTGCTGGATATGCGAACATCCAGAAATCCAGCGCAAATTTCGACAAAATGAGACTCCTGGGTTTCAACCCCCCCCTGCGGAACTGGCTGCTGGACTTCCTCAGTGACAGACCCCAATCAGTGCGCATAGGTCAGAACATCTCAGATGTCATCTACCTCAGCACGGGCTCCCCCCAAGGCTGTGTCCTGAGCCCCTTGCTGTTCACCTTGATGACACACGACTGCGTCCCTAGGTCCGCCACAAACCACATCGTGAAGTATGCTGACGACACAACAGTGGTGGGCCTCATCAGGGACGACAACGACCTGGCCTACAGAGAGGAGGTGGAGCAGTTGGTGGCCTGGTGCAGGGACAACAGCCTGGTCCTGAATGTTGACAAAACTAAAGAGATCATTGTCGACTTTAGGAAAAACCAGCCCAACCATGCCCCACTTTGCATCAACAACAAGGCTGTGGAGGTTGTCAGCAGTATCAAGTTCCTAGGGGTGCACATTACAAACAAACTCACCTGGTCCGTGAACACTGCATCACTGGTTAAGAGGGCACAGCAGCGCCTGTACTTCCTGCGGAGGATGAGGAGAGCCCACCTGCCCCCACCCTCCCTCATCACATTCTACAGGGGCACCATAGAGAGTATCCTGACCAGATGTATCTCCGTGTGGTGTGGAGGCTGCAGCGCTACCGACTGGGGTAGTGTGAGGAGGGTAACGAGGACAGCAGAGAAAATAATCGGGACTACACTTCCCTCCATTCAGGACATTGGCCAGAAGCGCTGCCTATCCCATGCTAAGAACATTATCGGGGACCCCTCTCACCCCCATCATGGACTGTTCACTCTGCTAGCCTCTGGGAAGAGGTACTGCAGTGTGCGGTGCAGGACCACCAGGTTCCGCAGTAGTCTAGTCCCCCTGGCCATTAGACTGTTAAATGGTCAATCTAACATATAGTTAACCTAAATCTTAACGGCTGCTAATCTGACTTTTTGCACTACTGGCAGTTCTTTATAGCTTGCCACTCCTTGCACATTTGCTCTCTGCACTATTGTACTTACAGCGTTACTGTTACAGTGTTAATGTTACTGTTTACCTGACTTGTTAACCTGAATGCCCATTTTGCACATCTGGTTAGCTACTCCTCTTGCACTATCGGCACTATGGTATGGTAAAATACTATACGTAGCCATAATACAATACAACTTTTACTTATATCTGTACATTCGAGGAAACTGTGCGGGCCAGATGTATCGACATTTCGTTCTGTATACACGTGTACTAGAATGACAATAAAGTAGATCTGAATCTGAATCTGAGGGTACTGTGCTGAGAGAGCAATCTTTAGGCCACCTTTTCTAGGCCTTTCCCCAATTGGGGTGAGCAGTGCGGCCACTAAATAGTGCTGCTCAGACGCACAGGGGTCTGCCGGAAACAGATGCCACTCAATCCCAGCTGCTAACGACCGTTGCCCTGTGCCGCTGACGAGCGGAGGTCCAGCTAAGAGCTTCCAGCTCATTCAAACCTGCTCCCGTCACTGGATACTCCATCGCCGCCAGACTTTTGTGGTCGGAGACTCAGGTAAAAGAGGATACCAGCGCAATGATGGTTTTTAAAGTGGCGTAAGGGGTGCGCTTTTCCCAACGCCACTATCTTGATTGTAAAGAAGAGGGAGACCCTAGACGACCGGCATCTTCCTACAACTGCAGGCGGCTGCCGGGATCCAGGTCTGTAGGAAACCGCCTCAAAGCGTGCCGCCACCAGCTTTTGGGATCACTCTTAGTCTGGACTCTACCCTTCGACCTGTTCGGCTTGGGTAACCCTACCAGGAGTACGAGACTCCCGCCAACATAGCTCTGGGGGTCATGGAGACGCACAAAGTGCCCCACCGCGATAAAGTGGTGATCCGTCGGGACACAATATGGTTCAACATGGTTCTATAACATAACAAATTGTCCTTCTCTATTGAACTGACTCAAATACTGCTCAGAAAATTTAGAATTTTTTGACAAAACAACTTCTTTTAAAAGAAACGTAAATAGTTACTTTCCCGGGTAACTTGTTACTTGTACTATAGAGTAATTCAGTTACTTTTGGAAGAAGTTGTGAGTAACTAACAAATTCCTCTTTTCAAAGTAACTTGCCCAACACTTATTGAGACGGGTAAGATTATATGTTTGATCTTTGCCAGAGGAGTCCCCCAACGTGGCGCTGGTTGGTCCCACTTAGCACAATTAGAAAACTGAGAAAAATAAGTAGCTCGCGATTTGGTTCTGAAAAATAGCTCACTAGCGATGGGTCATTGTGAATTTCAGGGAAATATTATTCCTATCTGGCATGAGAAGTCGTTGACATGATCAGTGCCTTAAAGTAGGTGCCCTCATATAAGGCAGTCGTGTTAGTGGTTGATTGAGCCTATTTTAACCCTACTTGTAATAATTACAACCTTCTAATAACATAGTAATAAGAGTGATAACTTATTTTAATGTTTATTTTATTTTAGAAATGCATATCAAACTGGAAGCCCTTCACGCTCGTCAAGCGACTCCTTGAGTAAAATATTACTAACACCCTTCGAAGTAAAATCAGTGAATTGAAAGGCACTAGAAAAAAAAAATTAATTACATACTGAACTAAAAACATGTCTATGTTCAGCATTTTTGTTATTTTTCTACACTTACTTCCATGTCAAAAAATTCATCTAGTTATTTTTATTTTATTTTTTACAAAACAGGTGATTCCAAGGTTCTACTATAGTAGAATGATAACTATTTGTTAAAATCATTTCAAAGATTTGAAGTAGGAAAACCGGTACTAATGACAAAAATTTGCCAGTTTTTGTGTAACACTTGCAACCATCCAGAATTATTATCAAATACTTGTGGCTATAGTGTGTATGTCAACGTAATAATTTATAATAAGAATGCATCATCACTTACAAATCAGGCATTCTGGTGATGGAATCCTCCTGGAGGAGAGATTGGAAGAGGTTAGCCCTTTGTAAATTGTTGTGTCACATTGTGTTTGTCTTGCAAGCCGAAGACTCTACCATAAAGCTTATTTCAGCATAATAAGCTTTATGGTAGAGAGGGGGCTTATTTCAGCATAATAAGCTTTATGGTAGAGTGCATAACAGTTCTCAAAAGTGATTTATAATAAGATTTATGGTAGAGTGCATAACAGTTCTCAAAAGTGATTTATATACGGTGTGCATTACCGTTCGATTACATTCACAACAAATACAAAGACAGAATCGTTTAAATTGTATACTCGCCAATTAACATTTTCTCTTGCCCACCGGAATGTAAACGTTTGTTGAAGAATCACCACTAATTTTCAGTTTTCATGGACTGGCTTGCAAGGATTATTTTCAACACCGATATTTATTTTATTTTTTTCTGAAGAAAGTTGTTTAGAAATAATTGTTCTTTTATGAACTTATTTTCCAGACGCTGCATGCGGATTGTTAATGAAGCTGAAGAAATAAAACAAGGCATCCAGGACGTTAGGCATCAAATGGGGAACTGTTAGGGTTTGACGCGTCTCTGTCCACCAGAGGACGCCTAATTGGTGTAATTAAAGCAGGTGTGTCCAATCACCCCCTCACCAGTCCCTAATTAGCCCTTTACACTTGATAAGGACATTTTGGAAAGCAACCACTGCCAATGATTTTCATTTTCCAAACTTTGTTAACCAGTCCATCCTGCTTTCTGAGGTTTGTTCTGGGATTCAGACCGTTTTATTATTGATTTTGACCATTTGTTTATTGCTTTGTGTATATGTTTGTGATTAAACAAGCATCTTTTTTGTTTCCTGCTTCCTGCATTTTGAGTCCACAGCAAAATGACAACATAATATCCCGACCATGAAAGTACCCAGCGGGAAGCTGTCCGGCTGCGAGGAGTCACTTGGTCTCTTCAGCTCTTTGCCTCGAGTGCGAAGAGTGTCCCTGCCGGCTTCCGCTCCATGCACGGGGTGCAAGGAAGGTCCCCGACCACTTCGGCTCCCTGCCCCTATAGCGAGGAGAGTCCTCGGTAGCTCCGGTTTTCTGTCCCGGTTTTAAGGAGAGTATTCGGCAGCTATAGTTTCCTGTACCGGTTGTAGTCCTGTCCCAGTTGCGAGGAGAATCCCCGGTTGCGAGGAGAGTCCGCAACTGCTTCAACTTCCTGCCCGGGCTGCGACAAAAGCCCCCGGCTGTGTGATATTTGGCCCTTGATGGGGAGGCAATGTTAGGGTCTGACATGCCTCCATCCACCAGAGGGCCCAAGTGGATGTATTTAGGACAGGTGTGTCCAATGTGGAGGCAATGCACCCAGCTAACTCCACCAACTACCTCTGCTGCCGCAGGACAAAGACTAGGAACCTTCCCGTGGTGTCCTGCGAAGGGCTCTCTCCCGGGGGAGCCTTACAAATCCAACTCAGTCCACTCAGACTCGCTCTTTCTTTCTTTCTTGGTCCTCTCTCCTTCTTTGTCTCTCCTTTTCTCTCTCCCCCTTTACACTCTTGTCTCTCATTTTCTCTATCCCTCTCTTTCCTACTCTCTCCCCACCTCTCTCACTCTCTTTTCCCCCTTTTTGCATTTTACTCTATCTGTCTTTCTCTCTTTCTATCTGTCCCTCTCTTTCTCTCTCTTCTACTCTCCTCTCTCTGTTCTTCTTAGGGTGGGCGACTTCGAGAGCAACCCTGGCCCCCAGTCCAAATGCCAGTGGTGCTTTCGAACCATTCGCTGCGACCACACCCCAATCACCTGTACTACCTGCCCACGGGGCTTCCATAAATCATGCACCGGCCTGTCCGAACGTACTAAGGACTTTAGAGGCTTCGTCTGCTTGGTTTGCTTGGGTTGCACCCCGTGAGGCCTGGCGGCACAGGACAGTCGCAGCCCCCTCTCCTTCGGAGAACTACGGAGCCTCCCACGAGCGAGTCTGGCGCTACTATGGATTACCTTAGGCGCCTTGAGTGACTCAACGACGACGACGACGACCTCTGCTGCCTGGGAACAAGACAAGGAAGCCGGAAAGCCAAAGCCTCGTCTCCCTAGCCAGGAAACATGGCAAAACCAACCCATGGTTCCCTCTTTTCCCTTTTCTCATCTATATTTTTTCACAACAAATAGTTTTTGGTGCAGGGGCAAATAAGATTTTATTTATGGCATCCTATGAAAATAATTACTGATCATGTAAATGAATTGAATATTTTAACCATGGGTTTATGGATCAGTCATTTCATTATTGGTATAAATTATCTTTTCCTGTTCTTGTATTCTAAGACTGGGCTTGTGTCAACAATGTCCATTTCGTCTTTTGTGTGATTCAATTTTCCTTGTCATGTAAATGAATGTAGTTTGTTGGTATAAAACACGTGAATTATTTGTGTGTCTCTACTATTTTCCTTCTGGACTGATCAATTATTATCCATACCAATGAACTCTAAAATGCATAATATAAAGCTAAAATCAAAATATGTTTAGAGTATTGCTTCCTTCATGATAAGTGCTAGACACAATACGAGACTATGTTGAATTAATTCGGGAGGGGAAATGTAAGCACTACCTGCTGGCCGAATAGGTAAGCACCGAATTAGATTCTGAATTAAGTGAATATAGTTTAAAGCAATTACCATACTCTACACCAATCACCCCACACCTGTCTCGGATTAGCCTCATCCTTCCGAGGTTCGTTTTTTGGTTCAGGCAGTTTTATTGTTTTTGACCATTTTTAATTGCTTTATGGACGAGTTTGTATTTACTATCATTTTTTCTGCACCTTGCCATGTTTCCTGCTTCCTGCATTTGGGTCCACCACAAAATCACAATGTTTTATTACTTGTCAAAATAAAGCTATCTGCAAAACAAGCTAACTGCATGGCTTAACATCAGTCAAACTTTTGAGAGACAAGGAAAACAAACTAATGAATTAAACCTGGAAAAATCACACTATTGTCCACCCAAAACGTACTTAACAATGATAGAAACTCCCTGATATAACATTAATAAAGTTTATCTGTGAAATAGTAGATGGAATTGTTTACAAATTGTGATAATCCCAGTTTCTTTCAAGAGAATTAAACCATTTTAGAAGGGGGGAAACATTGTAACTGGGGGAAAACTCCCCACAGAAATAAGTTATGAGGATCACACCAACATATTATTTAAACAGCAAAAAGGTAAAAGTGTGAAACAGTTAAGGGGATGGGGTTAAGGACCCGGTCACACAGCCGTTTGCGTCTGTATCGCGGGTAAAATTTTGCGATTTTTTTTTTTGCCCGCGATGGAAAATGCGCAAAATTGGCCAACCCGCTGTTCATCGGTGGTATGCCCGCAAAACAGACGCCGGCGACTGTTCCGCTTCCTCATCGCGTCATTTCAGCGTCATTTCCATGTGTGGACCACGGGTATAAAACCTGCCGAGCCGGTGTTGTGCCGAGAAATGCATCCCTGCCGAGATTTGCATCCCCTGGCTACTATAACCACTTTGACCACCTGGTTTTATCTCACTTTGTATATCACTTTTCAGGAATGTAATAGCGGACATATAACCAAAACCACTTTGTCTTGCATTTGTTGGGAATGTAATACAACTTAAACCGTTCCGTCTTTGTATTTGTTGTGAATGTAATCGAACGGTAATGCACACCGTATATAAATCACTTTTGAGCAAGTAACATGTTTATTTTGCCCATTTCTATTCAAATCGCTCGTATTGAAACTGTTATGCACTCTACTATAAAGCTTATTTCAGCATAATAAGCTTTATGGTAGAGTGCATAACAGTTCTCAACAAAGACAGAATGGTTTGAATTGTATACATTCCCAACAAATGCAAGTCGAAGTGGTTTTGGTTATATCTTCGCCATCACACTCTCGAAAAATGATATAAAAGTGAGATAAAACGAAGTAAAAGTGGTTATAGTAGCGAGGGGATGCAAATCTCGGCAGGGATGCATTTCTCGGCACAACACCGGGCTGTAGAAATCGTGACCGCTCAAGACACAGTCCCGTGAAGATCAAGATTTCAAGCTATGGCACCGAAGAAGCCAATATGTTATTATTGTAATAGTTTTTCATTTTTATTTTATTATCTTGTTATGAAATAAAAAGAAATGTCAAGAAATAAAAATGGCGTAAGACGAGGTCACTACGGTGACGGGGATCCATGTTCACCCCTTGACGTCTCGAGCAGAACTGACATGTACTCGGCAAATCGCGCTGTATATACGCGGAGAAAGGCGTTTGACCGTCACACGCGTTACACACGCTAATTCACGTGATAACACCGCAATACAGGCGCAGAACAAACGTGCTATGACCGTGCTTCACCCACGATTACCGGCTAAAATTTCGCGTCCTACCCACGTGTAACAACGCCCTGGCCGCGGCCGTAGCACGTCATTCCGTGTCTGTACCGTGTCATTACCTCGTGTGTACCACGTGTGCCGCCCGCGGTTAACACGTGGTCTAAAGTTTTGAGCAGCGCAAAACTTTTTCGCGCGGCCAGCCGCGTGTGAATTTCCGACCGCGTGTAAAGCACGGCTGTATCTCGTCTGTATGGCGACCTCAAAGCGTCCAACATTGTCTGCTTCACAGGCAGAAATTTCTGGCCGTGATTCAGCCTCGATACGCCCGTGAAAGGCTGTGTGACCGGGCCCTAAGATAAGTACTGGCTTTTCCCGTCAGCTCTTTTTTCTCTTTCTGTTTTGCATTGTAATGTTGTATTTGAACAAAGGGAAAAAAACAAAATGAAGATTAATCAATTAATCAATAGTTCTACTTACTACCTACACTTACTAAGCATTGAAATATTGTTTGACAAAATTATTTTTCATGATAAATTATCTTTAAATAATGTTTCATTATTCTGTTTTCATGATACAATGTGGAATACGATGCTTTCTTTGGCCCCTTGTTACGGCATTTACCCCACCATTAGACATCAACAACAAATTCTTTTGAATGCCCCAAAATGGAAAAAAAAATCCAACTTTGCAGCGTTTTGAGACGTATGAGGCACGTAGCTCGCACAAAAATGCCTGTCTGCTATTTGTCCAGGTTATTAGATGCTGGTCCACTATTGTTTTTTGTTATTGCATTATGAAGATGCTAATACTGTATGCTCCTGGCTGAAGTTCTTCCCACAATACCTCACTCACTTTTAGTTCAGTTTAGAACCGTGTGTGTTTCGTATAGTGCAACATAATACAGTATTTTTGTACTTAGCTATGCGACCCAAATTTTGCAGTGATGCAAAAGAGAGAAGCAAAAACCAACCACCAACGATCTCTGGATCGAGTGTGCGCGCCTTTCTCTTATCCCCAATAAACTGTGAGTACCGTTACGCGAGTGGGTTCTGCTCCCTGTCCTGGTACCTGACACAGAGAGGCACACCTGGTAGCCTACAGAGGGTAAAGAGACTTTTCCTGGGAAAATATGCAGCTTAGGCTAGGTTCACACAACAGAGCTTGATGCCTAATTCCGATTTGTAGGTGAGATATGTGTTCATTCTTGGCCCAAAAAGCATCTGTTTCCTCCAGCCAAATGTCTCCTACTGGGGCTCTGCAACTGTGGACACCCTGAACTGGTTGCCAGCAGATCAGGAGCCCCTGCCCACTGCCTGAAGATGCCTGGGACGGGCTCCAGCTTTTCCACGGCCTTAGTGAGAATAAGCGGTGCAGATGGATGATTTACCGCGAGGCAAAACTTACCCAGAAAACACAAGAAAACCAAACCCTCTTGATACTAGATTCCATCCTTAAAGGAATTTTTGAAGGTCTTCTTTTCAGCTAATCCTTTCCCCTCCGTCACATCTCAAGTACATGATTTACACATCTCTGCCCCGACTTATTTCACCTCTTCTCCATCCCTTGCACTCCAGACTCGCATCCATGATGCAATGCACATCCCAGCGGATTACAAAGATTCCAAACAAATAGTTTAGCCCCATGCGTCCCCTGTCACTGTCTTTCGCCGTGGGATTATCTCAAAACGGGAATGGGCCCGTCTCCCCAAATAGACTCTGGGGACATCTGATAGGCAGCTGTGGAAGGCCATTTGACTATAAAGTAGAGCGGTGTGGTCCTACTAGAATTTATGAGATGCTCAAAAACCTGTGTGCTGGAGCCAACTTTGCAATTCAATACCAAAACAACACAAACAAACAACAGTTTATTGGTATATTGTGTCAGTTAGAAGAAATTTGCTAGTAAATCCTTCAAACAATATTTGAAAAAAAACCACGATTTTTATGACAGAGTATGTTCTTGAAAAGTTAGGCACACTGCAAAAAGTCCAAAAAATAAAAAGTATAATAATCCTTCTATTTTCCATATTTTTTCGTTTTTCCATTAATTTTAATAAATATTTTTACCAAGATGACAACAACTATCTCAAATTTTGCTCATTTTAGCATTTAAGGGAAAACATACTAATTCTTAAAATGAGCAAAGTTTATCAGATCATTTTTTAACTGAACTGATATGACTGATCATGCTGCTTATTTACTTATTTGTTTTTAAATAATAGAAGAAGAAAAAATATTTCAGTTCCAGCTACCACAGCCTCCCCGTGTGGAGTTTGCATGTTATCCCCATGCTTGTGTGGGTTTCTTCCGGGCACTATGGTTTCGTCCAAAAATTCCCAAAACATGCATGGCAGGTTAATTTTATGAAAGGGGTGAATTTTTTTTTGCTAATTCTAAGCATTATTTTATTAAACGATTTTAATAAAAAAAATATTCAAAATTAGGAATGCTATTTGGCACATCTGAAAACTATGCTTATTTTTTTGCTTTTGATTTTTTTACAAGATTGTATATATGTATATATATATATATATATGTATATATATATATATATATATATATATATATATATATATATATATATATATATATATATGTATATATGTATATATATATATATATATATATATATATATATATATATATATATATATATATATATATATATATATATATATATATATATATATATATATACATATATATATATATACACATATATATAAAATCTTGTATGTATACATATAATAAGAAATAAGAATAAGAAAAAAAGCAGATTATTTTCTATGTAATTATTTATTCTTAAAAATACAATGACATTTTCAGAAAATCGTGTTTATTTTAAGTCTTGTGTAATTAGAAAATGAATAACATATACATATTGTGACAGAGCAAAATATTTTACATGTAATATTTTTTATCATTTTACATTTTGCTAAATTACCTGATATGGGTGATTATTTGACTTAAGTTAAATATTTGTAAATTTGATGAGAAAATAACTGCAAATTATCAATGGTATTTGTTGTCTCTGTGCTTATTTTAATTATTATGTTTTATATTTTACATGAAAAGGGGTAAAAATATTCAGTCAGATAAGAGACAATACCTAAAATAAGCAAAATAGGTCAGAGAACATTGGTAAATAAGAGTCAATTCTTTAAAGTAGAAAAATACATTTTTTATTTGTATTCATTATAAATATTATTTCTATTATGACATCGGTCAAGACAACACAAAAGAAAACCCAACTATCAAAAGTGGTAACTGACTGTCATCCAAATCATACTAGTATACAATTGAGTACTCTCAGTAAACAAATTCATAACCCTAACCCTAAGGGGCTAAAAGTCAATGCAGTTATAGTAATAGATGACATATGGAGAAGATCTTACCGATTACAGAAGAAGCAAAAAAAGATGTGAGAGCGAAACGCCGAACAAAATCGGATATGAGCAAAGCAATTTGGTGTCCTCCTATTTAACCCCATCATCTCGCTTGGTTCTCTTTTGTTAGTGGAGGTTATTATTAGCCTCCCTTATTTGTCTTGCCGCCTAAACTTCGTCTGCCACTCACACACGCACGTCCTGGCAGATCCATCTTAAACCCGGGATGGTTGGTTGGTTGGTTGGTTGGTTGGTTGGTTGGTTGGTTGGTTGAATCCCTTAACCACTATGGTCGTAGGGGCACCATTTCCTGTGGTGTGTCTTGGGCAAGTACAGCCTGGTGGCGCCCATCCCTCTCCAGGCCAACATATGTTTCAACCCAGTCTCAAATCGGGAACCTTTTTGCGGGATAGACGTTAAATCTCGGATTGTTTACTTTTTTTGGAACAGCAAGGTAGCATTCAGGTTTGTGCATTATGAAAATTTCCAAATTAGGTTTGAGTTATTTTTTCCTCATTATTGCTGGTATTTTATTTTTGGAGAATAAAACTTGTTTGCACGTAAAACCGAAAGTCCAACAACAGAAGTTTGCAAGCTTCTTCCAAATCATTCAAAGAAAACGCTCTGAATGTTTGTGCTGTTTTTTTTTAGATGATTAACATCTAAGCACTTCTTAAATACAACACACACACACACACATAAAAAAGACGCGATGATGCTGTGATGTATGATCTCAGATAAGATACACTCAGCTGGGTGGGGGGGGGAGAACATCATCAGAGAGTATTTGTATAGCACTTTTCAGGCAACATATTGCAACTCAACGTTCTCTATAAAATCATTCAATGTGTAACAGGAAAATGAAAACTTTTTCGCACGGCCAACCGCGTGTGAATTTCCGACCGCGTGTAAAGCACTGCTGTATCTCGTCTTTATGGCGATCTCAAAGCGTCTAACAGCGTCTGCTTCAAGGCAGAAATTTCTGGCCGTGATTCAGCCTCGATACAGACGCAAACGGCTGTGTGACCGGGCCCTGACATCCATCTTTGAATCTCAGTAAAGCAAGCCTTCAGATTTCTACAACTTAACTGTCCAGTTGTCTCCAGTGACACATACAGTTGAGTGTCATCTGCATAGCAATGCAAACTGATATTATACTTGCGCATAATGTCACCAAGCGGGATCATATAAATACTAAAAAGATGGGGGCCAAGTACAGAGCCCTGTGGAACACCACAGGGGACATTAGATTGTTTAGAGGTCAGATTGCCATAGTTAACACATTGCATCCTGTCTGACAGGTAGGACTTAAACCATGAGAGTACAGTTCCTCAGATACCAATGCATTCCAGACGAACAAGTAATATGTTGTGGTTGACAGTATCAAGAGCAGCACTGAGATCCAGCAGCAGTAACATTGATGAGGCACCGGAATCTATTGCTAAAAGGAGATCATTGGTTACTTTAGCCAGGGCTGTCTCAGTAGAGTGATTTGCCCTAAATGCTGACTGGACAGTTTCAAATAGGTTATTTTCTGACATGAAGTCATTTAACTGCTGTGCAGCGACCTTTTCAAGTAATTTTGCAAAAAATGGCAGATTTGAAACTGGCCTATAATTACTTAGACTTTCTGGGTCAAGGTTAGGTCGCTTAAGCGTGGGTTTAACGACGGCAGACTTGAAGGCTACAGACACAATACCCGAGGATAGCGATATATTAATAATATTTAAAACTGATGGTCCTAAGATCCCAGAGTAAATTTCAACTTACCTTCCGATATAAGAGCAACGCCTCCACCTTTTTTGCATGGTCGTGTCAAGGTTAAAACTTGAGATTGCAATAGGATAAAGAAAAGAACACACTCTGAGTCGGAAATTAGGTTTTTGATAGCCCTCCCATTGGAGGCACGTGCTTCCAAGGTCTGCTTCCAAGATTGGCTCAGGAAGGAGTCACGCTCCGCCTATGGCTAGAGACTCATTTAATGGAAAGTACAGGCATAGAACAATAGAATAGAATAGAATAGAATATGCCTTTATTGTCATCTGTCAACACATCTGATTGGCTTAAGTGAGGTCTTATGAATACAAGAAAGGAATCTGACTGGTTTAGACAGAAAACACATGTTTAAATGAACTTAATAATGCTGGTCGCATAGATAGCGTGTGAGTATTTTAAATGAGCAATAAGGATAGTGAACCTTTGCAACCCAAAAGGTACAATGCTCTCTGAGAAATCAAAGCAAAGCCAAAAGGGAGGCAAACTCTTTCCCTCACTTCCGAGGACCAAATCAAAGGCCATCTTGATTAATAGTCAGCGGGCCCCAAAAGGATACAATTGAAGGCTCTCCCTAGGACGTCTCAGCACCAAAACGGAGGCTATCTTGATTAATAGTCCCTAGACCCTAGGAGGATACAATTGTTGCAAGAATGCAAACAACACCTGTATATAATATTTGGCTTTGTCAAGGCATACAAAGGCACATTCAAACTATAATCAAACTATAATTTCCCTTACATTATTGTCAAAGAGGGGCAGCACAACGACGCAGTGGTTAGCGCGTGTCCGGCACAGTTCTGAGGACATGAGATCGAACCTCCAGTGTGGAGTTCGCATGTTCTCCCCGTGCTTGTGTGGAATTCCCCCGGGCACTTCGGTTTCCTCTTACATTCCAAAAACATGCATTTCAGGTTAATTGGTTGGTTCAAATTGTCCCTAGGTGTGAATGAGCAAGTGAGTTGTCTGTTTCTTAGTGCCCTGGGATTGGCTGCTAACCAGTTCAGGGTGTTCCCTGCCCACTGCCCAAAGACAGCTGGGATGGGCTCCAGCACCTCCATGACCCTACTGAGGATGAGTGGTGCAGATAATGGATGGATGGATATTGTCAAAGAGCACGAGACTAGATGGCAAGTGCTCGCATTTTTTGAAAATGACAGCTCTTTCTTAATGTTCAAACCCTGGAAACGGCATTGTAAGTTTATAACTTTATTTGATGTTCAAGAGCTGTACAGTGTTGGTTTTGTCAACTTTTGATTTTATTGCCTCAAAAGTGAACTTTTAAAAAAATAGCTGTTTTGTTTAAGCTAACAAAATATTTTATTAGCATTTTTTATGTGCTAAAGGCTCCAAAAAAATGACTGTGCAGGATAAATCTCTTTCAAAGCCCTCAGTGTGTATTATATATTGACCCATACATAGAGTTGTAAAAGATCTTCAATTTATTTAAATTATAAGCAAAAACACAAGTATTATCTCATGAACCTGATTTTAGGCTTAGAAATCCATCCAACCATTATCTGCACAGCTTATCCACAGTAGGGTCGCGGCTATCTTCGGGCAGGGGACACCCTAAACTGCATGGTTGCCATCCAGTCACAGGGCACACAGGGACAGACAATTTGCTCGCTCATTCACACCTAGGGACAATTTGGACCGGCAAATTCACCTGACATGCATATTTTTGGGGAATGTGGGAGGAAACCGGAGTGCCCGGAGGAAACCCACGCAAGCACGGGGGGAACATGCAAACTTCGCACAGGAAGGCTGTTAGCTGAATTTGATCCCATGACTGCAGAACTGTGCCGCGGACGCGCTAGCCACCCATTCACCGTGCCGAGCAGGCTTAAAATGATTTCATTGTATCACACAACTTGAGACAACCTGACTTGAAAAGCTGACATATTTGGCCCTCATCTTGCTGCTACGGAACCCTGGATATACATTTTGCAAAGGTAGCGTGGTGATTTTGGCCACTTACCGCAGCTAAGCCTTACATGTGATTGTTGTTCACTTGAGTTCAACAGCTGCTCATACAAGTGTCTGTCTTTTGTTGTCACTCAGTGGGATTAACACCAACTTCCATGTCCTGCTGTTTGCTTAATTTTAATTTTTGCTCTCGTAGGAAAGTCTGAAATTAGGCTTCTGAATTTTAAAAAAATTGCATTCTTCGGGCCTTCATAGCGGAAATTCTTTGAATGTGCACCCTTCTGTTTCATTCCAAGCTACAGCAACCTCTAGTGGTGAATTATTACACACTGTCACCGCGATCAATTTGAAATTAAAAATATATTTGTTTTTCACCACTGAGTCGCCCTCTAATCCCCGTGCTTTTGCGTGGGTTTCCTCATACTCCGGTTTTCTCCCACATTCCAGAGACATGCATTTCAGGTGGATTGGCCGGTCCAAATTGTCCCTAGGTGTGAAGTTGAAGCGAGTTGTCTGTCCCTGTGTGCCCTGCGATTGACTGGCAACCCGTTCAGGGTGTCCACTGCCCACTACTCGATGATTGCTGGGATGGGCTCCAGCACCCCCGCGACCCTACTGAGGATAAGCGGTGCAGCTAATGAGATGAGATGAGACATGGCATCATAGTGTCGTGACGGTGCAATTGCACTTGTTACTGGGAAAGTTGAAAAATGAAGAAAAAAAATGTTACCTGATGTCAAACGTGCCCGCCCCATCTTGTCGGAGTCTGGGGGCGTTCCACTATTCAAGAACCACTGCATTGCTATATTGCACTGCTTCTCAGTTATTTTTCTGTCATGCCCTCTAGGAAGAAAACCTTTCGCGCCCAAAGACCTACCCCCACGTAAGAGTGTCATTGCCCCCTAGTGTTATGGAGATACAAAGGCACTTTGTTTTAGGAGTTACTTTTTTTTTTTTTTTTTTTAAACGTCCCCGAGGCCGGACGCGCCCCCTGTGACAGATCCTCGTGTCCCCCCAGAGGAAACACCCCACTTTTTGAAAACCACTGATTTAAGTGTATTCACATGCATGGAGCTATTGTGTAAATAATGTAGCTATAGCATAATTTGTATACAAAGATATATTTTTAACTATTACTTGACATTCTTTGGACTTGGTTCATTGCATCGTTATTCAAGCAGTGTATCATTCAAAAACAATTATTTTGTTTTGTTTTTGTCGAAACTGGTGGATAGTGGCGTCCTCTTGTAGTTACAAAATGGAAGACAATTTGCAGGCAGTTTCTTACTCAATGAAGTTCACTTTGCATGACACACAAGTGATCCCAGTGTTCGTGCATGGTGTCGCCTTGTCTTGCCGTTTCTGACTCACGAGGTGTGGCAACATCTTTGGGGTTTTCCACAGCAGACTGAGAAACCACAACACAATAAAGCCTTTTCCCGTCCAGAATTCGGCTGCGCTGCACACTCAGGACTGTTGTTTCGGTGACATGCGAAAAATGCAAGCTAATAGGAACCAGCTGATGCTCAGACAGCGCCGAATTATATCTGTTTGAGTCATTATGTTTCTCTTGTGGACTACAATAAGTAGAGCTCATTCTGCACCTTTCAAAGTCATTTATTATGTCATACATTATTAATTTATTCCGTGCCTTAACGTATAAATACGTTTTCAGAGACTTGGTTCCTGAGTGCCAAAACTTAAAAATAAGTGATCAATGAGTATCAAGCCTCTGTGAATGTTTTAAGTATGATAAGTCACCGCTAGATGGTAATGGTGGCTTTAATCATATCTTTGACAACACACTTAGTGCCTCGTTTTGTTTCCTGTGTCCACTGTATGACACCGTATGGCAGTGTGTTGTGCCCATGTGCCGTGTACGCTCAAGTGCGATGAGAAAAGCCAAGATACAAGTACACAGAGTTTAACAATTCAAAGCTTTATTCTTTCTGAAAAAGATGACGAAGTCCCTTTATCATTGTTGGGGAATAGAGGTAAGATGTTTTATGCACGTACGCGATTGTTTTATGGCCTGGAACATGTGATCACGTCACTAGAAACAGGGGTTAAAAAAATTCATGTTATTTTGCAAGCAAAGTCCCCTTGGTTTAATTGAAATTATTATTCAGATATTGTAGATTTTATATATATATATATATATATATATATATATATATATATATATATAAATAATATAAAACCACTAAAGTGAAAGTTTAGCTTAAAATGCACCCTTTGACAAAAAACAGTCTTTCTTTGAAACAAGTATTTTCAAGAAACTTACCAATGTTCAACTGTTGTTTAAAACTCAACAGTAAAATCTAGAAGCATCCTTTTTTTTAAATGTAAGATGATTCAAGTTTTATCCGATGTGTCCTATGCCTATATAGCTACAAAGCAAAATGTTCTGTAGCCTTTGACTCAAAATAGCAAAAATTGGCTGGCACCAGCACTTCCTATGTGAGAGAAACATCTCTCACTGAATGAGTCGCATACAAAGAGTAAGAAAAAAACAAGTAAAATCGTGCTTTTTCATAACAATTCAAATCTAATCTGTATTGTCTCTTTCAGATTCAGATTCAGATCTACTTTATTGTCATTCTAGTACACGTGTATACAGAACGAAATGTCGATGCATCTGACCCCCACAGTTTCCTTGAATGTACAGATATAAATAAAGTCGTATTGTAATTGGCTACGTATAGTATTTTACCATAGTGCCGATAGTGCAAGAAGAGTAGCTAACCAGATGTGCAAAATGGGCAGTCAGGTTAACAAGTCAGGTACACAGTAACATTAACACTGTAACAATAACGCTGTAATTACCATAGTGCAGAGAGCAATGTGCAATGAGTGGCAAGCTATAAAAAACTGCCAGTAGTGCAAAAAGTCAGATTAGCAGCCGCTTAGATTTAAGTTAACTATATGTTAGATTGACCATTTAACAGTCTAATGGCCAGTGGGACTAGACTATTGCGGAGCCTGGTGGTCCTGCACCGCACACTGCAGAACCTCTTCCCAGAGGCTAGCAGTGTGAACAGTCCATGATGGGGGTGAGAGGGGTCCCCGGTAATGTTCTTAGCATGGGATAGGCAGCGCTTCTGGCCAATGTCCTGAATGGAGGGAAGTGTAGTCCCAATTATTTTCTCTGCTGTCCTCGTTACCCTCCTCACACTACCCCAGTCGGTAGCGCTGCAGCCTCCACACCACACAGAGATACAGCTGGTCAGGATACTCTCTATGGTGCCCCTGTAGAATGTGATGAGGGAGGGTGGGGGCAGGTGGGCTCTCCTCATCCTCCGCAGGAAGTACAGGCGCTGCTGTGCCCTCTTAACCAGTGATGCAGTGTTCACGGACCAGGTGAGTTTGTTTGTAATGTGCACCCCTAGGAACTTGATACTGCTGACAACCTCCACAGCCTTGTTGTTGATGCAAAGTGGGGCATGGTTGGGCTGGTTTTTCCTAAAGTCGACAATGATCTCTTTAGTTTTGTCGACATTCAGGACCAGGCTGTTGTCCCTGCACCAGCCCACCAACTGCTCCACCTCCTCTCTGTAGGCTAGGTCGTTGTCATCCCTGATGAGGCCCACCACTGTTGTGTCGTCAGCATACTTCACGATGTGGTTTGTGGCGGACCTAGGGACGCAGTCGTGTGTCATCAAGGTGAACAGCAAGGGGCTTAGGACGCAGCCTTGGGGGGAGCCCGTGCTGAGGCAGATGACATCTGAACTGTTCTGACCTATCCGCACTGATTGGGGTCTGTCACAGAGGAAGTCCAGCAGCCAGTTCCGCAGGGGGGTGTTGAAACCCAGGAGTCTCATTTTGTCTACCAGATGTTGTGGGATGATGGTGTTGAATGCTGAACTGAAGTCCAGGAACAGCATCCGCACATGGGTGTTCTTCTCCTCTAGATGTGTCAGGCTCAGGTGAAGCGCAGAGGAGATGGCATCCCTGGTGGAGCGGTTTGTCCTGTAGGCAAACTGAAAGGGGTCGAATGAGGAGGGGAGACTGGAGGTGATGTGCTCTTTAACCAGTCTCTCAAAGCACTTCATTATGATAGGAGTCAGTGCAACGGGCCGGTAATCGTTGAATGATAAGATCTGGGGTTTCTTTGGCACTGGGATGATGTTGGCAAATTTAAAGCATGATGGTACTTTGGCTTGGTCTAGCGAGGTGTTGAAAATGTCTGTTAGTACACAAGCCAGCTGATCGGCGCACTCCCTAAGTACCCGCCCCGGAATGTTGTCCGGGCCTGGAGCCTTCCTTGTGTTGACCCTTCTCAGGGTCTTCCTCACGTCAGATGAGTCCAGGTGGAGTGCTCTTTCGTCCTGATTTGGAACCGCTTTCGCTGCAGTGGTGCCGTTTTGTGCCTCGAACCTTCCAAAGAATTTGTTGAGGTCATTCAGAAAGTCCATGCTAGTGTCCTGCACTGGGGCGGTGGTTGGCTTGTATTTGGTAATGGCCTGAATGCCTTTCCACATATCCCTGGTGTTGGTTTTGTTGAGGAAACGTTCCTGGATTTTTTGACTGTACGTTCGCTTTGCTAGTCTGATAGCACGGTTCAGGTTAGCCCTCGCTGATCTCAGCGCCTCCATGTCACCAGATTTAAAGACAAGGTTCCGTACTTTTAGTTGTTTGCGTATCTCAGCAGTCATCCAGGGCTTCTGATTGGCACGGGTGCATATAGTTTTGGTATTGCTGACGTCTTCTGCGCATTTACTGATATAGGCTGACACAGAAATGGCGTACTCATCTATATTTATTTTGTTGTTGTAAGTGGCAGCCGATTTAAACATGTCCCAATCAGTGCAATCAAAGCAGTCCTGTAGTGCCTCCATTGCCCCCTCAGACCACACCCTCACCTGCTTCACTGTAGGTTTTTCTCTGGTCAGCAGGGGCTTGTATGCTGGAATTAGCATAACAGAAAGGTGATCTGATGAGCCAAGGTGGGGGCGGGGGGCTGCTTTATATGCACCTTTGATGTTTGTGTAGGCCAGGTCTAATGTGTTCCTACCTCTTGTAGCAAAATTTACATGCTGATGGAAATGCGGGAGAACTGTTTTCATATTGGCCTGGTTAAAGTCCCCCGCCGCAATAAAAATGCACTCGGTGTAAGCATGCTGCAGTTCACTCACAGTTCGGTAGAGAACGTCCATTGCCTCCTTCGTATTAGCGCTGGGGGGCACGTACACGGCAGTAATGATGGTCGCGCTAAACTCCCTCGGTAGGTAGAACGGTCTGCAGATCACCGTCAAAAGTTCAATGTCTCGTGAGCAGTGATTCGAGATTATCTTCGCATTTCTACACCAGTTGTTGTTTGTATAAATGCATAGACCGCCACCCTTGCTTTTGCCGGTGAGCTTGCCGCTTCTATCGGCGCGGAAAGCAGTTAGCCCCACAATGCTAACAGCGTCATTCGGGATAGATGAGTTTAGCCATGTCTCCGTCAGAATTAAAGCACAACAGTTCGTCAACTCGCGGTTCGTTGAGAATTCCAATTGTAAATGGTCCAGTTTGTTGTCCAGGGAGCGGACGTTGGATAGGAAAATGGATGGTAGAGGCGTTTTGAAGGGTTTAGCCTTCATCCGAGCCGTTAGCCCGGCCCGACAACCTCGTTTCCTTCCCCGGTCACAGCGCTTCCGCTTGCCACTTTTACTCGCTGCTTTGTCGGCCGCAGCGTTCTGTTGACGTAGCACTCCGAGGCTAAGTAAACACTCCCGAGTGATCGTCGAAATTTGCGCTGGATTTCTGGATGTTCGCATATCCAGCAAAAAACTGCGATCGTATATTAATCTACAGTTAGAGTTGTCTTTGTTCGCCCTCATAAACTGAGTCGAAGGTTGGGGTTTTTGACTAGAATGTGAGAAACTGTCGGGAGCAGATCCAGCCGCAGCCATTGGGGGCGCCGCCATTTTGTAGTCAGTCAATTGCACTCCACCATCATAAGCAAAGACGAAAGACAATCAAACTTAATCCCATTACTCCCCTTTACGCTCGATTTTCGCTCCTTTCTCTAGCGATGTGCATTCACAAGAAGACAAAGATTGTCCCATTCCTTTGCACAGCTGAGGATGAGTGGTAAGAGCAATGGACCACTTTCCTTCAACAAAAATAGGTTAAGAGTAACTTAGCTTATCCCAAGTGAAGGATTTTATACATTTGACTTTAAGGGATTTTGTACGATCACATACAAATTACATTTAATGCAAAAGCTATTCACTGGCTGAGCTGTGGGGCAGGTCATTGCAACCTTGTGAAGAATGATGTTTACAGAAAACAGCAGGAACTGGGACGAAGGGCTGATATGATAATCAGCGCTTCCCGGCGCAAGAGGGGGCTTCGTGACGCAGGAGGTCCAGACATCGAGGCGACGAGGTGGAGCCCACATGGGCGTTCCAGGCCCGCCCATGGGAGGTGCCGGCACGCCAGCTTGGGAGAGGCGTGGGTCGAGAGAAGAACTTGAGAAGATCGGAGAAGATCGAGGGAGAACGAGAGAAAAGGCTCGACGAAAGCTAGACCGACAATAATTCGGATAATTCGATTGGAATACTTAGTTAAATACTTTAAGAAAATAAATCTGTCCCCATGTCTCTTGTCCGTCTTTTCACAAAAAGAAACGAGGATGCATTGTTAGGTGAATGAAGGTTATGTTTGGTAATGGAGTCAGATAACTACGAAAATTCAAACAATTTAGTAAACAATACATTTTAAATAGTTTATTTCCTAACACAAGACAAACCCACTCTGTGTTACTGACTAGCTTGAGGGAAACAACCACTTACTGTATGGTTTTTAATGTGTTGAATAATGAAAATCTAATTCTTACAGAAGGAAAAGAACAGAGGTACGAAAGAGAGGGTTGATTGCCCGGAAAACAATGAGGACATACTGTAAGTCTTTGTCAACTTAGCTTAGGTCAAAAGTAGATATATTGGCTTAGGCTAGTGCTTGTCAACTATTTTCTGTCACGCCCCCCTATCGGAATTAGAAATCCTCTCGAGCCATGGGGTAATTCGAGGATCTGCTCCTCTGTGCATCTACACTTCATTCTCAGGGCTTATACTCTGTACTATATGCACAGCGTGAAGGTGAAAGGTAACCGAAACACTGCCAATGAGAGTGCCACTGCACCCTAGTGTAGTGGAGGTGCAATTGAACTTCATTCTTTGGAAAATTAAAAAAAAAAACGGTGGCGCCCCCCTTGGTGGAGCTGCCCCACTGTTTTTGAGGACCACTGGTTTAGGCTATTGAATGTATGCTTATACATTAGCATTGGCTGATTGAGAGTATTTTGCTTGTTAGGTTGAAATATTTTAGGTTAACATGTTGGATTAGAATCTAATCATTAGATTAAATGACAGTATATTGAAATGTCATTTTAAGTCGATAACAAGGCTACTTCATGATTGTAGGCTGAATCAGAGTAGGTTAGCATGTCAGAGTGAATAGCAGCATGTTAGGCTAAATGATATGTTAGTTGTTTTTGTGTTTTATTTGTTAACATGCTAAGATTTTTTTAAACATCTTAGGTTAAATGACAGTCTGTTAGTATGTTAGCTTAGGCTAATGTCCGTATGCTAGTGCATTAGGTTGAATGACAATATGTTAGCATGTTAGGTAGGATGACAGTGTGTTTGCATGTTATGTTGAATGATGACATATTAGCATGTTAACATCTTAGTATGTTAGCATGGTGTGGTGTCGTGTAATACACTCCCCTTCCTGCGGTGTCGCTGTATACTAATGTGCAGCCTTGTACTTGTGCTTTCTAACTACAGAGGAAAAAGTTAAGTAAACACTCTATGAATGTACCGTCCGTGCCTGTCTCTGAATCCTACTACAACCCTACTACATACACAATATATTGGCGACGAGGATGAGCTTGCCTTGCAGAACAGTGTCATTGTGCGTGGCACTCATCGTGTTGTGATACCACAACAGCTACAGGAAAAAATGATCCAACTTGCTCATGCTACACACCAAGGGATCGTCCGCACAAAACAAAGACTGAGAGACTTGTACTGGTGGCCTGGAATGGATTCTCACGTTGAGCTCGCCATCAAATCATGCACCATCTGCTTGCAGCATGACAAAACCGCAACCACACGTACTGCCCCGTTACAGCCTGTGCCTACCCCAACTGCTGCCTGGGAAAAGGTTGCTGTGGACATTGTTGGTCCTATTCACTCTGCGCCTGCTGATTGCCGCTTCGCCATCACCCTCATAGACTATTACAGCCGATGGCCTGAGATTGCCTTCTGCTCAAATGTTACTTCTGCCTCTGTTATGACTTTTCTTTCCATTGTGTTTAGCAGAGAAGGTAATCCACAGGAAATTGTTACTGACAATGGCCCTCAGTTCGTGTCGACCGAGTTTGAAGCATTCCTTAATGACAGGAACATCACACACCGTCGCAGCTCTGTGTACTATCCACAGGCCAACGGTGAAATTGAGCGTTTCAACAGAGTCTTCAAGGACTGTCTACAAACAGCCAACATCGAAGGTAAACCACTGAAAGCCTTCTTCACTGAGTTTTTACAGATTTACAGAGCTACACCACATGCCGTGACTTCAGTATCCCCCGCTGAACTGTTGCATGGTAGACCACTGAATACAAAGCTTCACATCACAGGTCTTCACTCCATGCGTCCCACTGCTGACAAAGGCAACATGCTACAAAACATACAAAACAAACAACAGAAGTCAAAATGATACACCGACAAACGTCGCGGTGCAAAAACACCCAGCTTCCAGATTGGCTCTGCGGTTCGCATCCGCAAACCTGGAATCATTGCCAAAGGACACTCAAAGTTCACCAAGCCACTGACAGTGGTAGCCCAAAAGGGTCCAGCCACTTATCTGCTGTCTGATGGAAAGGTGTGGAATGCTTTCCACCTTGCCCATTCTTCCACCTGTGCTGCTGCTTCAGCGCCACAGCCTGCTGATGCTGATGCTTGCCTCCTGCCAAGCAACCAAGGTGCTGAGCCACCTGAACCTGTGCCCTCACCACATCACTCTCCTAGTGCACCGAGAATACGACATGCTCCTGCACGGCTTCAAGATTACGTGACTTTAAAAAAAAAAAAAAAAAAAAAAAAAAGATACAGAAAGATGTGGTGATGTTTCAAAAAAAAAAAATAAAATAAAAAAAAAAAATAGTAGAGTTTAAAGGCAAATGATCATGAAAAGGCAAGTCTGAAGAGGTGGGTTTTGAGTCTGGTTTGAAGGCGGAAAGGGTGGGGGGAAGAGAGGCTGAGACAAGCAGCTGGTATGGTGAGATGGCGGGAGGAGTATGATCAGAGCGTGCGTGATGGCATGGCAATGTGAAGGGGGTCGGAGAGGTAGAGTGGGGCAGGGTTATCACGATGTGACATATTGCGAGACACTGCAGTTTTACCCTTTCTTTTTTGAGTGACGGAGTGTTTGGCCAACAAGAATGGTCACAGAATGGCCATCAAAACAAACACAAATACTCGTAGCTTTAGTGGCTCGTTACATTGAAAATAAATTCATCAATTAAATTGATGACATTGGGGAATGTCAGAGGAGCGCAAAGAAATACCGATCACCAGTGAGAGTTCCGTGGATTGTTATCGCGTCCGAAAATGGCAGCGTCGGAAGGGAAAGCTAACAGCAAGGCTTACAACTATCAAGTGATAACTGCAGAATGTAGCTAGTCACCAACGTTAGATCCTTTACCCATAAAATGGATGACTTGGAGCTACTTCTGATGAAAAAACGCTACATTTGTGACTCTTGTATTTAATTATCACAGAGACCTTCCGTAAGTCACAGTTAGCTAGAGTGTAGCGAGCCAGCCACTCTCGAAATCGCTTTTTTGCACTGAGAGGAGGCCCTTAAATTGTGTTGTACTTTTGTATAATGACCATTTATCAAACTGCAATTCTGTTTTTTATTAGTAGAGCCATAGTTGGTATTTTGTTACAGTTGTATACTCAGTTGGTAATCACGTCAATTCGAGGTAAGTTTGTATGTCATTATAGTTAAGCTCTTGCCCAAAGCACAGAAAATGCACTTTTTTTGCATCGAAATTGCAATACAGGTTTGAGAAATCGCAATTAGGCTTTCCAAAATCGTGCAGCCCTATTGGTGAGGAGGCAGATGAAAGGACTACATGGGTAGGTAAAAGGGGAAGTAATGGGTAGGTAAAAGGCGAAGTAATGGGATTGTGTCACTTGCAGAAGAAGAGTTTTGTGAATTATCAGTACACTCGCTTTTTTATCAACTGAAAACAGTCCTCGTGGTCCAAAAAATAGATATTTATCCATCTGTAGAAGGGTGTGATTGACTCTGCATGCCAGCATGAATGAGTTCAAGTCAACTTTTTCATCCCATCATTCAGAAGAGTCGTGAGCCTTTTGTTTGCTTCACTCCAGGGTTATAGTATCTGCTGGAGAAAAAAAAAGAACTCATGATAATGAATGTACAGCAGACCCCGGATACTGTGACCCAAGCCTTACAAAGTATTCACTTTATGGTGTAGGGTAAATGTTTTTTCTGCCCCTCTGCAGTATTTACCCCACTACAATCCCTAGCAAAAAGTATGGAATCACCAGTCTTGGCAAAGCCCTCACTCAGGCATTTTATTCTGTAAAAAAGAAACTCAGATTACAAACGTGCACAATCGTAAGGTAATTCAAAGTCCAACATATTGGCATTTGGAAACATAAAAGGTTAGTAGATGATACTTGTATAGAGCGAGTGCAGGAAAAATATGGAATCAGTGCATTTTGAACCTTGGAAAATAAGGTCACACAGAGTCAATTTCTTTTCCTTAATTGGGCACCTAGCTTTGATTAAGTCTGCTCGTTAGTCCGCAGTTAAAAACAGTGCAGTTATCACACCGTGGAGGGCTCATGGACTAAGTTGATTGGCAAGTACCATGGCTCCAACAAGAGAGAGAGGTATCTTGAGACAGAAGGCAGGATTGTCAAACTGCTGGAAGAAGGTACCTCTACTCGTATGGTTGCCAAAGATGTGGGCTGTTCACAGTAGGCTGTAGGGAAGATTTGAACCAAGTACAAACAGCATGGGAGGAAGTTGGAGTAAATGTATGTGCAAAATCGCCAAAAGGAAATGGGATTTTAATATAGGAAAGCTATAAGGAAACCATTGTTGACGCTTAAACACAAAACAGAGATTTACAAAAAAGACTGCCTAAATCAATATTCCCACAGTCCCTAATGATATTGGGCTGCATGTCAAGCAAAGGCACTGGGGAGATGGCTGTGGTTAAATCTGCAATAAATTCACAAGTTTACACTGACATTTTGGACAGCTTTCTTGTTCCTTTAATTGAAAATCTGTTTGGGGATGATGATGTCATTTTCCAAGATGACAATGCATCACCACAGACCAAAAACTGAAATCATTCCTTGGAGGAAGACACACCCATTCAATGTCATGGCCTGCAAATGGCCCAGATCTAAACCCAATTGAAACCCTGTGATGGAAATTTAAAAAAAAAATGCCCAAAGTAAGGCTCCCACCTGCAACGATGATCTCGCAATTGCAATCAAAGAGAGTTGTAACCAGATTTATGAAGAATACTGTTTGTCACTCACCAGGTCCATGCCTCAGAGACTGCAAGCTGTCATAAAAGCCAAAGGTGGTGCCACTAACTACTAGGGATATGTTGTAATTGTTTTTCTTCGTTTTTGATGATTCCATGTTTTTTCCTCAGAATGGAGTGAATCCATAGTTTTTCCCTGTGCTTGGTCTATAAGTCACAATAACTGACCACCACCAAGTTTTTTTATACTTAGCTTTTAGTGTTTCTGAATGCCAAGAAGTTGCACTTTTAAAAAAAACATTATTATTTTCTAATACTTTTTTAGAATAAAATGTCGCAGGGAGTACTTGTCCAAGACTGATGATTCTGAACTTTTTGCTAGGGGTTGTATATGACATCAAAAACAATTATTTTGCTTGCCCAAAAAATACAAAACTTTGCTGTGTTTGTGTGTATGTAGAGTTTCTAAGATGCATGTCTGCTAGTGTTTAACGTCATATAAAATGCTTGTCTGCTATTGTGTGCATCACAGCTTCATGAAAATGCCGATATGCTATTGGTTGAACTACCTCCCACAATTCCTTTGGCTTCATTTATCTCAGTATCTAATGTGCTTTGGTTGGAGGATCTTATTGTGTTGAGTAGTTGAGTATATTTGAGAACAAGTAGAAAGTTTTTATTAGAGCTTTTTTGTTTTGGCCCAACCTCACCCAGACACTAGCTCCAGTGGCCCCTAAATACAGTGAGTTTGAGACTTCTGCCCTAGATTTATATCTCCTGCTATATGGCAATTTACAACCCCCACCTCAAAACTGACCATATCCAGGGGCCGACTATAAATGGACAGATATTGACCACAAATAGCAGTTGGTGATTGCGATCATTCGATTCCGTGAGAAACGTAAAAAAATAAACCAAATACCGAGTGAGAAGGAAAAAAAAATGCGCGCACAAGGGGGCAGACTCTTGCGCATATATCATTTTCCTATTAGGAATATTTATGATATTCTAAGATTCAACCAAAGATTTATGTGTGTATATATATATATATATATATATATATATATATATACATATATATATAGATAGGCATTTTTTATATATAGGGCGGTTGGAAATTTTTGCATGATGAGATATCAAGGTAATTTTTATTAACTTAGCATTTTTCAATGGTATGGGAAACACTGAGACGTGACATGGGCTAAATGAGCTACAGGACACTGTTACCACAGCTACTAAGTTAATTTGGGAACGGGGTTACCGGCCACACTTGAGGAAGCGTCGCTGCAAATTCCTGACCAGTGAACTCATAGTTCAGACTTCAAACACGTAATTGACGTGTGACATTTCTCTGGAAGTCATAACCTTGTTACGTCTGGCCTGAAGAATTTAGTATTTTCACTGCCTGGTCTATATATTGTAATATCTTCTCTCAAAATATATCACAATTATAGACCGTCTAGCTTTCAAATACGTATTCCAAGTGTCAAAATAATGTCTCATGGAAACAAATGTGTGTCTAAAAATACTTGGCTGACGACGTAGGGAGAGGTTGGCCCCAGTTATTTGGCAGGCTCAAATTGCAACTTAATAATGGGCTTTGACTAAGAATTTTGCTTTCAAGTACTGCCGGGTAAGGCCGCGTCAGAGCCGAAGCTCCCGACAGGGAGAGGCCTCCTTTTCATAACGTCCTTGACAACAACGTGGATGTTTTCATTCCACTCTACTGAGAAACAATTAGCAAACGATATAACTGAATGGAAAAGTTTCGTTACGTAAGCGGCCTAATATCTTAGAAGGAATCACTTTCATTTAGTGTAAGCATCCTCCACTCAGTTTTATAATCAAATAAATTGTCTTTTCTCAGTGACAATGCAGTGTACATCATTTAAAACGAGATTCAAAATGACACTTCATCAGGGTTTGTAGGGCTGCTTGAAATCTGGAATAATGCTTGAATTTTAACGTGTTCTTAAAATCAGGAAACTGCTTGAATTTTGGGTGACGTGTTTGAAACTTTCTACCATGTTTTTTGGCAGTCTGACCCGACAGACCACGCATTAAACGAAAAAAATAAAATAAAAAAAATAATGAAGTCGGCTTGAAAATGACGCCGACACAGAGGCTGTGATTGCAGTGCCTTGTATGGCGTTTTTGCATGTGATGCGTCATCACCTTTTACAGAAGCATTAGGAGAGGTGCATCAGAACAAGTATATCACACCAATGTGCCGGGAGGCTGCATCTCTAATGAAGGATGGCTCGAAAAATAATAGTATAAACCATGGTTAAAGCGTGCAAAGAATCCACGCACAGCAATGCTGCAAAGTGTGCACAAAAGAGACTCTTCACAATGAGAGAGTCAGCGCTTTCCATTAACATGAAAGGTAACTCACAAAGATAACTAGATTAACAATGATTTTTTTGCTAAAGGTTTTTTTTCATGCTACACCTAAACATGGCACTATGAAATGTGTATTAGTCCAAGGATTCTGAATCAATTATGGACACATTAAGGGCCATGTAAAAAAAAGGTAAGTTGTGAATATGTAGTTTTTTTTCAATCTGTTCTAAAGGCTTTGGGGCATCTCTTCCGTTACTGTCAAGCCCTTGGGAAATCTATCAATATGATAAATCGCCACTAGATTGCAGGAGTGGATTTGATCGGATCTTTGTCAACAATTAGTGCCTAATTTGGTTCCTGTATCAACCGTATGACACCAAATAGCACTGGGTAGCCGATAACACACGAAGATATAAGTACAGACGAGTAATGCTTACAAGCTTGATTCTTTCTAAAAAAAAATGGCAAAGTGCCTTGATAATCATCGGGACAGTGAAGGGTTGACGTTTAGTGCATGTCCACGATCGCCATGACGACCCGCATTATGTGATCACGTTACCTAAAACATCGGAGGCTGAAAAGTTCTTGCAAAGTTCGTGCATCGTTCAGTGTTCTTGCAATAAAATGTTATTTTGTACTAAGTACATAAGGCTCAGAGATAAAATAGAACTTGTGTAATTATTTAATATACTGATGCACGTATCGCTGATTGTCGCACATGCAAAGCCAGTACTACAATGATCTAAAAAGGTTTCGGTCCAGTATATATGGGACATAATTTTAACTACAGTTCACAGTCAGGGTGTCACACCAGCAGACCCATTTTGACTGTAAAACGCTAAACAATCCTTTATACGGAAGCTCATGAAACAATCCATGTTCATTGTTGAGCCACTTTATAATGAACAGCCACATAACAACTTTAACCTAAGACGGACTTGGCGGCTTGGTTGAATTTTGCCTTAAAATACTGGACTGTCTCAGAAAATTAGAATATTGTGATAAAGTTCTTTATTTTCTGTAATGCAATTAAAAAAAACAAAAATGTCATACATTCTGGATTCATTACACATCAACTGAACTATTTCAAGCCTTTTATTATTTTAATATTGCTGAATTTGGCTTACAGCTTAAGAAAACTCAAAAATCCTATCTCAAAATATTAGAATATCATGAAAAAGTATACAAAAAGGCTATTCAACTAATCACCTGAATCATCTAACTCGAAACACCTTGCGAGGTTTCCTGAGCCTTAAAAACACTCAGCTTGGTTCAGTAAACTAAATCACAAGTATGGGGAAGACTGCTGATCTGACTGCTGTCCAGAGGACCACCATTGATACCCTCCATCAGGAGGGTAAGACACAAAAAGAAATTTCTCAAAGAGCAGGCTGTTCACAGAGTGCAGTTTCAAAGCATATCCACAAAAAGTCTGTTGGAAGGGAAAAATGTGGCCGGAAACGCTGCACAACCAAGAGAGATGACCGCAGCCTTAACAAAATTGTGAAGAAGAGCCGCTTCCAGAATTTGGGGGAGCTTCAAAGACAGTGGGCTGAAGCTGGAGTCAGCTGCTGGTGTTGGTCCACTGTGTTTCATCAAGTCCAGAGTAAATGCAACTGTGTACCAAGAGATTTTAAAGCACTACATGCTTCCATCTGCTGAAAAGCTCTATGGAGATGAGGATTTCATTTTCCAGCATGATCTGGCACCTGCCCACAGTGCCAAAACCACCAGTAACTGGTGCACTGACCATGGCATCACTGTCCTTGATTGGCCTGCTAATTCCCCTGACCTGAACCCCATCGAGAATTTGTGGGGTATAGTTAAGAAGAAGATGAAAGACACCAGACCTACAAATACAAATGAGCTGAAGGCCGCTATCGAAGCATCCTGGGCATCAATAACACCTCAGCAATGCCACAGGCTGATTGCCTCCATGCCACGCCGGATTGATGCAGTAATCCGTGCAAAAGGATTCCCAACCAAGTACTGAGTGCATCAATGGACATTTTCAAATGTTTGATTTAGTTTTGCTGTTATAAAATTATTTTTTTACTTGGTCTGAGGAAGTATTCTAATATTTTGAGATAGGATTTTTGAGTTTTTTTCAGCTGTAAGCCAAAATCAGCAATATTCAAATAATAAAAGGCTTGAAATAGTTCAGTTGATGTGTAATGAATCCAGAATGTATAACATTTTTGTTTTTTTAATTGCATTACAGAAAATAAAGAACTTTATCACAATATTCTAATTTTCTGAGACAGTCCAGTATATATATATATATATATATATATGGTTGAATGTTAGAATATCATAAATATTCCCAATAGGAAAATGATATGTGCGCAAGAGTCTGCCCCCTTGTGTAGAGTTAAACATGTATTTAATATTATTTTCCTTTCCACTTTATTTTATTCACCTACTTTGTTTTTTTTTTCTTTGTGTTTCTGGAGAATTGTCCGTTCCCTTGGACATTGTTAACTTTGTTTCTTGATGAAACTGTCAAACAACTATAAAGTTGAAACTTCCATGCCAATTTTTTTTTTGTAATGATGCAATGTTCAATATTTAGGATTTTCAAAAAATTGTAAAATATTTTTTTTTTATAAAAAACGCCTTAGAGCTTTCTGCTGCACCAAAGCGGTACGCCCAGCCTCACATATTTGCATTGATTTAGCCTATTTGGTGGCTCATAAATCACGTGATAGAATGAATGGAGTATCTTATTACAATTTTAATCATCGATTTTCTCGATTGTTGTAATTTATGTGTTTGAATATACCAGCACATAAACATCTTTTTACAAAAAAATATGTTAACAGAGAGTAGTTTCCTACTCTCCTCTCTGCTCTAAATCTTAGTTTATATTTTTTGTTATCTTGTTTCAAGTACCTCTGTGCATTTATATATTTATTTAAGAAGTATTTGTTTCACTTTAAATCAAAATTGTTAAGATTTGTCAATTTCATAGCGCTCTTACTCGTGGTATTGCGGTAAGACGTTTTTCTATTGAGTGACGTCATTACGTATGCACCATATTTCATTGAGCTGATTGTTGATTGCCATGTTGGATTGGATGAAGCCATGTTCTTGTTTGCATGCTGTTAAGAATAAATATTCTTAAAGGCTGAACCACAATGTCCTGCTTATTTTCTCACGCATGAGGAAACTGCACACTGTCATATCCTTAACAAAAATCACCTTCATTATCATTGTACTTCTACAACGAGATGACGGTTGCAGAAGAAGTACCGTACTTTCCACACTATAAGGCGCACATAAAATATTATTTTTTTTAAAAAAGCTGACTATGCGTCTTATAATCCAGTGCGCCTTATTTATGGATCAATATTGAATTGCAAGGTCTCGCAACTAAGAGAAGCAGCCACCGACTCCATTTTACGCGTAGAAGAAGAAGTGCGCTGTGCATACTGGGAAATATTAAACAACGATTCTCTTTTATTTGTGTGTTTGTATAAAGACCCTGAAATGGCTCCTATTAAGAGACACGCTTACAACGCAGAGTTTAAACTCAAGGCGATCAGTCACGCAGTAGAACATGGAAATAGAGTAGCAGCAAGAGAGTTTAACATTAATGAATCGATGTTGCGGAAGTGGAAGAAGCATGAGGATGAGCTGTTTACGTTTTACATTTTACAGTTATTATGTCATTGCTTTATTGTTATTGTTTTGCACTTGTTATTGTTTTTGCACATTACGAGTGTCACTATATTGCGATTGCACGAACGTTTAATGTACCATAACAGTATCAGACGTTTTTTTGCGTCTTGACTAAATGGAGGAAAAGTAAAATGTTGTGGCTTGCTGTTGTTCAAAGATGTTAAAGATGTGTCACGAAAATGCTTTACCTCAGAGAAAATAATAAAACAGCTATTTATTCATTTTGGGAGTAAATGGAGTTGTGGAAAGCTTGTTTTTTATCTATTAATAAAGTTTGACTGACCTATCTGACTGTTTTGTTGACAATCCCTTTAGCGCGGCACCATCAGCTCAGTAGCCTAGATGGTAAGGCGCCCGCTTTGAGACTGGGAGGTCGGTGGTTCGCGCCCCGGCCGAGTCATTCCTAAGACTTAAAAAGTGGTCGGCGGCGCCCTCTGTTGGCTGCGGCTGCATCGGCTCGCTACAACGGGTCAGGTGCAATCGACATTTCGTTCTGTGTACATTGTTACACAGAATGACAATACAAGGAAATTATTATTATTATTATTATTATTATCTATTGGTTGCATAACGTAACTAAATCCTCTACTGTAGCCAAGTCAAGCCACATTTATTTATATGGCCCTTAATCATGAAAATGTCTCGAAGGACTGCACAGGATTCCAATTACAAAATCGCACAATTACCTGATCTTAAACCAGCATGCACTTATATGGTAAATAACACAATACAGCTTTATTTATATCTGTACACTGAAGGACACTGAGGGAAACTGTGGGAGTCAGATCCATCGACATTTCGTTCTGTATACACGTGTACTAGAATGACAATAAAGTAGATCTGAATCTGAATCTGAATCTGAATCTGAAATAATGCGGTGCGCCTTATGTATGGAAAAAGTTTTAAAATATATCATTCATTGAAGGTGTGCCTTATAACACGGTGCGCCTTATAGTGCGGAAAATACGGTACTTTATTTGCAGAAGAAGTAGATAGTAGAAAAGTTATTTAACTTTATTTTAATTTGTACTGTAAAAAGTTTCGCATTGGACTGTTCACTCATTTATTCTTGACTTCATTTCCGTAACTGTGTGCAATGGAAGGGTTTTCAGTTGTCATGTTTACTGTTTACAGTTTTAAGTGCAATATCCTGGTTCAAATGCAATATCCCAGTTGTGTATAGTTAGTTACTTTAGGTGGTATTATACAAAATCACGCATGGACTTGCTCCCTCATATCTTTCAGATTTAATTTCCCCCTATGTTCCGGTCCAGAGCCTTCGCTCTGAAAACGCTAGTCTATTCGTGATCCCAAGAGCCAAGAAGAGATGCGCAGGTTCGAGTGTTCTCCATCTGGGCCCCGGTGCTGTGGAATGCTCTTCTCCCGAAGATTCGATCTGCATTCTCAGTGGAAATGTTTAAATCTAAGCTTAAAAACACACTTCTACTCTATAGCATACAAATAATCTATATTTTATGTTGATAATATGTGTACTATTTGCAGGGTTGGGTAGGGTTACTTTAACTGGATTACTTTCAATTACTTTTGGATTACTCCAAGACCAAATATGCTAATAAAAGACAAAAGAAACTAAATATGAATAAAATTATGACTCACAACACATGGTAAGCTTTCTCTCCTGGCTTTGATCTCCGGCAAAACTAACATAAAATGCGACAGAAACGAAATGAAAATAAATCCAAACAGCTTGCCAACATCATTTTTGCCGTTCCATGTATTCCGTTACTCCCCAAGCCTGCACAAAATTTAGTAATTGTATTTATATTTAGTTTCTTTTGTCTTTTATTAGCATATTTGGTATTGGAGTAATCCAAAAGTAATTGAAAGTAATCCAGTTAAAGTAACCCTACCCAACCCTGATTATTTGCCCTCATGTAGGTTTTAGATGAGGGGATGGTTTCATAATAGTCTGTAATAATAGTTTGCAATGATCTTTAATTTGTGCACCCCTTTGAGATTCTTTGTGATTAAGGGCTATAAAAATAAAACATGACTTGACTTGCTTTTGGCTTCATTCTAAAACAGCTATGCAGCAGAAATATTTTATTTGCATAAAAAGTATTGTATTGCAAAAAGTTATTTACTTCGTTTCTTTTGTACTGTTATAAGATTCACATCCCTCTTCTAGTATTTTAAGAGTATTAAGTTTAATTTCCAAGTGGCTGAGCAGTCCGAAATCTTAATGTTAGAGTACCTTGTCCCGGAGCGGTCACATGCCGCCATCCTCTTCCGAGCCGCTAAGGTGAGCAGCGGAGATAAGTCTCTTCCTCCCGGCCTCCACAGCTTGCATGTTCTTGTAACGGACGAGCGCCAAAGCGATCTCTGCGTTCCACGCCGTTCCGTCCTGCGGACAACGAAAGTCGATCTCCTTTCCCGTGGCCATCACCACCGTGAAATACACCAGCCCCCGCTTGTATTCCACACAGTCCACCGTCAGCATGCGTTCGAAGGGAAGCTCCTTGGCGGCGGTGACCGAGCTCCACACAGCGCAGGGGGCGCGGGTGGAGGCGGAGGGACCCTCGAAGCTCCGCAGCCGGAGCCCCTCATCGGTCAGCACGCAGCGCTTCTTTTTCCATAGCTGCAGGAGCCCGCCGCTGCGCTTCTCCAGCAGCCCGTCTCGCGCCACTTTGGCCGGGGGAGACATTGCGGGAGGACGGTCAAATCCACATCCCCGGGTGGTGTGTTTACATCGCAGACTGTGGATATGTTAGAACATGCCCGACGTGGAGATGAGGGATAGCCCCGCCCACCTCGTGCACCTGTTTGTAGAGTTGGCAATTCCAGCTCTTTTGGATGACTGGCTCTTTCGGCTCTGGTTCATTGAAAAGAGCCGACTCTTTAGGCTCCCAAACTGTTCGTCAGATACAGTCGCTGACCTACTTACGAACGAGATGGGTTCCGGATGATCGTTCGTAAGTTGCTTCAGTGCTATATTTTGTATGTTTAAGGTTTATATAAGAATGTTTAAGGCTTGTACAAGAAACCTGTATATTTTTATACTAAAAATAACAATTTCTTTGACTAATATGCTTTATAAAGATAAATAAAGTTAAGTAAATGGTATATGGTCTTATATGTCGAAGTGTCCTTGGGAAAAACACTAAATCCCCTAATGCCCCCAATAAGCAGGTCGGCGCCTTGCATGGCTGCTATTGGTGTGTGTGTGTGTGTGTGTGTGTGAATGGGTAAGTGTGAAGCACATTGCAAAGCGCTTTGGGAGGTCTTCATTGACTCAAGTCATGTTTATTTATATAGCTGCTATATAAATGGCGGCACATATGGACCACTTTATGCTTGAACATGGGGTTCGTTATGGAAAATCCGTGATCGGTCTGTCTACTCGGTCTGTCATTGTCCACGTAAGAGTGTTGAAGTCCCCAATACTATTATACTATAACCCTTAATCACAAAGAGTCTCAAAGGGCTGCACAGACCACAGATTATTGCTAACCACAGACTATTATCACACCATCCCCTGATCTAAAACCTACATAAGCTCAAGGAAAAACTCAAAAACCTTAACATAAGGAAAATGAAGAAACCTTGAGAAGGGGCCACACATGAGGTAATCCCCCTTCCAGGATGAACAGGCTGCAATGGATTTTTCATTAACAAATAATACACAGATATTGTCAACATAAAATATAGGTTACTCATATGCTATAGAATAGAAGTGTGTTTAAGCTTAGATCTAAACATTTCCACTGAGGTTGCAGATCGAATCTCAGGGGGAAGAGCATTCCACAGCACTGGGGCCTGAATCGAGCACGCTCTCGAGCCTGCGGATCTCTTCCTGGCTCTTGGGATCACTAGTAGACCAGCGTTTTCAGAGCGAAGTCTCTGGACCCGAACATAGGGGGAAATTAAATCTGAAAGATATGAGGGAGCAAGTCCATGCATGATTTCGTATACTACCACCAGAACCTTAAAATCACATCTTAAGCTAACAGGGAGCCAATGCAGGTTAGCTAAAATCGGGGTAATGTGATCAAATTTTCTTGTTTTAGTTAAAAGCCTCGCTGCAGCATTTTTTACCAGATGAAGGCTCTTGATTTTGGACTTTGGGAGACCGGAGAGTAGTGCATTACAGTAATCGAGACGGGAGGTAACAAACGCATGAATTATAATCTCTGCATCCGACTGACACAGCATAGGGCGAATTTTAGCAATGTTGCGGAGGTGGGGAAAAAACGGTTCTGGTAATATTCTTAATGTGTGTTTGAAAGGACAAATCGAGGTCAAATGTGACACCTACATTTTTGACTGAGTCACTCTGGGTGATATTACATTTGTCAATGTTCAGAACAGTTTTTTAGAACAAGTCACGGCATTTAGATGGACCAATAACTAACATTTCAACCGCAAGCAGTTGAGTGACATCCATTCTTTTATCTCAGTGAGGCAGGCCTGCAAATTCGAGGACCCTGCAGAGTGAGTAGAACTGGTCCAACTGTTCTACGGCCCAAAACGACAGGCCCGTCTCTCCAGTACCCCAAATAGGTCCTACCAGGGAGGCTCAGGTGTGTGATTCCTCTGTAATTGGAACACACTCTCCGGTCCCTCTTCTTGAAAAAGGGGACCACCACCTCTGTCTGCCAGTCCAGGGGTACTGTCTCCAAAGTAAATGTGAATGAAAGATAGCTTGCGCTAGAGCGCAAGAGCACACAATTTGGACCTGCAGAGTGAGTAGAACTGGTCAACTGTTCTACGGCCCAAAACGACAGGCCCGTCTCTCCAGTACCCCAAATAGGTCCTACCAGGGAGGCTCAGGTGTGTGATTCCTCTGTAATTGGAACACACTCTCCGGTCCCTCTTCTTGAAAAAGGGGACCACCACCTCTGTCTGCCAGTCCAGAGGTACTGTCTCCAATGTCCACGCGATGATGCAGAGGCGTGTCAGCCATGGCACACCCACGACATCCATAGCCTTAATAAACTCCAGGCATCTCATCCAGGGGGACCACCACCCCAGTCTGCTAGTCCAGAGGTACTGTTTCCGATGTCCACGCGATGTTGCAGAGGCGTGTCAGCCATGACACACCCACACTATCCATAGCCTTAATAAGCTCCAGTCATAGCTCATCCAACCTTAGGGCCTTGCCAATAAGGACCCTTTTAACCACCTCAGTGACGTCAAACCCAAAGATAATTTAGCCCACCTCAAAGTCGTGATAGTGGGATTGAGAAAGTCTTCGAAGTGCCCACCACTGTACAACGTTCGGGGTCGCAGCGCTCCATATCTCTACTATACAGTTTACAGTCTTGATGGCACACCGATTTACCCCTCTAAGACGCAGGATGATGGACCAGAATTTCTCCGAACACAATCGTAAGGGGCATTCCATGGCCTCACCAAACTCCATCCATGCCCAAGATTCTGCCTGCCAGCTGCTTCCAAAATCCTTCTTCAGCTTGACTGTATCCCTTACCGCCTGTGACCAACAACAGTTCTGAGAGTCCCCGCCACGACAGGCACAGACTATCTTACAGCCATAGCTCCGATCAGCTGCTTCAATAATGGAGGTACAGAACATGGTCCACTCGGACTCAATGTCCCCATCTTTCTGACAGGAGATTCGGCTAAAAGTTCCCAACAGACCCTTACAACGTGCTTGAGTCTGCCCGCCTTCTTACCCCACCATCGGAGCCAACCCACCTGGTGGTGATCAGATGACAGGTCCTGCCCTCTCTCTACCCGAGTGTCCAAAACATGCGGCCGTAGGTCCAAATAAAATGATTACAAAGTAGATTGTTGAACTGTGGCCTAAGGTGTCCTGGTGCCAGGTGCACATATGGACAACTTTATGCTTGAACATGGTGTTCGTTATGGAAAATCCGTGATCGGTCTGTCATTGTCCACGTAAGAGTGTTGAAGTCCCCAAGCAGTTTGTGGGAGTCCCCAGAGGGTGCACTCTCAAGCACAAAATCCAACAATGCGCAATGAGTTCAAAGAGCATTTATATTATTTTTTTCACATTGCGCCTTTTTACTTTTATAATACTTTTAGCACCGATGTTCTGCGACTCGCAACACATTAGGGGGCAGAAAGGGGGAGGGGTGTAGTGATTTCATGCTCGTCCCCATGTTATTTTTTGTTCGTGTTGCCTGAAAATGGTAAGGGTAAAAAACGCCAGCGCAAACACCCAAATAGATTTGTATGAAACAAGCTGACAGAGGCTGTGTGTATGACTTTAAACCAGATGATGGCAGATGGTAGCAATATGTAAAGTTTCGGATAACCTGGTAATAATAAAGTAAAAACATGATGTTATTTTAGAAAAGCATATCGAACTGCGTGACCCTTGCACTAATTAGTGACAAATAGTAGCTCTTATTTAGAAAATGGTCGAATACCCATGTTTTAGACTTTGTCATCACATCTCTTTCGGAAGTGTGTTTTCAGTTTTAGATTTCGGCCAAAACTGAAAATGCACTTTTGGTCATTTTTGGCAGAAAACTGTATTGATGCAGAAAATTTGGTGCTTCCCTGAGTGAAAACATTTACTTTTTCAGTGCAGAGAAAGTACCGAACTAGCATCGCAGAATGACAGTGGGAAATTGTCCCTACTTAATGTGTCTCGCATCCTTGTCATTCCTTTCCGACTGGTAACAATGGCTTCATGGGTGAATCAAACTCATGACTTTCGATGACTTTAATGCGGTCACACCAGGATGACGTGTCGAGCACTGTGTTATGAGAGGAATGTTTACGATGAATAAGTGTCACGTCTGCACAAGGCATGTTAGCACTCGTGATGCCACTGACTTGCATTCCGATGAGATGCCAAATTGGACTTGTATCGACGATACCAACAAGCAAACAAATACTTAAGTATTGTAGATATGGAAAAAATGAAGTCTTGCCATTTTTAATTGCTCTTTAATTAAAGAATGCAACACATTTTGAAAATGTTCTCAGAGGTGGTCACTGATTAGAGAACCAGTATTTAGAATTAAGGAAAAGATATCATGGATGGTTTATGCTCTCATTTCTTGCACAGGATCAGTTGAGATAAGTGAAGGGAAGTGTATCAAATGTTCTGGCAAGCTACAGTAAAGTGGTTATAATGGAATTGTTGTTCCATCTACTGCGTGAGTGGCAGAGCTCCGGCTCCACCTCCGTATCCATAACCCTTAGGCCCAAAGTCTTTTGCATAACAACCTGTAGGATAAAAACAATAATCAGAACCATTTGTTGACATATTGTGATAATACATACCCAGTTGTACCTTTTTTTCAATCATTTAGGGCAGTGTTAATTAACCTTATTTCAACCAAGGTACATTACCTTCATTGAAAAAAATCCTGCAGGGCACCACCAGTCGGTGCATTTGCATTTTCGGTAAAAGTAAATGTGAATGAAAGATAGCTTGCGCTAGAGCGCAAGAGCACACAATTTGGATCATTTCCCATGCCATAGTACTACAATTTATTTCAAACAGTGTGCCGAAGCACATTTGGGTCTATTTTAAGTACAGTAGATCCCGAGGATATGGTATCCCCTCCTAACGATATTTTCTGGCCTTGTTATGGAATTTTCCCCACTATATGTCAGCAACGACAAACTGTTTAGCGGGCCCAAAAACAGATATATAAAGTTTGCGGGCTTTGTGCGTGATTGTCCATGTTCCATGCCTCATACGTCTTTTAGATATTTTGAGATAAGATGCTGGTCTGCTATTGGTTTGTATCGTGGCTTTATGAAGATATTGATATGCTACTGACTGAACTCCCCCAATGCTCGTTTTTCACTCTCTTAATTCATTTCAGAATTCCAGGTTACAAATTTACCGTATTTTTTGGACTATAAGTTGCAGGGTTTTTTTCGAAGTTTGGTCAGGGGTGCAACTTATACGCCAGTGAGAGTTATATGTGAAATTACTATGACATTGTTATATCAATGAGTTTTGAAGTCTGATTGTTTCATATGCAAGTATATCAAAGTTGGCCTAACTAAATGTAATTTTAGTGTTATGATGATTTTATAGTATAACAGCAACATAGTTGGCTGATAGTGACAATGATGAAAACAGCGCACATTAGTCAAAACAACGAACAACTGTGAGGTATAAGATTGAAACTGGGATCCTATTGAATTTCATTTGTAATATTAAAAACAGAGTAAATGCATCACTTTCTGTCTAGGGTACTGAGTGTTCAGAGCACAAGGGCTTAACACAGGTTTCTATCCACTGTCATACAGATTTCACCCTTACAACCCCCACCTGCGAGCGGATTAATGTTGTATCCCGGAGATGTACTGTATGATTCACTAATCTCGCTTTCAAATTTGAAAGTACAGGGCTGTTTTTATCAGTGTATTCAGTGCCATTGATTTTGCAATGGTTAACAAAGCAAACTGTAGCACTGTATTGTGATCGTGATATGAGTGATTTTCTCTAAAATGTCATTTCACAGGCATCTTGTGTTTGACTAGTCAGTGGATTGAAGAGTCTGTATTTATTATGACGCCCTCTGCTGTTTATGTTTGTTCATTGCGGCTTTGTGACCGTTTTTGAATGGGTGTTATCTTTGAGTGTAATTATTCGGACATACCGGACTTGCATAGCTGTCAACCTGTACAACGTACGTTTTTTATGCATTTTAAGACAATTACCACGTACAAGGAAATCTGTACGGAAAAACGCAAATTTGTCAATCGAATGCGTCTGCCGCCTGGGGATTTCCCATCATGCATCATTCCGGAAAAAAAATATGGTGTACGATTATTTTGTATGAGAAAATACGACAGTTTGTACGGGCATGGAGCCGTGGAGGTTGACAGGTATGGAGTTGAGTAGAGAGGAGCCAAAAATTTGACTTAAGTAAAGAAGAATATGACTAAAGTAGAAGTAAAGAGTGGTCAAATAATTACTTGAGTAGAAGTAAAATAGTACTTGGCGAAAAAAATACATGAGGAATGACCAAATGTAGCAACGTCTTATTCATTGATTTTTTCAAACAACCGATCAATCAGATCATCGATAAATTATAAGCCAGTGTAATTGTAAATCTGTGTACTCAAGACAGTTTTTTGGGGTGAACCTTCTGTGGATTATATATATATATATATATATATATATATATATACATATACAGTGGCTTGCAAAACTATTTGGCCCCCTTGAACATTGACCTTTTGCCACATTTCAGACTTCAAACATAAAGATCTGAAACTGTAATTTCTCGTGAAACATCCAAAATAAGTGGGACATAATCATGAATCATTCAGAGATCCTCACTGAACTTCTGGACAGAATTTGCAGCACTGAAAGTAAAGGGGCTGAATAATTTTCCAATTGAGAATCTGTGGAAAGAACTGAACACTGATGTTCACAAACGCTTACCATCCAACCTCACCGAGATCGAGCTGTTTTGCAAGGAGGAATGGGCAAAAATATCAGTTTCTCGATGTGCAAAACTGATAGAGACATACCCCAAGCGACCCCCATCTGTAACCGCAGCAAAATGTGGCGCTACAAAGTATTAACTCAATGAGGCTGAATGATTTTGCACACCCAGTTTTTCGTTTATGTGTTAAAAAAAGTTTAAAATATCCAATAAATGATTGTGTCCAACCTATTGTTGATGCTTCACAAGAAATGACAGTTTTATATATTTATGTTTGAAGTCTGAAATACTGCAAAAGGTTACAAAGTTCAAGGGGGCCAAATATTTTCGCAAGCCACTGTTTATGCATACATACATACACACATATACATACTTATATATATATTGACAGACAACTCACTCGCTCAGTCACACCTAGGGACAATTTGGACCGGCCAATTCACCTGAAATGCATGTCTTTGGAATGTGGGAAGAAACCGGAGTGCCCGGAAGAAAGCCACGCAAGCACGGGGAGAACATACAAACTCTGCACAGTAAGGCCGGTAGCTGGATTTTAACCCAGGCAGGAGGTTCCGACGACCTCAGAACTGTGTCGCACACGCGCTAACCACTGCGCCGCCGTGCTGCATATATATATATATATTCACACATATACCTAGATACATACATACATACATATATACATATACGCATACATACTGTATATACATAAACATATATACATACATATATACACATACCGTATTTTCTGCACTGTGAGACGCACATAAAATCTGATTATTTATTTTTTTTAAAAGCTGACTGTGCGCATTATAATCCGGTGCGCCTTATATATGGATCAATATTGAGCCGCGAAAGGTCTCGCAACTTACGGTAAGCAGCCACCGACTCAATTTTTCGCGTAGAAGAAGTGCGCTGTGCATACTGGGAAACATTAAACAACGATTCTCTTTTAGGGCAGCACGGTGACGCAGTGGTTAGCGCATGTGCGGCACAGTTCAAGTCATGGGAACCTCCTGCGTGGGTTCAAATCCAGCTGCATGTTCTCCTCGTGCTTGCGTGGGTTTTCTCCGGGCACTCCGGTTTCCTCCAACATTCCAAAAACATGCATTTCAGGTGAATTGGCCGGTCCAAATTGTCCCTAGGTGTGAATGAGCGAGTAAGTTGTCTGTCCCTGTGTGCCCTGCGATTGGCTGGCAACCAGTTCAGGGTGTCCCCTGCCCACTGCCCGATGATTGCTGGGATGGGCTCCAGCACCCCCGCGGCCCTACTGAGGATAAGCGGTGAGATGAGATTCTCTTTTATTTGTGCGTTTGTATAAAGACCCTGAAATGGCTCCTATTAAGAGACACGCTTACAACGCAGAGTTTAAACTCAAGGCGATCAGTCACGCAGTAGAACACGTAAATAGAGCAGCAGCGAGAGAGTTTAACATTAATGAATCGATGGTGCGGAAGTCGAGGAAGCATGAGGATAAGCTGCGCCAAGTAAAGAAGACTAAACAAAGTTTCCGTGGCAATAAAGCGAGATGGCCAGTTAGAGGACACACTTGATTAGTGGGTTGTTGAACAAAGAGCAGCAAGTAGAAGTGTCGTACAATAACTATTCGAATGAAAGCAACAGCGCTGGCACGGGAACTTAACATTAAAGAATTCAGAGGTGGTTCTACTTGGTGTGTGTTTAGGTTTTACATTTTACACCTTGAGCGCGGCACCATCTAATGGTTGCATAATGTAACTACAGCCTCTACTGTAGCGCCTTATAATGCAGTGCGCCTTATGTATGGAAAAAGTTTTAAAATATATCATTCATTGAAGGTGCGCCTTATAACACGGTGCGCCTTATAGTATATATATATATATATATATATATATATATATATATCATATAGCAGACAAACACAATGATATCCGAGAGGTGAAATTAAGTTCATAGGATTTACAGAAAGTGTGCAATATTTACTTAAACAAAAGTAGGCAGGTGCATAAATTTGAGCACCCTTGTTGTTTTATTGATTTGAATACCATTAGCACAAATTATTGGAACACAAAATTTGTTTGGTAAGCTAATTGATCTTTGACCTACATACACAGGTGAAGCCAATCATGAGAACGGATTTTTAAGGCGGCCAGTTGCAAGTTCTTCTCCTCTTTGCATCTTCTATGAAGAGTGGCAACATGGGTGCCTCAAAACAACTGTCAAATGATCTGAAAACAAAGATTGTTCAACATCATGGTTTAGGGGAAGGATACAAAAAGCTATCTGAGAGATTTCAGCTGTCAGTTTCCACTTTGAGGAACATAGTGAAGAAATGGCAGACCACAATTCTAGTTAAGGTCCGGAGTGGCAGGCCAAGAAAAATCTTAGATAAGCAGAGGCGAAGGATGGTGAGAACAGTCAAACTCAACCCACAAACCAGCTCCAAAGACCTACAACATGATCTTGGTGCAAACGGTGTCACTGCGCATCGTTCAACTATTCAGCGCACTTTGCGCAAGGAGATGCTGTATGGGAGAGTAATTCGACAGAAGCCAAATACCACAGAGTCGCTTGAGGTATTCTAAAGCACATTTGGACAGGCCAGCTTCATTTTGCAATAAGGTGCTGTGGAGTGATGAAACTAAAATTGAACTATTTGGACCTAAAAAGGGGCGGTATGTATGGCGGAAGAAGAACACAGCATTCCAAGACAAACACCTGCTACACAGGGTAAAATTTGGTGGGGGTTCCATCATGCTGTGGGGCAGCGGGTCCAGTGCAGGTAATGACAATCTTGTTAAAGTTGAAGGTCGCATTCATTCCAGTCAGTATCAGCAGATTCTTGCGAACAATGTTCGAGAATCAGTGACAAAGCTTAAGTTGCGTGGGGGCTGGATACTTCAACAAGACAACGACCCCAAACGCTGCTCAAATTCTACTAAGGCATTTATGCAGAGGAACAAGTACAATGTTTTTAAATGGCCAAATCAGTCCCCAGACCTGAATATTATTGAAAATCTGTGGTTTGATTTAAAGCAGGCTGTCCATGCTCGGAAACCATCAAACCTGACTAAAGTGGAGATGAAAAAAAGAATGGTCAAAAATACCTTCAACCAGAATCCAGACCTTCATTGGAAGCTACATAGGAAGCGTTTAGACTCTAAACTTTAGAGGCTGTTATTGCTGCAAAAGAAGGATCTACTAAATATTGATGTAATTTTTCTGTTGCGGTGCCCAAATGTATGCAGCGCCGTACTTTTGTTTCAGCAATTATTGCACACTTTCTCTAAATCCTATAAACTTCATTTCACTTCTCAGATATCACTGTGTTTTGTCTGCTATATGACATATTTAACTGAAATTGCTGATCCTAACAACCAATGATTTATGAAGGAAAATCTTGAAAATGGTGCCCAAACTTTTGCATATGACTGTGTGTGTATATATTACATATGGGCAGCACGGCGGTGCAGTGGTTAGCGCGTGTGCGGCGCAGTCATGCGATTGAACATTCCTGTGTGGAGTTTGCATGTTCTCCCTGTGCTTGTGTGGGTTTCCTCCGGGCACTCCGGTTTCTTCCCTCATTCCAAAAAAACATGCATGTCAGGTTAATTGGTCGGTCCAAATTGTCCCTAGGTGTGAATGAGCGAGTGAGTTGTCTGTCTCTGTGAGCCCTGCGACTGGCTGGCAACCGGTTCGGGGTGTCTCCTGCCCACTGCCCGAAGATAGCTGGGATGGGCTCCAGCACCCCCGCAACTCTACTGAGGATAAGCGGTGCAGATAATGGATGGATGGAGATATATATATATATATACAGGGAGTGCAGAATTATTAGGCAAATGAGTATTTTGACCACATCATCCTCTTTATGCATGTTGTCTTACTCCAAGCTGTATAGGCTCGAAAGCCTACTACCAATTAAGCATATCAGGTGATGTGCATCTCTGTAATGAGAAGGGGTGTGGTCTAATGACATCAACACCCTATATCAGGTGTGCATAATTATTAGGCAACTTCCTTTCCTTTGGCAAAATGGGTCAGAAGAGGGACTTAACAGGCTCTGAAAAGTCAAAAATAGTGAGATATCTTGCAGAGGGATGCAGCACTCTTAAAATTGCCAAGCTTCTGAAGCGTGATCATCGAACAATCAAGCGTTACATTCAAAATAGTCAACAGGGTCGCAAGAAGCGTGTAGAAAAACCAAGGCGCAAAATAACTGCCCGTGAACTGAGAAAAGTCAAGCGTACAGCTGCCAAGATGCCACTTGCCACCAGTTTTGCCATATTTCAGAGCTGCAACATCACTGGAGTGCCCAAAAGCACAAGGTGTGCAATACTCAGAGACATGGCCAAGGTAAGAAAGGCTGAAAAACGACCACCACTGAACAAGACACACAAGCTGAAACGTCAAGACTGGGCCAAGAAAATTCTCAAGACGGATTTTTCTAAGGTTTTATGGACTGATGAAATGAGAGTGAGTCTTGATGGGCCAGATGGATGGGCCCGTGGCTGGATCGGTAAAGGGCAGAGAGCTCCAGTCCGCCTCAGACGCCAGCAAGGTGGAGGTGGGGTACTGGTATGGGCTGGTATCATCAAAGATGAGCTTGTGGGGCCTTTTCGGGTTGAGGATGGACTCAAGCTCAACTCCCAGTCCTACTGCCAGTTTCTGGAAGACACCTTCTTCAAGCAGTGGTAGAGGAAGAAGTCCGCATCCTTCAAGAAAAACATGATTTTCATGCAGGACAACGCTCCATCACACGCATCCAAGTACTCCACAGCGTGGCTGGCAAGAAAGGTTCTAAAAGAAGAAAAACTAATGACATGGCCTCCTTGTTCACCTGATCTGAACCCCATAGAGAACCTGTGGTCCCTCATCAAATGTGAGATTTACAAGGAGGGAAAACAGTACACCTCTCTGAACAGTGTCTGGGAGGCTGTGGTTGCTGCTGCACGCAATGTTGATCGTGAACAGATCAAAGCACTGACAGAATCCATGGATGGCAGGCTTTTGAGTGTCCTTGCAAAGAAAGATTCAGATTCAGATGTACTTTATTGTCATTCTAGTACACGTGTATACAGAACGAAATGTCGATACATCTGACCCGCACAGTTTCCTCGAATGTACAGATATAAGTAAGAGTTGTATTTTATTATGGCTACGTATAGTATTTTACCATACCATAGTGCCGATAGTGCAGGAGGAGTAGCTAACCAGATGTGCAAAATGGGCATTCAGGTTAACAAGTCAGGTAAACAGTAACATTAACACTGTAACATAACGCTGTAAGTACAATAGTGCAGAGAGCAAATGTGCAAGGAGTGGCAAGCTATAAAGAACTGCCAGTAGTGCAAAAAGTCAGATTAGCAGCCGTTAAGATTTAGGTTAACTATATGTTAACTATATGTTAGATTGACCATTTAACAGTCTAATGGCCAGGGGGACTAGACTACTGCGGAACCTGGTGGTCCTGCACCGCGCACTGCAGTACCTCTTCCCAGAGGCTAGCAGAGTGAACAGTCCATGATGAGGGTGAGAGGGGTCGCCGATAATGTTCTTAGCATGGGATAGGCAGCGCTTCTGGCCAATGTCCTTAATGGAGGGAAGTGTAGTCCCGATTATTTTCTCTGCTGTCCTCGTTACCCTCCTCACACTACCCCAGTCGGTAGCGCTGCAGCCTCCACACCACACAGAGATACAGCTGGTCAGGATACTCTCTATGGTGCCCCTGTAGAATGTGATGAGGGAGGGTGGGGGCAGGTGGGCTCTCCTCATCCTCCGCAGGAAGTACAGGCGCTGCTGTGCCCTCTTAACCAGTGATGCAGCGTTCACGGACCAGGTGAGTTTGTTTGTAATGTGCACCCCTAGGAACTTGATACTGCTGACAACCTCCACAGCCTTGTTGTTGATGCAAAGTGGGGCATGGTTGGGCTGGTTTTTCCTAAAGTCGACAATGATCTCTTTAGTTTTGTCAACATTCAGGACCAGGCTGTTGTGCCTGCACCAGGCCACCAACTGCTCCACCTCCTCTCTGTAGGCCAGGTCGTTGTCGTCCCTGATGAGGCCCACCACTGTTGTGTCGTCAGCATACTTCACGATGTGGTTTGTGGCGGACCTAGGGACGCAGTCGTGTGTCATCAAGGTGAACAGCAAGGGGCTCAGGACACAGCCTTGGGGGGAGCCCGTGCTGAGGTAGATGACATCTGAGATGTTCTGACCTATCCGCACTGATTGGGGTCTGTCACTGAGGAAGTCCAGCAGCCAGTTCCGCAGGGGGGTGTTGAAACCCAGGAGTCTCATTTTGTCTACCAGATGTTGTGGGATAATGGTGTTGAATGCTGAACTGAAGTCCAGGAACAGCATCCGCACATGGGTGTTCTTCTCCTCTAGGTGTGTCAGGCTCAGGTGAAGCGCAGAGGAGATGGCATCCCTGGTGGAGCGGTTTGTCCGGTAGGCAAACTGAAAGGGGTCGAATGAGGAGGGGAGACTGGAGGTGATGTGCTCTTTAACCAGTCTCTCAAAGCACTTCATTATGATAGGAGTCAGTGCAACGGGCCGGTAATCGTTGAATGATAAGATCTGGGGTTTCTTTGGCACAGGGATGATGTTGGCAATTTTGAAGCATGATGGTACTTTGGCTTGGTCTAGCGAGGTGTTGAAAATGTCTGTTAGTACACAAGCCAGCTGATCGGCGCACTCCCTAAGTACCCGCCCCGGAATGTTGTCCGGGCCTGGAGCCTTCCTTGTGTTGACCCCTCTCAGGGTCTTTCTCACGTCGGTTGAGTCCAGGTGGAGTGCCCTTTCGTCCTGATTTGGAACCGCTTGGTGGCTATATTGGTCACTGATTTGTTTTTGTTTTGTTTTTAAATGTCAAAAATGTATATTTGTGAATGTTGAGCTGTTATATTGGTTTCCCTGATGAAAATAAATAATTGAAATGGGTATACATTTGTTTTTTGTTAAGTTGCCTAATAATTATGCACAGTAATAGTCACCTGCACACACAGATATCCTCCTAAAATAGCTAAAACTAAAAAAGCCCCACTCCAACTTCCAAAATATTCAGCTTTGATATTAATGAGACTTTTGGGTTCATTAAGAACATGGTTGTTGTTCAATAATAAAATTAATCCTCAAAAATACAACTTGCCTAATAATTCTGCACTCCCTGTATATCAGTGATCTCGTCTGCCCGCGTCCCTACGTCCTGGACACATTATTTTTGCTGGGGACGCATCGTGTCAAATCAACGTGCGTCCCTGGGACGCAACTTTTTTGACACGCCCAATTATTTTAATTAGCTCGCTTTATGGTTTCAATAAGCGTATTATATAGAATACGTTCGCTTTTGTCGGAAGCGCAGCAGAATGCGTGTTCACGCGAGGGGGGGAGGATTCTGTACTGGAGTCGGATTTGGGCACAACACCGGGAAACGAGAACGGCGCGCCGTGCTAGGGTCGTCGGCCGAGGGGGATTCCCGCAAAAAGTAGCGACGCCTCTTCCCCCCCCAATTTTTTTTTTTTTTTACCATTACAGACCGCGAAGCTCTGAATCCGCGAAGGTCGAACCGCGAAGTAGCGAGGTCCCACTGTATACACTGCGCATACAATACAGTAGAAAAAAACAACAACTTCCTAACCTTGCTCACAAGTGCCACCTCGTGGTTGTTTGGGTCACTGGTCAAATCCTAATGAAAAAAAAAACCAAGGTGTCTTACAAATGAATGCGCCTGCAAAGGCAGACAGGCACGTACTTCCGTGGTAAGGATTTAGGTAACGGTTTCAATGTAGCCTAATAGAGTGGGGTATAAGTGCACTTTCTTCTTCAAAAATCTACTTAGCTAAAAGCAAAAAGTATGGTGATTTAACAACAGCGGCACGATGACTAAGTGGTTAGCGCGTTCACGGCACAGTTCTGAGGTCATGGGTTCAAATCCAGCTACCAGCTTCCTGTGCGGAGTTTGTATGTTCTCCCCGTGCTTGCCTGGGTTTTCTCCCAAATTCCCTAAACTTGCATGTCAGGTTAATTGGCTGGTCCAAATTGTCCTGAGGAGTGAATAAGCTAGTGAGTTGTCTGTCTCTGTGTGCCTGTGGCTGGCTGACAACCAGATCAGGGTGTCCTTGGGGGCGGCAGTAGCTCAGGAAGTAGAGCGATCGTCTTAGGATCAAGGGATCCCAGTTCGAATCCCGGCTTGTCCGTGTTACATGTCGAAGTGTCTTTGGGTAAGACACTGAACCCCCAATACCCCTAATAAGCAGGTTAGCGCCTTACATGGCTGCACAGATCACGGCCGCTATTGGGAAATGTGAAGCACACTGTAAAGCGCTTTGGGAAGTCATTGACTTGAAAAGCGCTATATAAATGCAGATCATTTCATTTCATTTCCTCTGCCCGAAGATAGCTGAGATGGCCTCAAGCACCCCCGCGACCCTACTGAGGATTAACCGTGCGGCAAATGGATGGATAGATAGATGGATTTAACAACACACCTAGAAGTACAAAATGTCCCAAAACTTTACTTAAGAGTAAATGTAACTTGTTATTACCCACCATTGTGACATACCAACAACATATTATTACCGTTATATGATTTTATTTTATTTTTTTAGAGTTGGTATAACTGAGAAATATACCTATCGATACCTTTGCAGTAGATTTCTCCATCCTTGTCGGAAAGTGTGGTTGACTCAAGACCTTTACCACAAGTGGCACAGCGGAAACAGCCAGTCTTGTGCCATGACTGCAAATAAAACATATCAAATACACGATTTTTCCGTAAACCAGTCCGCACCTATTCTTTCTTACCTTGCCAGCGCCTATGACCTTCTCTGCAGCGTAAACGGCCTTGCCACAACGGGGGCATTTCTCAGACCCTCCAAATTTCTGAGCAAACTTGGAAGGATTTTGGGTGGTTGTTGGGCGATGAGGTGCAGGTCTGAGTGACAGAACATTTGTAATATTTCACTGAAAAACCTGAAAAAAATATACAAATTGTACATTTTTGGTACTCACACTTCATGCGTGATACCCTGACCTTCACCCTTGTCCATCGAAAGGGTTCCTGCTCCGACACCATAACCGTATCCCTTAGGCCCGTACTGCTTGTTGTAGCATGATTTGCAGTAGATTTTGTCCAGATGAACGGCAAGAGTTGTGCTGTCCAAGCTTTTATTACACACCACTGAACAGATGCAACAGTGATTACGTAACTTTAGTTTTTCAGTGACAAGGTAATCCAATTCATTCTTTTTTGCGACATTACAACACCGTCACTTAGTTACTGACGGTCAAAAGCAGTCCGTTACTTTAAACAAAGCGGTATTGCGCCCTCCTCCGAATTGTTTACGTCAGTCTTTTTGGATCATGTTAAAATAGCGACTACCAAATAGCTGTATAGTGATTGTGAATATACTGTACAATTTAACAAGGCGCAGAAAGAAAGGCGAATGAGAGCCGAGTCACGGAAAAAATGAAACATCAGTGCTCCTGACATTCGTGAATGGAGCGGCAACCAACTTGTGTTGTTCGCGAATGAGACGTCTCTATGAGCCAGCTCTTGGAAGTGATCAAGGGAACAGCTGGTTCTCTCCGAGATGACTTTTTTTTCTGGTGATTGGTCAATATGCATTTTGGGGGATTTTGTGTTGTTGACTTTAAATTTGGTGTGCATAAAAAAGTAGTATCGTAAATCTGCTAAAAGATCATAAATACAAATAATTCTAGCAAGTTCGGTGTACTTTGAGCAAAGTTGCTGGTTATGCAAAAAATAAATAGCTCGTAGCTGTTGTACTTAACAACCCTTTTTAAAGTATAGTAATGGACAGAAGAGTTAATACAGACAAGAAAACGGGAGGAGGGAACTGATGACGACGATGGTGAGGCAGTTGACGCAGTCTAATGCAAAAAAGTGTCACAGTCCTGCAGTCGGATTTGATCTCCTTTTTGTCTCCCTCTAACTTGTCCTTACCTTATCTGGTCACTCACTTCCTTGCTCCCAATTTTTGTCAACCCACATCTGGCATCACTTGTCCTGATTACTCTCAAAGCCCACCTATCTCGTCTTTAAAACCCTGTTTCCTTGGTTAGGTGCTTGTTCCTTGCCTCATTCTTCATGTTCCAAGCCTTTTTGTCACAGCCTTGTTGGTTTCCAGTGTACCGAACCCTTGCCTCTTTCCCGACCAAAAGTACTGCCTGGCGAACATTTAGGCAGTCGCCTTTGACAAAGTGAGTATCTGTTCACTGACCCCTTGCAGGCTTTTTGGAGCTCGACTGCTGCCTTTGGTGATCTTAATACAGTTGCTTTGATTTCTGACTCCTGTGTATTAATCCCTGTCTTAATAAAGACTTTTTATTGCTGCGCTAGTCCATGTTTCCGCACACCGATTGGGTCCTTGACAAAAACTAGTCAACCTCTCATATTCACCATAGGTAAATAATTAAGTCAAGTCATGTATATTTGTATAGCCCTTAATCACAAGGAGTCACAAATGGCTGCACGGATCACAGACTACTGCAAACTACAGACTATTATTACACCATCTGATCCAATACCTAGGTCAAGGAAAACATCAAAAACCTCAGCATGAGGACAATGAAATAACCTTGGAAAGCGACCACATAGAATTTTCCTTGCATGTAAATATTAGCCAACGTGTGGCTAACAGCTAACATAAAAGTGGACGCAGGGGGGTACAGAAACCTTTTAGAAAACGTCTTGTGGTAAAGCTTGGCAGATCCCTTGTTTTGCCCACCCTCGGCCTGAATAAAAACCAGCTTCGATTGTTTCACCTCTTCTTAGAAATTTTGTCATAACATAATTCTTTTAAAAGCCCTTTTTCAGTTTTTTGTTTGTTTTGTTTTTAGTCAAAACTAAAAATGTGTTTTGCTGTATCAAATAATAGATAAAAATGCATTAGGCAAGATATACATTATGAAATCCTGCCTTTGCAAAATGATCCAAAGCCCACTTTCTGAAATATTCTAGTTTGTATCTCTTTAAATATGTGTTAGTCAAGATTTTGCAACAAGTCTCAAAAGTCAGTTTGTGAGATGGATTGTAAGCAGTTAACTCACAGCATACAAAGCAGGACTTGTGGAACCTCTGATTGTCACAGAGGACCTCTTCTGCAGAGTAAACAGTCTTCTTACATCGTCCACACTGGTTTCCTCCTCCTAAATTCATCCTCTTAAAAATACATGAACAAACAGAGAAACAGTTTAGGTTTAATGCCATTGAAATTGACTATTGCCAGTAAACTTAAAAGCGTGATAACATTTTTAGCTTTGTCTTTATCAACAATAACCTAAAAAGTCTCCAATAAATGTAGGAGAAACGCTTGTGTGGAAAATCATTTTAGAATGGTGTGATTAGTTTGAGAGCACTGGCAGTTTGCATGCATCCTACTTTCAAGCCACAATGACTTTCACAGACTATAGTTCTTCAGCCTTTCAACTTTTACATCATCATTTTCTGCGAAATATGCCCGAGTGCTTCCAGTCTTTATAATGTCATTATGGCTGAAGCTATTGTTTTGTGACATAGAAGATATAGTCTTTTATCTTTGGTTGCAATCAAGGTTTTCTTTTACTTGGAAACTTTTCATTAGGGTGGTCCCCTATTTAATAACACCAAGCAGTACGTTTTGCATATATGTTTTGGTACTGTTGTATGTCGTTTCACGTCCCGGGATTATTCAATTCATAAAACCAGAATTGCATCAAATTATCTTTATTGTCATTGATTAAAATGTGATGTATATATTGCTTACAACAACATCAGATGGGGTACTCAAGGATAAACATGCAATAAAACACTTGAAATAAAAAAGTTAGCAACAAAAATGATTTAGGACAGACATGTAATATTTACCTAGCCCTTAGTTTGAACTCATTCTGACCATTACAATACACTGTGCCATTCAAACAAGAAATAATCATACATGTAGTTGTGATGCGTAGAAAATAAGTTATGAAATTCAAGCTTATTAAATCACAAACTCATTGCTTTCAATGTTTTCTATAAAGTCAAATAACTGTTGTCAGTCTTTGATGTGTTATAGGGTTAGGGCGTTTGATAGCCATAAATAATAATAATAATAATAAAACCCAATCTCTAACACTTCGACTAAAAATCAAAGGACTGTTTAAGTCCTTACCAGTTTCCTTAATAGTTTCTTCTGAGACTGTTTCACATTTAAAGCTGTTTGTCTCAAAAAGGCTTGGGAAAGGGACATGTTTGAACATGATGACGAAAGAGGGAGTCTCATTGGAATCAAAAACAGCAAAGAGTTAAAAGTCAGCCAGAACATAAGTGAAATTGTTTTGACAACTTATCTTCTTTTGCATTCCTGTTTAGTTACTGTTTGACTATGAGCTTCTCTAATCAACCAAGCGCCTAAAACTGTCATCATTGCAAAGTTAAAGAAAGCAGTCCGTTGTGGTAATAGTTTTTTCCTCAACCAGCGTGTACCGTACCCAGCATGCTTTTGGTAAACAAATTTAGTACAGGAAGGAAGCTAAATTGCTTACATACCTTCAGTTTCTGTAGTTCGACAGTAAAAAATTAAAGGTAGGTAAAAGTCCGACTACAATAATAAGTTTAAAGGCACAGTTGTTGCACTTCCTCTGTTGAAAATATGCTAAGGAAGGGAGGGAGGTAGGAGGTGCTTCTCCTGGTTTCGCTACCGCCCAAACAAGTGCAGGAAAATTGAATTTATGACTTAGTCGCTCAAGGAGGGGCAAGGGAATGAGGAGGAGACCTGTGTGGATATTTAAGTTTTCCTCTCAAAATGGAAATGGTTGTGAAGGCATGAAGACTATGCACTCACATATTATTTTGCATGTTTCGTTTTCCTTAGGGTTTGCTTTTGAAACCCATTGGAAGAGTTTTTTTCCCTATGAAAGTTAAACTATGTGTATACTGTACACTATAAAATGTGATGGTAATTTCAATTTTCTCTTTCAGGATGTTGACCTTTCAAAATTAATTACTTGTGACACACCAACAATCCAGATCTCTTGTAAATGACGGACTCATTCCCACCTATTGTATTATACAATCTCAAATGACCTTTTTCTATTCTAAAAGGTCAGTAAGTCTGGAATAGATTTGTTGTACTGTTTGCTGGAGAAATTGGTGGCTGACATTGCTACCCCCATGTGTTCTAATCTTGTAATGACGCTGTTGACCAACTTTTTTTTTCTGCCATTATGCAGCATTCCCTCGATTCTTGCATTTAAATGATTCTGCATCCACTGAATTAAGTGAATTTAATATACATATGAATGTCCCATGAAGATATTTCTTTGGTAGTCTGGAACTAGGTTTCCGTCACCCAGGATATTTTGATGCCATAAAAAATAGATTTGTAGTACAGAAGAAAATGATGCACACAAACTTCAGTTTACCAGTGAAAGATTTTATACATTTGACTATAAAGGATTTTATGCGATTGACTACAAATTACATTTAATGCAAAAGATATTCACTGACTGGGCTGTTGTTCAATGACAGGACAGGCTGTTCGAAATGCAAAATATTTTGTCTAGGGAATTTTGATAACAGGACTCCGACGGAGGACGGCAGACGTTATTTTGAGAACAAGGCGCTATGTTGTGAGAACGATGGGTGCAAACAATTTCTTGGCACTCCTATGGGAGGAGCCGAGACGCCATCTTGCGAGGAGACTTGGGCCAAGAAGAGAAGTCAAGTCAAGTCATTTTTATTTGTATAGCCCTTAATCACAGAAAGTCTCAAAGGGCTGCACAGGTTATTGCACAGACTATCATTACACCATCCCCTGATATGAAACCAACATGAGGGCAAGGAAAAACTCAAAAACCTCAACATGAGGAAAATGAAGAAACCTTGAGAAGGGGCCGCACATGTGGTAATCCCCCTTTCAGGATGACCTGCAGAACTCTTCTTGGCTCTTGGGATTACCAGTAGACCAGCGCTTTCAGAACAAAGACTCCGGACCGGAACATAGGGGGATATTAAATCTGAAAGATATGAGGGAGCAAGTCCGTGCATGATTTTGTATAATACCAAGAGAACCTTAAAATCACATCTTAAGCTAACAGGGAGCCAATGCAGGTTAGCTAAAATCGGGGTAATGTGATCAAACTTTCTTGTCTTAGTTAAAAGCCTCGCTGCAGCATTTTGTACTAGTTGAAGACTCTTGATTTTGGACTTCGGGAGACCGGAGAGTAGTGCATTACAGTAATCAAGACGGGAAGTAACAAACGCGTGAATTATAATCTCCGCATTTGACGGAGACAGCTTTAGACGAATTTTAGCAATGTTGCGAAGATGGAAGAAAGCGGTTCTAGTAATTTTCTTCACGTGTGGTTTAAAGGACAGATCGGGGTCAAATATGACACCTAAATTTGTATCTGAGTCACTCTGGGTGATAAGACAGTTGTCAATGTTCACAGCAGTTTTTGAGAACAAGTCACGGCATTTAGATGGACCAATAACTAACTTTTCGGTCTTTTCGAAGTTACGACGCAAGAAATTGAGTGACATCCACTCTTTTATCTCAGTGAGGCAAGCCTCCAAATTTCCACAATTTAGTGTGGCAGATTCCTCCAACTGAAGATATAGTTGAGTGTCATCTGCGTAGCAATGGAAACTGATATTATACTTGCGAATAATATCACCTAATGGAAGCATGTGAATGCTGAGAAGAAGGGGGCCAAGTACTGAACCCTGCAGAACACCACGGGTAACACTAAAGGGCTCAGATGTCATTTCGCCATATTTAAGAGAAAGCTAAAGGACTTCAGAAAAAGGCTTCCCAGAGACTCCAACGTCGCTTCTTCAGCCGTTTTAGATGGAGTACACTTTGTTAAAGTGTTAGGGGAAATAAATCTGCCCCCATGTGGAAATGTCGACTTTCCTGTTCATTTTTCCCTCAAGAAACGAGCTGCATAAATTGTTGGGTGAATGTAGGTTGTGTTTGGTTAATGGAGTCAGATAACTAATTCGAACAATTTAGTAAACAGTACTTTTTGATAATTAAATTCCAACACCAGCTAAAAAAGCCTCATGAGAATTAAATGATTCTCCAGGACGTTCCATATTTTTTGTGAATTAAATTATCCTTTAATATTAAAAGTGATAGGTCAGAGGCGTCAAACTTTTCAGAAAGTGGGCCAGATTTGGTAAACTAAAAATGTCTGAGAGCCGACTATTAACCTGGCATTTTTTGAACAGTCTTTAATAAATTCACCCTACATCAAAGGTTTGCAGTGCTCGGCGATCAGCGTCGCGACCTCATAGCTCGACTTTGTAGCATTTTCATTTGACCCGCTGGGTTTTGTGGAGAAGCATTGTTGTGCCATTAAAATAGCTTCCAGTTGCTTTACCTTTCCACAGCGTTAGTTTCCAGTTAGCTTTTTGTGGACAGCATTTTGCGGCAGGAAGTTTCTTTTGAGAATATAATCTTTGAATACATCTTCAGCCTCTTGACGAATTAAGCAGACGCAGTTGTTTAGAATTTTGGTGACAAAAATACTCCAATTTACACTTGTCCTGAAAGTGGCGGCCCTCACAGTCAACTTTCATTTTCTTATTTACAGTTGCCATGTTGGAAATGAGGTGGGCTAAATTTCTCACAGAAAGCCAAGTGCAAGGTGGCCAAAGGGCTACTGCCATCATTTGGTGGATTTTTTATGTTTGTTATTTTGATAAAAATGTACTTTATACTGCCACATTATTATTAATTTTATCACAGAGGCCGCGGGCCAGTAAGAAAGAGATCAGCTGAGGGCGCTGAGTTAAAAACAAATATTATTTTAGGCCAGTGATCCATACCCTTTTTGATCCAAGGAGCAATAATAGCAAAATATTTTGATATTTGTTTTTGAGAGCGAAAGCCATGCCATACTGTATATTTAAAGACAAAGTGCAGCAAACCGCCAAACCCGGTATCCAGACAAAAGCTAATTTTTCAAGCGCATTTTATTTCACTATCTGATCTTTGATGATTTAATGAAAAATATGAAATCATAATATAAAAAATGCCAGAGCCTGTGTGCCATATCAACAAATATACCACTTAAAAATCATTGAGGCTAATTTCGACCCTTAGTATTTTATTTTAAATACTGTAATGGTTTTAAAACTAAGTGCAAGAAGATTACTTTTGTAAAAAAAAAACAATCACTAAAAATCTGCGAAAGAAAGATTTACGGATGCATTTCTATACAGCGTAGTGGGTGCGTGCTAGGAAGAGTGGAGCGTGCCGTGTGTCCAGAAATATGCCCACCTCTACAGCTCACCCATTCAAACTGCTCTGTGTGCTTGGCTGGTGTTTTCTGGTGTTTACAGTTTCATCGCATCTCATTGTATTTTGATTATGTAGGTATTGTTTCAATTTTCTGCCCATAATAATGGATCCCAAGAACGGTAGTAATAAGGGGAAGGAAAATTTGAAAACAGTGACAGTGATCGAAACCAAGATTGGAAAAGTTTGCAAAAAACTAAAATGGTGTACGAGTGTCTGCCATTAAGGTCCTGCTGGAAGGATTAGTAAATGGTTTAACAATGTGATATTTTTGCTTCATATGCGTATATTAATTTATTTATTATTTGTCATTGATGTATTGTATTATCATGTTTTTATCCATTTGCACATGCATACCTTTTCAATTTGTTTTATTTGCTCTGGAAGGAGAAGCCCACCAATTTTGTTTTACTTGTGTAAAGACATTAAAGGCCATTCATTCATTCATTCATTTGTTCGATCATCAACAACATAATCAAATAATTATCAATCTTAAGGTGCAAACGTTACTAATATTTTAAGTTATTTTAGTGTGTGACTATTTCAAAGCAGTTTCAGGGAATCATTATTATGCGATGTAATGTATATGAGCATTTACGGTAGGTACTTAAAGTGGTTTTGGTTGTGATGGTCATTTTGTTCTGTTTTTTAAAGATTAGTTAAAAATGTTCTAAAATCTCTGGTTTCGAACTGCAAAATCCTTTTCCAGGATACATTTAGAAGGTGAATTTTCTTTTATTGATTTGGGTCGCTGCTTTACATCAGGGTGGAATGGTGGGTCCACAAGTCAAAACCAGTTAAAACCCGGCCTAAAAAGACTTTGCCGCTTTAATTGCCTCCTTATTTTGTATCTCTTTTGTATCTTTAGATAAATGTAAGCTTTGTTTCCATTGTTATGGTGTTTTTTGCTTGTACACAGAGCCGGTGTTATGCAGAGAAATGCAACCCTGCAGAGATTTGCATCCCCTGGCTACTATAACCACTTTTACCTCGTTTTATCTCACTTTTATATCACTTTTCGGGAATGTAATGGCGAACGTATAACCAAAACCACTTTGTCTTGCATTTGTTGGGAATGTAATACAATTTAAACCATTCTGTCTTTGTATTTGTTGTGAATGTAATCAAACGGTAATGCACACCATATATAAATAACTTTTGAGCAGGTAACATGTTTATCTTGCCTTTTTCTACTCCAATCGCTCGTATTAAAATTTATTTATGCTGAAATAAGCTTAATGGTAGAGTGTATAACAGTTCTCAAAAGTGATTTATATACGGTGTGCATTACCGTTCGATTACATTCACAACAAATACAAAGACGGAATGGTTTGAGTTGTATTACATTCCCAACAAATGCAAGACGAAGTGGTTTTGGTCATATGTTCGCCATTACATTCCCGAAAAGTGATATAAAAGTGAGATAAAACGAGGTAAAAGTGGTTATAGTAGCTAGGGGCTGCAAATCTCGGCAGGGATGACTTTCTCGGCATAGCACCGGCCCAAGGCATTATCGAGCTAAGAGGCTGCTTTTGGCCCCGCGACCGCTAGAGGGCCCCCAAGAGCAGTTAACTTTTATGGTGCCAACATTTTCCCCATTGTCACTTTGTCTGTCCACAACAAAAATACTTCTCAGTTATATAACAACAATAATACAAAATAACCACAAATCTAAATTTTAAATATAGCGCTTAGAAACAGGGACCTCATATTATTTGGCTTTCATTCTGAAAAGAAAAAAATATATTATAGAAATACTAAAAAATACTACTACAGTAATACTCATTCATTCATTTATTCATTATCTGCACCGCTTAACCTCAGGAGGGTCGCGGAGGTGCTGGAGCCCATCCCAGTTATCTTCGGGCAGTGGGCAGGGGATACCCTGAACTGGTTGCTAGCCAGTAGCAGGGCACACAGGGACAGACAATTCGCTCGCTCATTCACTCTTAGGGATGATTTGGACCGGCCATTTAACCTAACATGCATGTTTTGGGAATGTGGGAGGAAACCGGAGTGTCCGGAGGAAATAAAATGATGATGAAATGAAATGATCTGCATTTGTATAGCCTTTTTCAAGTCAATGACTTCCCAAAGCGCTTTACAGTGTGCTTCACATTTCCCAATAGCGGCCTTGTATTGCAGCCATGTAAGACGCTAACCTGCTTATTGGGGGTATTAGGGGTTCAGTGTCTTACCCAAGGAAACTTCGACATGTAACACGGACAAGCCGGGATTCGAACTGGGATCCCTTGATCCCAAGACGAGCGCTCTACCACCTGAGCTACTGCCGCCCAAATAAGGAAACCCACGCAAGCACGGGGAGAACATGCAAATTCCACACATGAGGATCAATTTTATGACCTCAGATTTGTGCCACACACACGCTAATCACTGCGCTGCCGATCTGCCCCTAATACAAAATACTACTATAGAAATATTATCCCAGAAATACCACAAAAAATACAACTACAGCAACAATACAAAAATACTAAAGAAATATGAAAAAAATACTGCTATGGAATACTACAAAAAAAATCAACAAAAATAACACTAGAACACGGCTCTGGAAACACACGAAAAAATACTTCTACAGAAATACTACAAAAACACCACTTCATAGTACTATAATACAACACTACTAGAAAAATATTACTACAGAAATACTACTACTACAGAAGTATCACAACAGAAATACTGCAAAAATACAATAACAGCAACACTACAAAAATTCTACTACGGAAATACGACAAAAATACCACAAAAATGAAACTACAGTAATATTGTACTATACAAATTCTACAGAAATACTACAGATAAACAACAAAAATTCCACTATGGAAATACTACAAAATACAACATAAATAGTACAAAAATACAAAAAAATAATAGTGCAGTAACATTAAAAATTACAAAAGTCATATAAAACTGTAATACTCCAAACATACAACAGATATACAACAACAAAAAAATCTATCAAAACACAACAAAAAGACATTAGAAATACTAAAAAAATACGACTAGAGTAATACTACAAAAAACACTACAGAACTTCAACAAAAATCTGACTCAAGAAATACTGAAATTATACAAATACAACAAAAAATACAACTACAGTAATACTTCAAAACTCAATATCAAATAAAGTTCTTAAAACTGGGACCTATTGTATTATTTTGCTTTAGCTGTGATCAAAACCAATTTGATTAGACTCATCTTTTCAAAAGAAATATTTCATGTAAATGTCTGCATGTATATTTATTAATAAATTGGAAAATTGGATCTGTCTCCAAGACTGGCCCCTTGGCCACATTTTTTAACCCAATGCGGCCCTGACTCCAAATTGTTGCCCATGGAATGAGTTATACTAGTATGTAAGCAAAAGATCAAGTAATAGGGGACCCGAAAATCTAAATTTTCTTAGGGGCCCATGAAGGCTTGTACATTTAGCATCACAGAAAATATTGGGAGCTACAGCTGATAAATACAGTGCAAAAGATACATCACACTGACTCGGAAAGTCTTTACGAAGCACACGAGATTCTGAATTGGATGAAGTGAGAGAACGGCATTGTGTGAGGGAGTTCAGCAAATTACATTTGTGCATTTTTTTTATGTTGTAACTCAAACCAATTGCAGACCGACATCTGACGCTACAAATTAAATGCACAAACACTCCAAAGTTCCAACTTTGTACGTTTTTGGCCACACAAAATAATTTAATGTCGATGTGTGGCCAAAAAAAATCTTATTCCACACTGTAAAGTGAAAATAATGTAAGGTGATGATGTCTTATCCCAGGGTTCAACTGTATACTGCATTTAGAAGAACTATATAACTTTAATTTATTTAATTTAATAGAGGTGGACATATACACATGTATGCAGTCAACTTTATTAAATGAAGTGCTGATAACAGTTTAATAGGAAATGAGAAACCAGAGTGACCCATTTCTATTACCACGTAGAAAAGAAGCTTTTGACATAACCACCTCCTGTTGGCCTCATTAGAAGTAGGGAGTTTCCATGACTCGCAGATCTGATTGATGCTGTTGAGGTTGTTCATCTCCTCATCTCCACTGAGCTTGAACAAACATGTTTATCCCTAATAATTGTAATTGATCACAGTTGATATTTTTCAGGATAAATATGTGTAGGTTACTATTGCCACAATGTCACAAATATCTGCGCAATTGGCACTGTAAGAGTTTTTTTCCAAACAACCTCCAAAGAGAGTGTGAATAATGGCCGGGCTAAGCCCTGCAAATCTTGGACCATGGTGCAGAAATGAATCGCCGGTAATGTGCCCGGCTACGACAAACATGTTGTCGAGCACTCTGTCTGTAATTGATTGGATGAGATGGTCAGGTTTACCTTAAAATATTTTGGTGATGGCTGCACCTCCCGCAAAATACATAAAATAAATGATTGTGCTTTAGTTGCGTGCGGGAAAAATATTAAAGACAAGAAATTTGTTTTCATTATTTGGTGCCTTCATTCCTTCACCTTCTCCTAGAGATGGCAGAAATACCCCGTTTTGTAGTACCGCTCACTATTCATCTGCCCAGGTGGTTCCAAGGTTGTTCTAATCAGACAATTAGCCACCTTTACCATAAATACTCCGGGCTCCCATCTCACATTGCTGATCTGTTTTGATTCCTGAAGACATTCCTCCGCCAAGACGACACATTTCTCCTCACGTTTTTCTTCAGTTACCTCCTCATTTCATGTTCATCCACTCCAAGATCTTCCATTGCAGCCATCTTTTTAAAGGTCCTCCCAAATCTCCCTTTTAGTATTTTCTCCAACCCAATACCCCATTTCAACTTTCCCTCTCAAGTCTCCCTCTGTTTCTATTTCAAATATCCAGTGCTTGGCAGTCCTATCCTTATTCCAAGATCTTCTTCACCAGCCATCTTTTAAAATTTACTCCCAAATCTTTTGTTACCCCAAGACCATCTCCCCAAGTCACCCCTCCTCGGCAGTCCCGTCCTTGTCCTAAGACCTTCCTCACCAGCAATCTTCTTAAAGATACTCCCAAATATCATTATCCAAACTTTCACCACCCCAAAATTTCCTCTGTAGTTTACCCTCTTCAACAGTCCCAGTCCCACTCTCCCTGATCTAGAATTAATTCCTCTTTTGTTTATTGACCATATTGTGTTTTGATCACAACCCCGTTTTACATCTCTTTGCGTCCTGCATTTGGGTCTGTTATTTTTAAATAAGCCATTAAAGAGATTTAGTGAGTATTAGAAGTTAGTGTTCTCGTCTTTGCAGAATATCATACATTTTCACGTATTTACTGTATTGTAAAAATTATCTGTTCAATAATAAGAAATATTTATTATGTTATTGATTGACTGTAGCTATTATTAGCAAACAATGTAGTGCAATTAACCATTGTATCCCTTGTCCAGGCCTATGCACCAACCTTTGAACACAGGGACGAAGACACTGAGGACTTTTATGCCCAGGTTCAAGACATCATAGACAAAGCACCAAAGAAAGATATCATCATCCTGTAAGGCGACTGGAACGCCCAAATTGGTGTGAATGCTTATAGAGCTTGGAAGAAAACATGTGGAACAAGCTCTAACCTACAAACCAATGATGGAGGACAATGGCTTCTTGAACTAGCTAGCTACAACAACTTGGTGTTAGCAAACACTTCTGGCAACCACAAGAACTCCAGAAAATGGACAAGGCACCATCCGGATGGAATCCACCACAGTCTGGTTGACTACATCATGATTCCACAACGTTTAAATATTGGAATCAAGACAGCAAGCACGTACACATATCCAGGAGCCGATGTTGGATGCGATCACAACCTGGTCTTGATGCACTTCAGTGTTCGACTCCAGGAGGTCAAGAAGTCACAGAACTCACAAATCAGGTTTGACCTTAAGTGAATGAATGGTGGTCAAGAACTTCCAGGCCTTTCCCGGCGGGAAGTTTTCATCTTTACTCGCCTTGGACGAATATGTCGAAACCCTAACCACCAAGTTCTCAGAGACAATGACTGAAGCAGCAAAAGAAATTGTAGAAAAACACAGAAAAAGGTAAAGCCGTGGGTTACAAACAAAATTCTCCAACAGTGCGCTACGAAACAAAAACTAAAGAAGAAAGTAAAGAGCCCTAGAGGAGCAGCCAAGTATGGAGCAGCCAACAAGGAAATGAGAAAGAGCTTGAGAGAAGCAAAGGAGAAATGGATTGAAGACCAAAGCTCAGTGTTGGAAGATTGCCTCAACAAGAATAATTCAAAGAAAGCCTTCCAGGTTGTAAAAGCTCTCCCACAAACAAAACAGGCAAAAGTCAGCAACAATCAGGATGAGGCAGGGAATAAGCTTACTGAAGTAAAAGAGATCATGAATAGATGGACAGAATAGTGCCTCAAACTCTACAACCACCCGACACAGGGAGGCCCTGAGGTCCTTAAGAATTCCAGCCCATGGGAAAGTGACGACTTCCCTATCCTCAGAAAAGAAATAGGGACAGCAATTGATTTGCTGAAGAAGGCAAAGTCTACAGGAATTGACAACATCCCATCAGAACTTATATAAAATGCTGGTGAGCAAACTAGACATCGTGACAAACATTTGTAGAAATATCTGGCAAGCAGGACAGTGGCCATCTGCATGAATTGATGAAATGTGGAGGTTTTAAGTTTTTCCTTGCCCACATGTTTGTTTAATCAAGGGATAGTGTATTTGTAACCTGTGCAGTCCTTTGAGACATTTTGTAACTAATTCGACTTAACTGGGCCAAGTCAAGTCATGTTTATTTGTATAGCCCTTAATCACAAGAAGTCTCAAAGGGCTGCACGTTGGTCAAATATTACAATAGAAATATGTCCACTTTATTAGTGGTGGAAAACTGCGCCATTCCCAACAGTGATGCATTCATAAAGTGAAAGCTTTTCTAAAATCTTTGTTAAATTTGTTAAAACCAGTGAACATTGGAGTGACTCAATTTGGCTTATAGTTACTTTATCTTTTGTTCTGCCTCATTAATATTGGAGGGTGGTTCAAAGGAGATGCAGGACTTACTGTTTGCTGTGATGATAATAATAAGTCCTAGGGTGGTTGGGTGTGACAGGGGCGGCCAGGTAGAAAGCCATTAAATCCGCTTGTGGATCTGCAGAAAAAGCCACCAGGAGGCTTTGGCTCAAAATGGCAGATCCGTGGGCTTCTACAGGGACAAAAGTTGAGGCGTGATCAACCTCGGCTGGGTCACCTGGGCAAGAGTGTCTGATGTTGCGAGACCCGAAACACTCTATGAACCCTCGATACATCACTGATGATGCGTCCCAGTTGCATCCATCTTTCAAGTTAATGGTCTGTTACACTTGAAGAAGACTTGTAGAGTTTGAGGCACTATTCTGTCCATCCTGTCCACATGTCTGGACAGGTAAATTAGTTTTAAGAGTGAATGACACACTGCAAGTAGACTCAACAAACAGTGTTTATTTAAACAGTCAAAAACAAGACCTGGCCGTCTTTCAACCATCTGGGCTAGTGGGCTGTCTTTTTCATCTTGGGGCATTTCTGCGATGACATTCTGCATAAAAGTAAGTTGTACGTCAAAAGATGTTGCAAAAAAACATGAGGCTATGGTTCGCATTTTGCCCCAAAACAGCCACAAATAAACAACATTAAGAAGTTAATATATTTCCACATAAAACTTTTTTGATCCTGTTTTATTTTCCGCCCTATCTGTTTGTCCTGGACCACTTCCTGGTTCCGCTCAAGCTACTTCCGCGACCCACGATCTTCGGATCGAGTGTGCACTCATTCCTCTTCTCCCCAATAAACTGAGTAACGTTACGCGATTGGGTTCTCATTCCTGTTTCCTGTCCTGTTTTGTGACATACACATTTTACATGACAATAAACTTGGTGTTACGATTTGGATATCACTGGAAACCAAATACTTCATTATGATAAATCGTTTTACAAATCTATATCCGAAAGGCTTTCAAATTTATTTGTAAATGTCACTTTCCAGACTGTTTTAAACGTACTTTACCTCGTACCTTCAAACCGTTCTAAATTAAAATTATATTATGAAAACAGGAAACAGTAGATGGCAAGTGATGCACCAATTATTTTCCAAAGAATCATCGCTTCGGTTATTTGCACCCTGAAAGTCTGGAGACTTTCAGCGTCTTCATGCGGGAAGCTCCGCCGTCGCCGCTGTAATGCCCTCTCCCTCGACCACCTGTCAGGGAAGACCAGAACAGAGCAGGAGACCCCAGAGCGTTCGTACAATTCTTTATTTGGGGAAGCGTAAGGGTTAGCGGGAGACGTGATCAATCGTAGCATGGGACGAAGGCAGGTCGAGTTTACCAGGACTGAAGAGAAGATCGTAGTGTGGACGGAAGCAGGTCGGATCGAAGGCAGACGGGCAGAATCAAGTAAACAACAAGGCAGGTAATCGGGAGTGTCTTACGAATACAGGAGTAATCCTCAGACACCCATGTCTCGGTGTAGAATGCTTAAATAGCGAACATAACCCAATCAGAAGGCGCACTCCAGCGCGCCAGATGATTACCCCAGGTGGCTCCACTTAGGTAATCATGACAGAACCCCCCCCTCAAGGGACGGCTCCAGAAGTCCCCCAGAAAAAAAATAATAATAAATTTAACCCAAGACACGTCACAGGGAAACACAGGTAATCGGGGAACTATGTAACAGCACAGTACCTCTCAGAATCCTTCCGAATGGAGGGAAGCCCCCTCCTCAGCATCCGAAGGGGCGGCAGAGGGTGGGTCCGGAGGGCAAACAGGAAGAATCAGGACCGGCAATTCAGACAGGACAGGCAGAATCAGATCAGGCAAGACAGGAGAGGCGGAGACAGAACAGGCAGAATCAGAACCAGCAAAAACAGGGCAAGCAGAATACGAACCGGCAAACAGAACAGGCAGAAAAGACAGAATCAGAACAGGCAGAATCAGGGCCGGCAGCGGAGTCGGAGTGGCAGGCCGGAGAGTCGGAGTCAGACGGGCAGGCTTGGGAGTCGAGCGGGCAGGCTTGGGAGTCGAGCAGGCAGGCTTGGGAGTCGAGCAGGCAGGCTTGGGAGTCGAGCAGGCAGGCTTGGGAGTCGAGCAGGCAGGCTTGGGAGTCGAGCAGGCAGGCTTGGGAGTCGAACAGGCAGGCATGGGAGTCGAACAGGCAGGCATGGGAGTCGAACAGGCAGGCATGGGAGTCGAACAGGCAGGCCTGAGACTCATTGCGCAGTCATAAGGCCGATTGGGTGACAGGGAAGGGGCCTTAGCTTTACTGAAGACTTCCCGTAGGTGGTTGTAACGAACTGGGACCTTGGACAGATTGGGTGAAGCTCTTATGGAAGTGGAGTGACCTGGGTAAGGAGCGGCTCGCAGACAAGTTTGGTGACAGTCCCTGCCCCATTCCAGTATTGACCCAGTGCGCCAGTCGAAATGGGGGTTGTGTTGGACCAACCATGGATGACCCAAAATGAGGGGTTGGCTCGGGGAGTGGAGTAAATGGAATCGGATCTTCTCTTGGTGATTTCCAGACAGCTGTAATTCTATGGGTTCAGTTATTTGAGACACGGTGCCTAACAGGTGACCATCTAAAGGCCGAGCAGATATCGGATTAGGAAGGGGTTTAACAGGTATCCCCATTTTGCGTGCGAGGGACAGATCAAGGATATTTACCTCAGCGCCAGAGTCAATCAGGGCTGGGAATGTCTGCGTAGAATCGGGGAGGAAGAGAGAAGCCTGGATAACGGGTCTAGCGTCTTTGGGAGCAGATACAAGGACTGAGTTCAATCGGACGCCCCTTACGTCCGACGAGCGTTGGCCTTTTACCGGACAGGTGGCCACGCGATGTCCCTTACCACCGCAGTATAAACATAATTGATTGACAAATCTTCGCCAGCGTTCCTCGGGGGAAAGAGAGACCCGGTCCACCTCCATCCTTTCTTCGTTGGGGATGACCGGGACCTGGTCCACCTCCATCCTTTCTACGATGGGGCTGAACAGAACCCTGGGGTTTGGTACATTATTAGCTTCTTGAACTTGCCTGGTGACGGATTGGCTGGGACCCTCCCTCTCTCGGCGTCTCGCCTGAACCCTACGGTCGATCCGGGCGGTCAAGTCAATAGCTTCGTCAAGTGTTGCCGGAGGAGCGTGGGAGACTAATTCATCCTTGAGATAACCGGACAGACTGTGGAGGTAGGCGTCGACCAGCGCCTCTTCATTCCACTCACTTTGTGCTGCTAGCGTACGAAAGTCGACAGCATAGTCGGTAATGGAACGTCTCCCCTGGCGGATGTTCATGATCGAGCGGGCCGCGTCGACCGATGAGGAACCAGAGTCAAAGACCTTAATCAGCTCTTGAGCCAAGAGGTTGAATGACTTGCACGCCGTAGCACCTCTCTCGTAGGCGGCCGTTCCCCAAAGACGCGCTCTTCCCGTGAGGTGATTAATGGCAAACGCTACCTTAGCTGCTTCCGTAGCAAAATTGCGGGGCTGGAGATCAAATATTAATCTACAATTTACTATGAATGGGCGGATCTGAGCGGGATCTCCCCCAAACTTTTCTGGCGAGCCCACTCGCGGCTCAGCGAATCCCGCGCTGAATGAACTGGGAAAGGCCGAAGGTGGCCGGTCAGTGTTGGGCGCCGATGAAGTGGCTTGATGGGTTATTACTTTGGAGAGATAGGACCAGTCCTGACCTAACAGATCCCACTCGAGCCGTAACTGACTCACTTGCTTAGCCAATTCCGCCACGTCGGAAATTACTTGCCGAACTGCACCTTCTAAAGGGGGATTGGGCTGCTGGTTCTGACTTTCATGGTCGTCAGGGGGCACTTGTACGAACGCGGGGTCCATTCTGGTCTGAGGATTCTGTCAGGGAAGACCAGAACAGAGCAGGAGACCCCAGAGCGTTCGTACAATTCTTTATTTGGGGAAGCGTAAGGGTTAGCGGGAGACGTGATCAATCGTAGCGTGGGACGAAGGCAGGTCGAGTTTACCAGGACTGAAGAGAAGATCGTAGCGTGGACGGAAGCAGGTCGGATCGAAGGCAGACGGGCAGAATCAAGTAAACAACAAGGCAGGTAATCGGGAGTGTCTTACGAATACAGGAGTAATCCTCAGACACCCATGTCTCGGTGTAGCATGCTTAAATAGCGAACATAACCCAATCAGAAGGCGCACTCCAGCGCGCCAGATGATTACCCCAGGTGGCTCCACTTAGGTAATCATGACACCACCCCTTGTTCTTGCTTTTCCCTGCCCGCTTTGGCCCGGTTTTATAAAAGTGTACACAAAATGATGTAGTGGATTATTTTCCTTAGCACAGTTAAGTTGCATGAACGAATGTGAACGTAGCTCTTAACAATAGCACCAGTAGTATTGAGGGTGGCACTACATTACACTAGCAATTAAAATATCTATGAACAGGTATTTCAGTCGCACTTTCTATGAAAAAATGACAACAGCTATGCCCTTGCACAATAGTACTGCCCTTTGCACATTGGTTAACTGCTGTTAAAAGTGTCGATAAAAATTGTTCAAACCTCATATTGTTAGAATATGATGTAATGAAATTGTGAATGTATTTAATTGCTGTTAAAAGTGTCGATTAAAAACTCATATTGTTGGGATACGATATAATGAAATTGTGTGTTTAATTGCTGTTAAAAATGTCGAAAAAAAATTGTTAAAACGTCATATTGTCAGAAACAACGAAATTGTGAATATGCTCAATTGCTGTTAAGATTGTCGAGAAAAAGTGTTCGAACCTCACATTGTTTTTTTGCTGTTAATAGTGTCAATAAAATTGTTTAAAACAAAAAAACAAAAAACAAATGATTAAAAATATGTAACGGACTTACTTCATCTCTTGAGGGAGAGCTTTTGGACTCAGTTGGAGAGCCCACAGGTGCTGGGAGCGGAGGGTCAGAGTGGGTACCCACGGGGCCGGAGCGTCGTGCCGCAGGAGGACGGCCGCGCCCTGGGGCTTGGGCCAGTTCCAATAGCTTGGACATATCCATGTGGGCAGGCTTAACCCTGTCCACGGACACAGTCTCTGGCCTACCACCAATGTCCACGACCATGGTCTTGTCACCATGCTGCAGGACCTTAAACGGTTCATCATAGGGAGGGCGCAATGGTCCGCGGTGGGCATCGTGGCGAATGAAGACAAAACCAGCCGAGCGCAGGTTGGAGGAACCCGCGAAACTGGCCTGCCGTGTCACGATGTGGGGATAGGCACAAACGCTCCCGCAGTGCCCTGCAAGATGGACTTCTCCCTGGATGCGGCCCAGGGTGTCGTTGGGTCTGGGATGAAATCACCTGGCACCCGCAGCACTTGACCGTAAACCAACTCAGCTGAAGAGCACTGAAGGTCCTCTTTGGGAGCGGTCCTCAGTCCCAGCATGAGGTGTCACCGCAGTGGTGCGGTGAAGTTTGACACCCAGGCCTTCGGCAACCGTGTTCCACACCTCGGAGGTGAACTGTGCGCCCCTGTCAGATGAGAGGTCTGCAGGGGGTCCAAAACGGGCGACCCATGTGCCGATGAACGCCCGGGCCACATCGACAGCTGAGGTGGAAGTCAGCGGAACTGCTTCAGGCCAACGGGTCGTCCTGTCCACCATCGTCAGGAGGTAAGTGAAACCATGTGAAGGGGGCAGTGGGCCCACCAGGTCAATGTTAACGTGGTCAAACGTCCGTTCGGGGATGGCGAATGGTTCCAATGGGGCCTTGATGTGACAGTGTACTTTGGCACGTTGACATGCCACGCATGAGTCGACCCAGTCCCGGACGTCCTTTTCATCCCATTCCACACAAACTTCTGGGCCTCTAGCTTAATGGATGCTTTCCTGCCAGGATGAGACAGGCCGTGTATTGCCTCAAAAACAGCCCGACGCCAGCCAGCAGGGACAAGCGGCCTAGGCCAACCCATGGAGAGGTCACAACACAGCTTGGCCCCTGAGTCTCCGACCGCAACCTCCTCCAGCCGCAAACTAGTGTCTGAGCTCTTGAGCGTTTGGACGCCGTTATCAGAAGCCTGGTCCACACTCATACTGGAATAATCAAGCCCCAATTGCACAGCGCTGATGGTTGCTCTGGACAGGCAATCCGCAACCACGTTGGACTTCCCAGCAATGTGCCTGATGTCAGTCGTGTATTCCGATATGAATGACAGCTGGCGCTGCTGGCGGGCCGACCACGGTTCGGACGTCTTGGACATGGAGAACGTAAGAGGCTTATGATCAACAAAGACGATGAACTCACGGCCCTCCAAGATGAAACGGAAGTGGCGAATCACCAACCAGATGGCAAGTAGCTCTCTGTCGAATGCACTGTATTTATGTTCTCTGGGGACCAGCTGGCGACTAAAAAAGGCGAGTGGCTGCCAAGCATTGTCAACCCACTGCTCGAACACGACACCCACTGCAAGGTCTGATGCGTCTGTAGTGAGTGCGACTGGGGCTCCGGGGGCTGGGTGAGCCAGCATGGCTGCCTGGCACAGCGCGGTTTTTGTGTCCTCGAATGCCTTGGTCCTCTCAGCGGTCCATTCAACAGCTTGATTGGGTTACCTACCCTTAAGGGCCTCGTAGAGTGGGAGCATGACATCAGCGGCTCGGCGAATAAACCTATGGTAGAAATGTCACCATGCCGAGGAACTCCCTGAGGCCCCGTGCTGTTGGCGGCTGAGGAAAGGTAGAGACGGCCTCTACCTTAGACGGTAGGGGGGAAGCCCCATCCTTGGTGATGAGATGCCCAAGGAAGTGGATGGAGGGTACGCCAAAAACACATTTCGCGGGATTTATAATCAGGCCATGCTGACTGAGCTTGGTGAAGAGGTCCCTGAGGTGCTCCAAGTGTTCCTATTCTAAGGACCTGGCAACAAGGACGTCGTCCAGGTAGACGAACACAAAAGGCATGTCCCTGAGCACCGAATCCATCAGCCTTTGGAAGGACTGAGCGGCATTTTTCGGTCCGAACGGCATCCTGAGAAATTCGAACAACCCAAATGGAGTTATGACAGCCGTCTTCGGTATACCTGAGGGATGCACTGGTAGTTGGTGGTATCCCCGCACTAGGTCCACCTTGGAAAAGAGAAGTTTACCCGCCAGGTGTGCAGAGAAGTCTTGAATGTGCGGGACTGGGTAACGGTCGGGCGTGGTAGCCTCGTTAAGGCGGCGATATTCCCCGCATGGGCGCCAGCCACCGCCTGGTTTCGGGACCATGTGTAGTGGTGAGGCCCAGGGGCTGTCTGATCGGCGAATGATGCCGAGACGTTCCATGTTGGCAAATTCGGATTTAGCAGCTGCCAGTCTGTCTGGATTGATTCGTCGGGCCCTGGCATGAACCGGAGGCCCCTTGGTTTCAATGTGGTGCTCAACCCCATGTCTGGTCGTGGAGGCTGAGAAGGTGGGCTTCGCCAGACTGTTGAACTCGGCGAGGAGCCGGTAGTAAATATCACCGTCCAAGAGAGAGCTGGACAGACCCTCAAAAATTCCTTTGTCGCGGACACACGCGAGAGAGGGGAAATTCAATGCGTCAACGAGGCGGCTATTTTTCACATCGACGAGTAGTCCATTGGCACACAGAAAATCTGCACCAAGAAGAGGAAAAGCAATATCCGCAGTGACAAAGTCCCATGTAAACTGCTGACCCCCAAAACACACGTCCACTCTCCGTGTCCCGTATAAGTTAATGGAGGTCCATGTGTTCCCCCCCCCACATCTCCACAGTGGCAGAGAGGACGCTCCTCTGGGCGCCGGTGTCACACAAGAACTTGTGGCCGGAGATGGCGTCCCGGATGAACAGTAGCCGGTTTATTGCGCCTGCACTCACGGCCGCTACAGAGTGCAGGCCTCAAAGTTTCCCGTCGCGTTGGAGGTGCAAGGGGGACGGCACTTCTTGGCCTTGGGCCCAAAACGTGCATGGTAGTAACACAGACCTGACACATTCTGATCGTCAGTGGCCGCGGGTGCCTTGCTGGCTGGGGGCGTCGCACTTGATGGTGTGTAGGTGCGTGTAGGGGCCAGCACCTCATGTGTGTATCTATGTGTGGCCAGGAAAAACCGGTCCGCTTCCTCTGCCAGTGCACGCGGATCTGTAATAGTTGTATTCGCAAGCGCCGTCTGGACATGCGGCGGCATGTGACGCAGAAAAAGTTCAGTGAAAAGAAAATTTGGCTTTTCAGTGCCAAGCAAGTTTAACATCATTTCCATGTGATCCGATGGCTTACTGTCTCCTAAGCCCTGAACAGCAAGGAGGCGTCGAGCACGCTCAGAACGCAACAGTTCAAAGATTCTGAGGAGACATGCCTTCAGTCCCTTATATTTATCCAGTTCAGGAGGGGATGTGATGAAGCTCACAGCTCTGGCTGCAGTTGAGCTCCCCAGATCAGACACCACGTGGTAATAGCGAGAGTCATCATCAGTGATTCCGCGCAGGGCGAATTGAGCCTCTGCTTGTGCGAACCATGTTAACGCCGATGACTCCCAGAACTCGGGGAGCTTGAGAACGGGCGCGTATGCCATGTCAGCATGCTCAGTATTATGCACGGCCTCGGAAACTTCCACGAGACTAATGTCGGGGTCACCAATGTAGCGAGCAGAGACGGGAGTCGTAGACGGAGTGTCAAACAAAGGTGCCAACGAAAGCTGCTTTAATGACATTTAAACTTGCAATAACAAAACAAACACGAGAGTCGCTCGAGCCGGCCGAATTAAGAGTCCCCCTAGGAACTCGGTAACTAAACAATGGTTCCGTGGGTGAATTATGCAAAACCCACTACAGGATCACCAGAAGACCAGCACTCGGACCGGGACATAGGGGGAAATCAGATCTGAAAGATAAGAGGGAGCAAGTCCATGTATGATTTTGTATAATACTAAGAGAACCTTGAAATCACATCTAAGGCTTCCCGTTGTGTTTTGTCTTCTTTCATCCGAAACAGTTAAGACACTTTTGGTTGTTCTTGGTTAAAAACATTTAAATGCTGATATTGTGTTGCATTCCTACTAGTAGGCTAATCCTTCAAAGAAAAAACGAATGTTGTGCTGTGTCAGCATACGTGACAAGACTGCAGTTAATAACCGTGTTGAGAAGGTATGTGTAGAGGTACCGCAGGCCAGACGAAACTTGTCAACTTCTGTGCTGTTTGAATTATAGAAGGACGCTTTCCAAATGTTTTCCAACTGTTTATATGAAAACAACAAAAACAACAACAAAGTCTTAAGCGCATTAAAGACTTGAATACATAAACTCTTCACAAATGTCAAATGTTTATGTAGTCCAACGTGTTGTGTTGCATGTAAATTTTAACTACTCCTTTCCCTCCCAGACCTAGCATTCAAGTAGATGCCTGACCGGAATGTTTGCTCATGAAAACGGAGATACTGACGAGTTATAGTACGACATATCCTGCAGATTGTATTTTATAGATCACCGCTCAATTATTCTAATTTTGCACGTGGAGTTAATCTGTAAAAGCATCTTAAGCAAGGCTACAACTAATCTCAGGTCCTTAAACGTGGTGCCCGGAACTTCAAAAAGTTCTACTTTCTGACGACATCTTCTGGCTGAAATTATAATTGCAGCCTCTGACAAGCTGCCTGTGTGGTGCATGCACGTATGTGTCTCTCTTAGAAGGGCTTAAATAAACTCTTCTTTTTTACATATTTTTGTGGTTTGAGTTGGCGTTTGGACTGTATTTGAAAAAGTTCTCTTACATTCACCAATGTAATGGATCATTAGAGATGCACCCACATGATGTGTTACTCTGCTGTCATCTCCTGGCTCAAAGTCATAATTGCAGCCTTAAAGGGACGATGTGTAATATTAATAATAATAATAATAATAATTTCCTTTGTATTGTCATTCTTTGTAAGAACGAAATGTCGATACACCTGACCCGTTGTAGCGAGCCGATGCAGCCGCAGCCAAAAGAGGGCGCCGCCATTTTACCAATGTTATAAGTCTTAGGTATGACTCGGCCGAGGCGCGAACCAGCGACCTCCCAGTCTCAATTATATACTGTATACAGTATAAATTGTGCTTCCTAGTGGTCTTGTTGGCACTGTGTGGTCTGGTGCAAGCGAGGGGCATTGGTTGTCATGGACAATTCATCACATCCACTACACAGCATTATATCCAGACAGAAGAGCAGCTTCAGCGACAGACTGCTGTCACTGTCTTGTACCACGGACAGACTGAAGAGATCTTTTCTTCCTCATGCCATGAGGCTCTTTAACTCCACCCGGCGGAGTAAAGGCCCACATTAAACCACACCCCCTACATTGCATATTACCGTACTTTTATTGCAGTGTGTATTTTATGTAGCACTATTTAAATACTCTATTCAACACGCTACAGTGGGTATAAGCACGTCACATTGGGTATTTGTATATTGTATTCCTTTTGCTTTATTATTGTATTGTTCTCAGCGAAGGGATGCTGCTGGAAATGTGAATTTCCCTGCGGGAATGAATAAGGTATCTATCTACCGTAAATTCCGGACTATAAGCCGCTACTTTTTTCCCAAATGTTCAGCCCTGCGGCTTATTCAGTGAAGCGGCTAATTTAGGAAATTTTTCTGACGGCCACCAGCGGTGCTGGGGTTCCAAAGGCAAGATTAAGACCAGTAGAATATGTGTGCTAAGGATGAATGCAATCTCCAAGTTGTATCATATATTATCTGTAGAGTTGAGGTACGTTCCGATACTGAGGAAGGTACCCCTGATATTGTTAGATATGAGAAGAAAGTTGAAGACGATCTACCATGATTTTGGTTTGAACAAATTTATTGACACTGGAAAGTAGAAGTAAGAAGGGAGAGGACCCACACAGAGGATTGGAAGGATGCTGCTTGGAAGGGTGGGATGGCAGAGCTATGCCCTTGCACAATAGTATTGCCTTTTACACGTTGGTTAATTACTGTTAAAAGATAATAACTCTGAAATTGTTTAATTGATGTTGAAAATGTCAGGAAAAAATGTTAAAACGTCGTATCGTCACGTCATATTGTCAAATATAACAAAATTGTGAATATGCTTGATGGCTGTTGAGATTGTCGTGTTTGTTTTGCTGCTGTTGGTGTCGGTGGATTTGTTCAGACCAAAGACAATCGACTTTGGCCTGGACGGATCTATTGACACTAACAAAGATGTTATATAATGAAATTGTGAATATGCTTGATTGCTATTAAGATTTTCAAGAAAGGGTTGTTCAAACCTCACATTGTGTTTGCTGTTAAAAACGTCATATTGAAATATAATATTGTGAATGTGCTTAATTGCTGTTGAGATTGTCATGATTGTTTTCTGTTATTAGTGTTTGTTCAAACCAAAAATATCGTAATGACGGACAACAAAAAGCACTCGAGCGCACGCAGTTGAGTCAAAACAAATACCAATAACCGCGATAGAAGAATATAACTACCACTTTTTACCATGGTGATTAATTCCTGTGAGGTGGGCAAGCTTCCAAGCCCAATTTAGGATTGTATCCCTTTTGATGAAGACAGAAGAGGACAATGTTTATTTGCAATCAAACGGAGAGCAGCTCAAGTATTCCAGGATTTGGAGCAACCTTTTTTTACAAGATCACCATGGTTGACAGCCAGCGACATAAAAATCAACAACGAAGACTATTGATTTAAGAGGCTATTGCTGCATGATTCAATGTTTATGAACAACTATGGAAAGAGGTGGAGCACTTTACTGAGCTGATGACGTCCAGGAAAAATATATGTCCCAACAAGTATTTTGCTTATAAAAATCCTCTGAACAACAAATAAAGTCAACAACAAATTATTTTTTTGCAGTTTTTAGCTGGTTTAAGGTGAATCTGATGTGCTTCCAGGAATAACATAGGTTTTGTTCAGCCATGTCAGGTTTCCAGAGTTGGGTAGTAACGGAGTGCATTTACTTGAGTAAGTTTTGGGAAATTTTGTACTTCTAGGAGTATTTTGAAATCCCCATACTTTTACTTGAGTAAATTTGTGAAGAAAAAACGATTCTTTTACTCTACTAGATGAAGCAACATTGAAGTCGTTGCTTTGTTACTTTGTTACTTAATAAATGCCTTCCACATAAAAAAAAAAATACCGTAATTGTTGAATTCACGGTATACTGTCTTCTTCTAGAAATGTCGGGATGATTTGATTTTTGCAATCCGGAGATGGAATGAGAGCTTGCTCTGTCCACTCCACGTATCTGCCCGGTATTGCAGTACTTCCGGGAGCGGTGCATTCGCAATGATCGCAGCAAGGCTTTGAGGCTAGGACCTTAGCTTGGCCTTTTGGCTGAGTGTAAAGGTCCCGGCTCCTAGGCTTTGTAGCGTATTATGAACTGACCGACAACGGATAATGAATAATGAATAAAGAAGATAGAAAAATTACCCTTAAAAATCCGCCCCCATCGGGGGTTTTAAGTGTGTTGGTAATTATTAATTTTACAATTCTAACCATTTTGATATAGCTAGAAGTAAAGCAGCCGAGTCCTGCAATGGCCGGGCATTATACCGGCGGGCGGAGACATAACTGCGTACGATTCTTGCTCAAAGATGTTGTGGCAATTTCGGAGGGAATGTCAAGGCTGGATTTTATTAACAAGTTTATTGAAATGCTTCTGAAGTTTAAAAAGGAGGAGATACATGCTGTCATAAAAATGCCTTCTGGCAAGGGCTTTGATGTAAATTTTGTAACGGCGGCTCTTTATCAAGAGTTTTGGAATCGCTTTGAGGGAGTGAGGCCCCAGTTTTCTGGATTTACAGTAGAGAAGCTGACTGATAATGCTAACAAGATTGTCATTGTCAGAATGTTTAGTGAGGTGGTGAGTGCTGATGACGTCTGTTATTGGTTGAGTAGATACTGCTCGGTAAAAGGCCAGGCTATGAAGGTGAGGGATGAGAAAGGCTATTGGACTGGTGCCTGGAGGGTACCCGTCCAACAATGGCAAGATCCTGCGGGCTTTCAGGGACTGAAACACCTCCCGTCGACTATATTGCTGGGGGAAAACCGTGGCTTTATCCACTATCAAGGGCAACCAAAACTCTGTCGCAAATGTGGTGAGCATGGGCATCTGGCTGAGGTATGTGATCGATTTTTTTGTGGAAAGTGCAGGACAATTGGACATTCCTTTGAGGAATGTATCAATAGCAGAAAATGCAAACTCTGTGGAGAAACAAACCACCTCTATAGAAACTGCCCGAAATCGTTTGCTAACAAATTGAAAGCTAGGAAGGCAGTTAACAAAGACAACAAAGACAATGAAATGATGTCCGACAGCATAGATAACTAAATGAATAAATGTAACAAAGACAATGAAATGAATAAAGATAACAAAGACAATGAAATGAATAAAGTTATGGAAATACCAAATGAGAATGAACAAGAAATGAATAAAGTTATGGAAATACCCAATGAAGATGAACAGGAAATGAATAAAGTTATGGAAATACCCAATGAATTTGATCAAGAAATGCACAAAGAAAATGGACAAGACAAACAAATTGAAAATACAGATGTCCCTACCAAAACCCCTGGAGGAGAGACCAGAGAATCAAATTTGATTCCTGGAAATTCTAATTCGATTTCTCATAAAATACCTGAATTTGGACAAGACAAACAAATAGAAAAGGCAACTGCCACTCCAAAAACACATATTAATCAGGAAGGGCCTGGAAGAGAGCCCGAATTAGCACATTTGTTTGCTACGCCACTGCCGGGATTTGGAGAAGACAAACAAGTCGAAAAGGCGAACGACTCTCCAAAAACCCATACGGGCACTGGAAAGAGGGGTAAAAGTAAGACAAAATTGGGGGTGGTGAAAACACCGGAAACAAAGAGAAGAGATTTAGAAGAAAGCCGATTGCCGATGAAAAAGCCCACAACGGAACTGTATGAAGTTGAGCCGGAGGAAGTCGGAAAGGGATATAACCTGACCCTTTGTGGGCAGGGAAGTAAGAGACCCCTCGATAGGTCCTCTGGCTCACCCCCTAACCCAGAAAAAAGGGGAAGACCTGGAACCACAGACAGAGAGTCAGAGGATTCCAGAGTTTTCCCCGGTGAGTCTCCAAATGAGGTACTGCTCTTAAGTGATGTGTCTGACACAGATGACACTCTCGATGATCAACAAAGAATGGACTCGGATCCCCCGGTTTTGTCTAAGTACCGTATTTTCCGCACTATAAGGCGCACCTAAAAGTCTTGTTTTTTTTCAAAAGCTGACCATGCGCCTTATAACACAGTGCGCCTTATATATGGCTCAATATTAAATTCGCAAGGTCTCGCAACTACGAGAAACAGCCGCCGACTCCATTTTTCGCGCTGTGCATACTGGGAAATATTAAACGATTGGTAGTTGCCGGGGCTCGTGTTGTATTTGTTTACTAAGTGGCAAAATGGCTACCCCATTGAACTGCTTAATTCATATTCAACAAATACAGTATTTGTCTGAATCCAGGGTTATGACTGGTGAAGATGTAAAGCACAATTTACCTTAAACAAACGCAGAATTATTCAGAATGTCACGTTTGAGAGAGAGAGAGAGAGAGCGAGAGAGAGAGAGAGAGAGCGAGATTCTCTTTCATACGTGCATTTGTATAAGAAAATGGCTCCTGTTAAGAGGGGGGGTTTTGGGGTTTTTAAGGGTTATTGATCTATCTTCGTTATTCATTATCCATTATCCGTTATCGGTCAGTTCATAATACGCTACAAAGCCTAGGAGCCGGGACACTTACTCTCAGCCAAAAGGCCAAGCTAAGGTCCTAGCCCTAAAGCCTTGCTGCGATCATTGCGAATGCACCGTTCCCGGAGGTACTGCAATACCGGGCCGAACCACGCCGGGTGCTAATCAACCGTGATTGTGGCGTGCCTTACAGTGAATTTAACAATTACGGTGCGCTTAGAGACACGCGTACAACGCCGAGTTTAAACTCAAAGCGATCAGTCACGCAGCACAACACGGCAATAGAGCGGCAGCGAGAGAGTTAAACTTAAATGAATCGATGGTACGGAAGTGGAGAAAGGATGAAGATAAGCTCCGCCAAGTAAGGAAAACTCAACAAAGTTTCCGTGGCAATAAAGCAAGATGGCCAGAGTTAGAGGAGACACTTGAACAGTGGGTTGTTCAACAAAGAGCGGCAAGCAGAAGTGTCAGTACGATAACTATACGTATGAAGGCAACAGCGCTGGCACAAAAACACCGGACGTTTTGGATGGCCCATTCACTGAGATATGGTCAATTCGAACACAGCAGAAGAAGAATTCGAGGGATTCGTCGATGAGGAGCTTATAGAGTGATCTTTGTTTTTCTTTTGTGTGTTTACGTTTTACATTTTACAGTTATTATGTTATTGCTTTGTACTCGTTGTTTTTGCACATTACGAGTGTCACTTTATTGCGATTGCACTAACGTTTCATTTAAAATAACAGTATCAGACGTTTTTTTCTTTGCGTGTTGACTAAATGGACAAAAAATAAAATGATATGTCGATGTTGTTCAAAGATGTGTCACGAAAATGCTTTACCTCAGAGAAAATAATAAAACGGCTGTTTATTTATTTTGGGAGTGAATGGAGTTGTGGAAAGCTTGTTTGTTAATAAAGTTTGACCTTTTTGTAATATTTTGTTGACATTCCCTTGAGCGTGGCAACATCTAGAGGTTGCATAAAGTAACTACATTCTCTACTGTAGTCAAGTCGTCACATTTATTTACCGTAAATAGCCCTTAATCCCAAAAATGTCTCGAAGGACTGCACAGGATTACAATTGCAAAATTGCACAATTACCTGATCTTAAACCAGCATGCACTTATAGCGCCTTATAATGGGGTGCGTCTTATGTATGGCATAAGTTTTAAAATATATCATTCATTGAAGGTGCGCCTTATAACATGGTGCGCCATATAGTGCGGAAAATACGGTAGTCTAAATACTTTAACAACAATTATGAACATTACATTCTCTACTATCAATGTGAGAAGTGTGAGATCAAAGGTTAAGGTTCACAGCGTTTTATCGTTCTTAAAAACTACCAGAACGGATGTGTTTTTACTACAAGAATGCTGCATCCCCTTTCTAAAAAATTATAAACAGTGGGAAGAGATTTGGCCATATCCGTCATTGTGGAGTGGCTCGAATGAAAACCGTAACGATGGGGTGGCCATTTTAATAAACAACCCTCAACTCATCATAAAGGGGAGTACTGTGATGAGAGACGGACGCGCAATCTTAGCAAGACTTTCTTATACTGTATAGGGAATCATTTTAACCTCATTAACATATACAGCCATACCGACAGACAACTCAGGTATGAACTCTTAGAGGACATCCAGTCAGCATATGCTAGGCCATCAACCACTGTGAGGACATTTTAATTGCATCCTAAGTAGGAAGGATAGAAAGAGGACCAATGAGGAGTTTAAAGTAGATAAAACATCCACTTTATTACAAGACATGTGCCGGACATTTAAACTGGAGGACTGTTTCAAATCCATACATCCAGGAGAGGAGGGCTTCACCTGGTTCAGTAGTGACAATGCCAGAGCCTCTCGAATAGACTACATATTTACAAGGGGTTTAGCACTGAGTGATGCAAGATTAATTCCTGTTTTTTTTTTTCGGATCACTTGCTACTGTCCTGCTCTCTCTCATTTCCTTCAGGTATGACTGTTGGGAAGGGTCTGTGGAAGTTAAACTGCTCCCTGCTGGAGGATGAGGCTCTAGCCGAACAATACAGGGAGCTGTACAAAGACTGGCAGACCCTTCAAGACTCGTATGATTCACGAGCACAATGGTGGGAAATGACAAAGAAACGAACACAGATCTTTTTTAAAAATGCAGGGAAAAAAAAGAAACTTAAAGAGATGAAACGCATGTCGGGACTACAAAGAAGACTCCAACGCTATTTCATCCTAACAGGGGATGGACTTTAATGATGAAATCAAAGAGACTAAACAAGAACTAAACGCTTTGGCAGAAATAAAGAGCAAAGGCATCATAATAAGAAGCTGAGAAAGAGAAATAGAAGAAGGGGAAAAATGTACACACTACTTTTAAAAAAAAATTATGAGCAAAAGTGAGGGGCTTTTTAAACTTCAAAACGAAAACGGGCAAATAACAAAGGAAAGTAGTGAAATAACCAAATTAGTCGAAGACTACTACAAAAAATTATATGAAAAGAAAGAAACACATGAGAATGAAATGGGGCATGTATTAGATCATATTTCAAGATCAGTGCGTCAAGACCCCTTTTTAACATCGGACTTTACCCAAGACCAACTGAATGATTGCATAAATACTATGAAAAAAGGCAAATCACCCGGGAGGACGGGCTCAACCTCGAATTTTACCGGACTTTTTGGGATATTTTAGCACCAGATCTGTTAACTGTTTTTAACGAATTTTCCAGTCGAGACAACATGCCAGACAGTTTCAGAATAGGGATAGTTACTCTATTGGACAAAAAAGGAGACAAAATTGACTTAAAAAACCGGCGACCCATAACACTTTTAAACGTGGACTGTAAAATTTTCAGCAAGCTTCTCGCAACACGAATGTCTGTAGTCTTGGGAGACTTGGTTGATCCGGACCAAACCTGTGCCATCGTGGGAAGGAAGATCAGCGACAGTCTCATGCTGATCCGTGACACCATTTGTTTTGCGAGAGACAGAAACATGCGACTAGTGGTCCTAAACCTAGACTTTGAAAAAGCCTTTGATCGAGTCTCGCACCAATACCTCTTCAGGGTATTGCAAAAATGAGGTTTTCCCCAAAAATACATCAAGTGGGTGGGACTGCTATACCGAGACATCTACAGCAAATTCATGATTAACGGGAATTTATCGGAAGCAATCGAGATCAACTGCGGTGTACGTCAAGGTTGCCCGATGTCTCCCCTTCTCCATGTTCTTTGCATTGAACCTTTGGCACAAATTTTAAGAAAAGATAGATTTGTCGAAGGGATCAATATCCCAGGAAGTGGGGGACAAATTACCAAGTGTGTTTTGTACATGGATGATTTTAATATTTTATGTACTGACCGCACATCTGTTGGAAGAGCCCTTGACCTGACTGACCTGTTTGGGAGGGCGTCTGGGTCAAGGCTAAATAGAGAAAAATCACAAGTGAAGTTTTATGGAACGTGGAAAGAGACAGAAAAGGCAGGACTCCCACTGACGGTGTTAAAGACAGACCAGAAAATCCTAGGGATAAAATTCAATGCGGATGGAGGAGGCGAGATGACGTGACAAGGAAAGTTAAGCAAAGACTTGTTTTTTGGTCACTAAGAAAACTGTCAATAGAGGGGAAGGTCCTAATCATCAAAGCGATCATCCTCCCACTGCTTTTGTCAATCAGTTTAGTTTTTATGCTGTTACAACTGGACCGAGCCATCTTTTGCTTTGTCTGGGGCTCAAAGTGGGAAAGGATAAAAAGAGATACAATGAAAAAGAAAAAGGAAAAAAGGGGGGAAAGGAGTGCCTGACCTCCAGCTTTTCCTGGGAAGCAAATATGTCTCTCTCCACTTCCAAAACGCTGTGGGCCCACCCAACAACCCGAAAAGTCAAGCGATGACCCGGTTTTGGATGGGCTCATATTTGCGGAACCTAAAGCTTGAACCAAACAATCGTTTGATTCCAGTTTCATTTAACTTGCCACCAACACATCTCTTTATTCGGGATTTTTTAAAGAAGTTTGATTTGGAAACACAAGAATGTCACACTTTACAAAACCACAGGGCCCTTATTGCTATTGTCCAAAAGCGAGCAACAGTAAGTCCTGTGCGGGGGCTTGCGTTTGGCGAACCTACAACGGTTTGGAGCAATGTGAATCATCCTGCCCTCCCAAACAGACTACGAGACTTGTCATGGATGGTGGCTCATGAGGTTCTCCCAGTCAGAGCCGTAATGCACCACCGAGGAATGTCAGCGACTTCGACGTGCCCTCGACCTGGCTGTGGCGCCCAGGAGTCGGTGAGGCATCTTTTTTGTGAGTGCAACGCTGCCGAGGACTTGTGGACAATGGCCGACCAACTAGGAAAGTTCCCGGACTTGCCAGCAGGGGAGGTCCCTGATGCACAGTACATGCTTTACCCGGTGAGTCGGTCGAGGAGGTCTCGGAACGACTTTGCCAGGCACTGGCTCACTCTCGCCGCCATCAAGGACGCCATCTGGACCTCCAGGAACCTGCTGGTATGAAGGTGCAGGCAGATCCCCCCCGTGGCTGTGCTCCAAATGGCTGCAGATACCATACAATCTGCAAACGGCGGGCCTAGGACGCAGCCATAAAGAAGAATCGTCTGCACCCACCCAGAGGGGGGAACCGGAGCTACACTGTGGGGGTCCCGGCAGCAACGGCCTGGGTTGTGGACAGTAGAAGTAAGAAGGGAGAGGACCCACACAGAGGACTGGAAGGATGCTGCTTGGGAGGGTGGGATGGCAGAGCTATGCTCTTGCACGATAGTATTGCCCTTTACACGTTGGTTAACTACTGTTAAAAGATAATAACTCTGAAATTGTTTAATTGATGTTGAAAATGTCAGGAAAAAATGTTAAAACGTCATATCGTCACGTCATATTGTCAGATATAACAAACTTGTGAATATGCTTGATGGCTGTTGAGATTGTCGTGTTTGTTTTGCTGCTGTTGGTGTCGGTGGATTTGTTCAGACCAAAGACAATCGACTTTGGCCTGGACGGATCTATTGACACTAACAAAGATGTTATATAATGAAATTGTGAATATGCTTGATTGCTATTAAGATTTTCGAGAAGGGTTGTTCAAACCTCACATTGTGTTTGCTGTTAAAAACGTCATATTGAAATATAATATTGTGAATGTGCTTAATTGCTGTTGAGATTGTCATGATTGTTTTCTGTTATTAGTGTCAATAAATTTGTTCAAACCAATTTGCAAACTGTGGCTCTGGATGTGTCGGCATGTGTTGGTCAGGACTCCTCATATCGAATAACGTTTGATTTTTGCAATCCGGAGATGGAATAAGAGCTTGCTTTGTCCACTCCACGCATCGGCCCGGACCTTGACTCGGCCTCTTGGCTGAGAGCATGTGTCTCGGCTCCTTGGCTTTGTAGCGCATTGTGATTTGTCCGATAATGGATAATTGATAAAGAATGTAGAACAAAAAACCATACAAAATCACCCCCATTTTGATCTGGAAACACAAGAAAGTCACACTATACAAAACCACAGGGCCCTCATTGCTATTGTGCAAGAGCGAGCAACAGTAAGTCCCTGTGCGGGGGCTTGCGTTTGACGAACCTACAACGGTTTGGAGCAATGTGAATCATCCTGCCCTCCCAAACAGACTACGAGACTGCCCTCGACCTGGCTGTGTCGCCCAGGAGTCGGTGAAGCACCTTTTTTGTGAGTGCAGCGCTGCCGAGGACCTGTGGACAATGGCCGACCAACTAGGAAAATTCCCGGACTTGCCAGCAGGGGAGGTCCCTGACGCACAGTACGTGCTTTACGGGTTGAGTCGGTCGAGGAGTTCACGGAACGACTTTGCCAGGGACTGGCTCACTCTCGCCGCCATCAAGGACGCCATCTGGACCTCCAGAAACATGCTGGTATGGAGGTGCAGGCAGATCCCCCCGTGGCTGTGCTTCAAATGGCTGCAGATACCATAGAATCTGCGAGTGGTGGGCCTGGGACGCAGCCATAAAGAAGAATCGTTTGCGCCCACCCGGAGGGGGGAACCGGAGCTACACTGTGGGGGTCCCGGCAGCAACGGCCTGGTTGTGGAAAGTAGAAGTAAGAAGGGAGAGGACCCACACAGAGGACTGGAGGATGCTGCTTGGGAGGGTGGGATGGCAGAGCTATGCCCTTGCACGATAGTATAGCCCTACACGTTGGTTAACTACTGTTAAAAGATAATAACTTTGAAGTTGTTTAATTGATGCTAAAAATGTCAGGAAAAAATGTTAAAACGTCATATTGTCACGTCATATTGTCAGATATAACAAAATTGTGAATATGCTTGTTTGATGTTGAGATTGTCGTGTTTGTTTGCTGCTGTTGGTGTCGGTGGTTTTGTTCAGACCAAAAAACAATCGACTTTGGCCTGGACGGATCTATTGAAACTAACAAAGATGTTATATAACGAAATTGTGAATATGCTTGATTGCTGTTAAGATTGTCGAGAAGGGTTGTTCAAACCTCGCATTGTTTGTTTGCTGTTATTAGTGTCAATAAATTTGTTCAAACCGGACGGATCTATTGACACTAACAAAGATGTTACATAACGAAATTGTGAATATGCTTGATTGCTGTTAAGATTGCCGAGAAGGGTTGTTAAAACCTCACATTGTTTGTTTGCTGTTATTAGTGTCAATAAATATGTTCAATCTAAAAAAAAGTTGCAATAAACCGAACCCTAAAAAAAAGGTTAAAAATGTCAGAAAAAGTTTAAAACGTCATATTGCCAGACATAACGAAATTGTGAATATGCTTGATTGCTGTTAAGGTTGTCGAGAAGCGTTGTCCAAACCTCACATTGTTTGTTTGCTGTTATTAGTGTCAATACATTTGTTCAAACCAAAAAAGTTGCAACTGTGGAACTCACTGCTGGGCCTGGGTTAACTTGTGACTGCGTCGCAAGTTTCACTGCGGGCGCACACGGCTAATACAGTACAAAAGTGGCAGGTCACCCAAAAAGTGGTGGGTGCGGCTTATAGTCAGGTGCGCTCTATAGTCCGGAATTTACGGTATCTATCTATCTAATCCTCAAATAAATGAAAACAATCAGCATGTGCGTGAAATTACTCCAAGTTGTGAATACATTAGCTCAGGAAGTAGAGGGCTCGTCTTGGGATGAAGAGGTCGCAGGTTAGATTCCAGGCTCCTGCTATATTAATGCAGACCATTCATTCATGCAAAAAAAAAAAGAATGTGGTTAGAGGAATAGGGATTTTTAGGTATCATGGAGCGGGATGGGATTCAGTGTCCTATCTGCATGATTTGTATTGGCAAGTTGAGCAACTCTAGCCTCGCACTGGAAAAGCTTTGTTTTTTAAACAAAGGTTTGTTGAATGCACATATAAAACTGGTGGGATTTGGTAACAGTGTTAAGAACCACTGGTTTAGAAGTCTTAATGATAATACACAAATTGGGACACTCTTTGAGGAAGCTGACATGTTTGGCCGCCATCTTACTACCAAGGAAGCCCCAATGACCATTTTACGCAGTTAGCGGGTCCCAATGGTGCTTTCAGTACTTAACAGCCACTTACCTTCCACAACTGAGTTCTGCGTGTGACCGAGTCTAGTCATTCAGGTATCTGGCGCCTTTTTCCTGGTGTTTCTTTCTTTAGGTAGTCATATTAGCCACTTGGCCGAAGGGTTTCCCTAGCCGTTAATGTTATTGTGAGCTGCTCCTGCTTTTCCCCTCAGTTTTATATAACTTCCGCAGTTGGTCTTACCATCGAACATTGCTGAGTTCCACGAATCCTGCAATACTTAGAATCCTTTACTAGCTTTTTTATTACCTACAACTTCTAGCTGCTGTATCCAGCTTTCTCAGTCTTCAGTTGTCGCTGGCGGAGATTACCATCGGCTTCCATGTCCTGTCGCTGGCTGAAATCTCTCGTTTCTCTTGGAATTATGGAAGTATGCTCCTGAATTTTGGCAAATGGTATCCCTGTTGCCATTGTGTATCGTATTCAAATGCACATGCTTCAGCTTCTTTCCTAGCTACAATGACTGTTAGGGGTGAATAATTACACACTGTTACTTTAGAAGTGTTTGTGAGATGGATTTGATATCTTTTTTTTTAATTTGTGGAAATGTTCCTATTCTATCTGCATTACATTAATAATTTAGACCACAGAAAGAAAATTATTGCGGCAGCAATGATCCAGCAAAGATCCACTAAAAATAGATATTTGGCCTGTCTTGTCGCTTTAAGTGCATCCTATATTTGCAAGATCAAAGAGCGAAAAAGACACAAGCTCCAGATGTCCCTCGGGTTACAGTAACACAAGTGTCCCATTGTCACAACAGTGTCTGTCTCAGAATGAGGGGGCTCCTCCTCATGGCCCATTAGAAGATTAGCTATGACATGACCTCCCTTGTTGCTCACAGACGCACACACTTGACACATTTTGTACTCTCCTACCCATAATCCATCAGTCATAAGCCACTTCCCGTTTTGGGAGACAACAAAGCGACGCATCATGTGAGTGTGAGCATCTGACTATTGAGCGTCAGCCCAACTAGATGAGGAAAAACAAAAAGCCAATACTGCTACTTTGTGAGTAAAACAAATGTATTGATTGTGCATGCTTTGTTGTTTTTATGTATGCAAATTAAATAACTGTAAACAGTCAGAATGTCCTGATCACACTTATCCGGCACCCAAACTCTGAGTCTTTGGCATTTTGCATCAACAGATACTTAAACTCAAACATTGAGAAAAGCAATTAAATAACCATCGTGGGGTTATTTTGTTGACATTTTTTTTTCTCCATCGAAAAACAGGAAGAAAAAAACATAGGTGAGGAGGGGAAAGCCGAAGCTTATCTTGGTCCCACCCCGTCAACTCTCTTGACACTTTTTAGATTAGTATGTTCGGCGCAGTGGTTAGCGCTTGTGCGGCACAGTTCATGTAATGGGAACCTGTCGTGGGTTCAAATCCAGCTCCAGACTTCCTGTGCGGAGTTTGTATGTTCTCCCCATGCTTGCGTGGGTTTCCTCCGGGCACTCCGGTTTCCTCCCACGTTCCAAAAACATGCATTTCAGGTGAATTGGCCGGTCCAAATTGTCCCTAGGTGTGAATGAGCGAATGAATTGTCTGTCCCTGTGTGCCCTGCGATTGGCTGGCAACCAGTTCAGGGTGTCCCCTGCCCACTGCCCGGAGATGGCTGGGATGGGCTCCAGCCCAACCCCCCCCCACCCCCCCCCCCCCCCCCCCCCCGCGACCCTAATGAGGATAAGCGGTGTAGCTGATGAGATGAGATGTTCAAAAAACAAAGGTGTGTGTGAATGGGTAAGTGTGAAGCACATTGTAAAGCGCTTTGGGAGGTCTTCATTGACGTGAAAAGCGCTATATAAATATAAATGCAGACAGACAGACAAAGTGATGATAAGAGGGTATTAGAAAAAATGAAAGTCAAGTCAAGTCGAGTCATGTTTATTTGTATTGCCCTTAATCACAAAGAGTCTCAAAGGGCTGCACAGACCACAAAAGGAAAACATTAAATGATAATAATAACAATAATTCTGGGGAATTGAAAAAAAACAAAAAACGTCTACCTCCAAACCTTAAATAACCCCCAATAAATGCATGCTTTTTCACATATGAATCAATCTTTAAACTGGTCAATATTTTTTTTTTTACATGTGGGCTGAAATATATTACACATTTCTTAAAAAACAATCATTCAAAATGTGACCCAACAATTTTTTGAAATTCAGCAACATATTTTTTTCTAAATTAAAAAAAAAGTTTTATATATATAAATATAAATATCTATCTATCTATCTATCTATCTATCTATCTATCTATCTATCTATCTATCTATCTATCTATCTATCTATCTATCTATCTATCTATCTATCTATCTATCTATCTATCTATCTATCTATCTATCTATCTATCTATCTATCTATCTATCTATCTATCTATCTATCTATCTATCTATCTATCTATCTATCTATCTATCTATCTATCTATCTAAACACGTGATTAGCTTTGCTGGCTTTGATCTCTATAAGGGGAATTAGCATTTTGGCACAACATGCAACGCCCGGCAAAACTAACATAAAAGGTGACAGAAACAAAACGAAAATAAATCCAAACAGCTTGACAACATCAATCACATTACTGTGCATGTTGAGAGATTTGTCAGCTGTGGTTTTAAGGTTTAAAATTAACTTTTTCGGAGCACCAAGACATCGTGTCTTACTGTTGACAGCTCGCTGTTAGACTGGCAGCAAACCCCGCCTTCCGGTCACATGGCAAAAGCCAAAACCAAACTTTACCCCATACCAGCAGGTGTCACTGTTGGACTCATCATTGCAGGACACTTACCAAAAACTATACAACATATTTCAGCAGGAATTTCAATAAAACAAAAGTTATTATTACACCCCTTACATATATATATATATATATATATATATATATATATATATATATATATATATATATATATATATATATATATATATATGTGTATTTGTATATATGTATATATATATGTATATATATATATATATATATATATATATATATATATATATATATATATATATATATATATATATATATATATATATATATATACATATATATATATATATATGTATTCAACCCGGGGGAGTAAAAGCCTACATTAAACCACACCCATACATTTGCATATTACCCTATTTTTATTACAGTGTGTATTTTATGGAGCACTATTTAAATACTCTATATAAACACGTTACGTTGGGTATTTATGTATTATATTCCTTTATTATTGTTTTATTTTCAACACAAAGACACTGCTGGAAGTGTGAATTTCCCTACGGGGATGAATAAAGTATCTCTCTCTCTCTCTCTCTCTCTCTCTCTCTCTCTCTCTCTCTCTCTCTCTCTCTCTCTATCTATCTATCTATCTATCTATCTATCTATCTAACTAACTAACTAACTAACTAACTAACCCCAATTTCTCTAAATAGCGCTCCGAAAAGGTGAGCCACATCACCCGACAGCTGCAAAGTATTCCTTTGACTTAGTCATTGCAAAAGGTGTTGAAAAGTGCAGCTTTTTTGTCATTGTTGTTTACTGTTTACTGGCCTCACCCACCGGTTTACTGCCGTCCGTCATGGTGTCGTCACTTGGTTCGGTCACGTGTGTTCAAAGGGTCAATATTGAATGTGATGAGTTGTTTGATCTTCCCTCAAGGTTAAACTTGAGATAAACAATACCTGTAGCAAAACAATATTCAGGGATCAGATTATTGTTGAAGCTACCATACATTAAAGCAAATTAGACCGATGACCGATAACCGCTCTTTGAATTAACGCAATCATTTGTCAATTCTCACACATCTGCGTATTTATGTATGCATACAAGATACGGTAAAGAAGTCTTGATAACCACTTTTAAGTACGCATTGAATACACATCACTAAAGTGTGACCACACACACACCTAAGCCGCACTCATCCAGCTAATGGACAGGGCTGCGACTGGGCTGCAACCAGGGTTGTATTTCATCCCAGACAGGGAAAGGAGAACGGCCAACAGGTCCATTACTGGCAGGCGGATGGAGATTGTGATTAGGGGGAGGCAAGGAGACGAAAGAGGCGGGGACACAGCTGCAGGCGTACTGCGGCATGACGTCGCTGTGGAGTAGAATGTCACACTTGGAAAAAGCATTTTATGGGGGCGGGCTCCCAGAGCAGCATGGACACGGATGGAGGGGGAAAGACTCACTCAGCAGCATGCAGATAGAAAGGAAAGCCACTTGGTTGTTTGAGTCCTGATGCTTATATCTGGTGAGCACTGTCTTGTTTTCTCCTACAATTTTTTAGAGTTTGCCAGCCAATGTAGTTGTTTTAATGAGTTGATCTTGGAGAGAATACAGACTTGAAGAAAGTGAGGGTGGTGATGCATAGATCCAGTTACCAGTCATGATCCCATCGGCTGAGTCAGCTTCATTGACTGGCTTATGACTCAGCGTGATATACAGGGTTGATCTGTGACAAATCGTAGTTTTAGTTAAGTTGGCTGCTACTTTTGTGTTGCTTTTTAGCATGAAGGGCTATCAGTTTGATGGTTGGTTGGTTGGTTAGTTGCTTAGTTGGTAGGTAGGTAGGTTAGTTGGTTGGTTGGTTGTTGGTTGGTGGGTGGGTTGTTTGGTTGGTTGATTGGATCCCTTCACCACTAGGGTTGTAGGGGCACCGTTTCTTGTGGTGTGTCTTGGGCAAATACAGCCTGGTGGCGCCCATCTCTCCAGGCCAACATATGTAGAAAAGCATCCAGAGCATTCAGAGCAATCTAATCGGGTGAGCAATAGGAATGGTAGGAGCTATACATACAGCGCCGTCTGCACTGAAGATAAATACATTGGTATCCTTGTTTGCAGTATTTTGTGACATTTTTACAAATTAACTTTGCTCGGACCTTGTTTTGAAAATATTATTTAGGACAAAAATAACGGTCAAAAGTAAGCCTTAACACTCTTAAGTAACTTCGGGAGGGAGACGGATTTTACATGGTTCTTTAGATTGATATAGGACAAAGGCTCTGGCATTATTATTATTTCATAGATTTGATCAAAATATCAAACGTCACACAGTGAAATAGCTTTTGTTCGGAGAGCTTGTTTGGCAGTTTTTTTTAAATTGCGTCTTAAGATATATGGTATGTCTCTCTCTCCCCCTCTCTCAAAAAAATAGTTTCCCACATCTGGTTTATGGGGTTCAATTTAAATAAGGATAGGAATTAAAACAAATACACACATACACGCAGTCACAACAGAAATGGGAGTTACTGAATCTTTTGTCAAATTTTCGAAATGGTTCAGAAGTTTCCATATTCTAACGAAGATAGCATGCAAACAATTACTGAAGGGAGAGAAATAAGCAACTGAACACTCTGCTAAACTCTCCGTAAGTTTCAAATACGTTTTCATAACCAATTTACTGAAACTGCTCTTGCCTCAATGTTTGGTGTCTGGAACTGATGCAAACGAAATTGTTGGCGTTTTGTTTTACAAGCCTTGAGAAAATACTCCAGGAATTTCTCTTCTCGAGTTTCCCAAAAGTGTTAATCATTCTAACATTCACACAATGTTTGGCTTTGATGATCATCGTATGATTCTCCTCGTGCAAAATATCATTTTACTGCCAAATCACGAGAGCAATGCTGGAAAGTGACTTTGAAAATGAGTCACTTTAGTGCGGGCTTCTTAGCCATTGGCTCAGCGACTTTTCTGTTTGTCACAGCTTCCTGCCTCGGTGAATGGTTAGCTTCTGCAGACCAATGAGAGGGCAGCTGCACGGATGCACCGGCCATCCAGGAAAAAACACACCATTGTTTCTGAGACTTCGAAGAAGTGGCACCTCGCTACCTCCTTGTCGTAGATGAGGACGTAGGACACTGCTGGCAAGTAGGACTCTTTTTTTCTTATGTGTGTTATAATTAAAAGCATCTTTATTATGAGTCACGTCTTGATCATATTATCGTAAAGCCTAGTAATGATGGACAGTTGTAAAAGTGTTAAGTGAGTTTTATCATGGAATTTTTCATGTTGTAAAAAACTATTCAATGAAATACTTAGGTGTTGTTTCTGCATTTAAGTTTTGACTTGAAATAACGGATGATTTCATTCATGTCACTCACCCAAAATCAATGAAATACCGTCGTTCAGTACCAGACTCAATTACTGTCCCATGTATTTAAATAGTGTGGTAAATGGTAAATGGACTACATTTTTTATTATTATTATTATTATTATTATTATTATTTACACAGCTTTAACCAGTCACTGTAGACCTCCAAAGTGCTTTACTCTACACTTCACACTTTGCCTATTCACATACACACTCACACACCAATAGTTACCAGAGTCAGCAATGCAAGGCATATCGAGGCATTAGTGTCTTGCTCAAGGACACTTTGCCATTTAACTCAGAGCAGCCGGAGTCGAACCTGTCCCTAGACAACAGCTCTACCTCCTGAGCTATTGCCGGGTGTGTTCATTTGATATGCATTTCTACAACTGCTTGTATTATTACAATGTTGTTAAGATCTTTTTATTGGTGCCAGGTTGTAATTTTTAGAAATAGTGTATAAATGGGTTCATTACTCCACTTAAAATATATAAGGGCATTGAGTGATTTGCATATATACACTATATGTTATTTTTAAAAAAAAATTAGAATTATGTATTTTAAAGACACTGATAATGTCAACAATTTCTCATGGCAGTTACAAAACAACTCTCCTTGAAGATCTTAATTACCCATCACTTGTGAGCTATTTTCAGAACCAGTCCACGAGCTACTCAGGTGTTAAGGGATACCTGGTGCCTGTGGGCACAATGCTGGTGACCCATGATTCACAAGATATATGGATGGGTACAACTGCGGCATGTAATTTTTGTTGACTGTAGTATTTTCGCAGTGGGAGAAGAAAATAAAAATGAAATGTTTGAGAAAAATCTGCCAATAGACATGAGGCCTTTTTAGCAAGTAAGCTGGACTTTTGTATAATTTGTCTCTGTACTACTAGTCCTACAATCCTTTGTGGCATCAAAATATCCTGGACAAGGAAAACTGTGCATGATTGTGTACCAATAGGAGGCACTAAATATTACACACGGTCCCTTTTTATGTGCATACACTAATGCCTCGCTATTACGTGGTTTACTTTCCACGGTTTCGCTACTTCACGGTTTTGCATAGTGCGTTGTGTTATGCAATTTGATTTGAATAATTAAAACGTTTATACAGTACTTTTACTTGCTTAACAAATGATTGATCTTGTAAAAATAGTTTGTTCTTTGGTTTGAATGAATAATAGAGTTTTTATTGGATAACACTTGTAAAAAATAAAAGTTTATACTTCACGGTTTTCGCCTATAACCTGTTCTTTTTGGAACATATCCCCGTGATAAACAAGGGATTACTGTACATGCGAAAGTAATTAGGAAAATGAAAGGACTGATCATTGCAATCGGAATACTTAGTCAGACAAAGACCATAATCGGATGATTGTGCGCGTTTAAATGGTTTTATATATTCTGTAAACTGGCAATATAATCAATTTTCAATTATCATCGCTTTCATGCAAACGTACCTGTTGATGGCATCAATGTCCTTCAGGTGACACACTGAGGCATTTCTTTACTGTGTGATGAGTCACAAGCTTGTATGTCTGTGTGTGTGTTGGTAGCAGATTGTTTCTCTTCAAGAAATTATGAAGCAATTAATCCCAATGTATTTAATATTCTACACGTGTAATGTGCTCTTTTTGTTCAAGAAACATATTGTTGGAAGGATGCATTTCTTCCGGGGAAAAGTTCTTGCAGTGCATATTTTGACCAGCAGGTGTCAGTATCATACTTATGGATTGATTTGTAGGAGCTGCTCGAGAGATACTGAATATCATGGTAGTAAGAAAAATTATGTAGAAAATGTGTTTTGTTTTGTGTGTGCAAAAATGTGTTTTTGTAGGGAATCGTCAAATGGATACTGTTCTGTAAAAGTTCAATTTGGTTCTGAGAAACTAATGACTCTTGTTATTATGACTAATGACTCTTCTGGTTAGTCAGGTGTTTTTGAATGCATGTCTCTGTCTTGTCTTTGAGTCCTCTTTTTTATGTTTAGAATACTGTGTCTGACTTTTGATTTCACTGTGGACAGGTTTTCATACATACATGGTTGCATACTTATTAAGGATCGACTGATATACGTTTTTCAGGTCCAATAATAATTATTAGTATTAAGAAGAGGCAGTTAAACGATACTTGAAGCCGATATTTATTTGCTGTTAAAGCTCAAAAAATGGTGTGAAATTTTTTAATAATGCGAAAAGAAACAAAGAATATTTGTTATAAATTCAAATAAAACTAATTGCTCACTGAAACCTGTCACAGTAAATACATTAGATTTTCAACACACCTTACATGACTAATCTTTGCTTAAATCAAAAACTAACAGTGCAGGAAATAAAATTGGGTTTAGAAGCAATTAGTATAGAGGTACATACGTACTGAAATAGCTCACTGTTTTTTTTTGCAATAAATAAATAAAACTGTCAATACAACCAACGTGACTTAAGTTAACTTAAAAAAAAAATGCAATCGAAATTTCAACCGAGCTCGCAAATTAAAAAGTGTGGTTACTTCTGTCTTAGAGCCAGATTGAACTAATTAACTAATGTTATGGTAACAACTTATCACTCGGACTTTAGCTTGTTTTATTTGTGCTCTCGCTCAATCACAAACACACACGCTTGATTGATAAACTATTGTTATGATATGAGCTAATTTATCAGTCTCCACCTGAACGTGCTTCCCTAAACAAGTTAACTAAACTTTATACGCTATCTCTTAATCACAAACATATTTTTCTACCAAGGACTGCTGTTTACTCCACTTTAACATTATTCTTCCTGCTTCAGCAGCTCTACGCCAGTTGCTTATCAAATAAAAAGGTGTGGAGTGAGAAGTGTCAGAGACAGGAAGCTGGGGTGAGGGAGAGAGGCTAGGCTGCATCTGAGCCTAAATAATCGGCCCATTGAACAAATAAAAATGCTGATACCAATTTCCGTCAAATTCCGAAATATCTGTGCCAATTATCGACTTCTAGTACTTAAATGTTGAAAAAATATTCCAAACTCATCAAATTAAAATGTATTACTATAGCACTTTTCAGTATAAAAATATTTATTGTACAATAAGAAAATCAATATTGGTGAACATTTCAAGGGAAAAGGGTAAAGTACTATAAATTCAACAGCACTGATATTATATTTTGCATGTTGAAACAATAACTCTAAAATGTTCCCACAAGTCTCTAGGTTTTATGAGGTTGAGCAAATCACTTTGCGTTCTCCCAGATGTGATGCTTCACTAGTTTTCTATTCTTGCTATTTTTTTCCAGCTGTTGAATCTCACAACCTAAAATCTCCCTTTTCTCTTGTGGTACATCAAAATATTGAAAGCCGATGCTTGGCTGAGATACATTCTCCAGGGGCCCCAAGTCTACTACAGTAAACCTCTCGGATACAATGTTAATCGGTTTATTAAGAATAATGAAAAGGACTTCCGGTGGCGCCACGTGGTAGAAGGCAGCAAAGAAAGTCGCTCTCGTGGTAATCAATTCTGAGTTGGGTGAAATTCCTGTATGGCGAGGTAAGAGAAATATATTGTATTTAGCCAATGTGTTTCAAACCCCGATACCCAGGCAAAAACAATTAATTTAAAAAATAGTGTATAGTAAGTACTTCTTGTATGCAATAAATTATATACAGTAGGGCAACTAAGTTTTTAGTCAACCACTAAAAGTTTCTTCATGTGAAAATATCAGAGAAACTATGAGAGACAGAATGTAAAAAACCAAAATTACATTGTTTGATTTAAAAAATAAAATCATGACGCAAAATAAGGGTTTGGTCAATATCAAAAGTTCATCCCAATACTTTATGTACCCTTTGTTGACAATAAAGGCCAAAGGTTTTCTGTAACTCCTCACAAGCTTTTCACACATTGTTGCTGGTATTTTGGCCCATTCCTCCATGCAGATCTCCTCTAGAGCGTTGATGTTTTGGGGCTGTCTTTGGGCAACACTGACTTTCAACTCCCCCCACAGATTTTCTATGGAGTTGAGATCTGGAGACTGGCTGTGCCAATCCAGGACATAGAAAATTGGGATCATTTTTATGCTTTAAGACCCAGCCACGTCTCATCTTCAATGCCTTTGCTGATGGAAAGAGGTTTTCTGTGCTAGGTTTTTTTTTTTTAGGGGGGGGGACATAAACATAGTGACATGCAAACATAACTTGAGATGATGTTCCTAGAGCAGAGAGTATATGACTGTAACAAAACATATATATATGTACAAATAAAAACACAATTGCAGTTGAATAAATGGTATTTTTTGTCATTATACAAAAGGAAAAAGAAATTGGAGGGCTCCTCCTTTCAAGAGTAAGAAACCCATTCAGGCCTCGCTAATATTTTCAATTAGTGGTTGACTAAATACTTATTTGCTCCACTGTATATGTATTTAAAGGAAACATGGCAATAAATGTACCTTTAGTGTGACATAACATGAGGTAGGAGTGGAGTTAGTGGGTGAATACTGAGTGGGGGGAGAGAGAGCAGTGTCAAATTTAAATTGAGTTTGTTGCTTTAATCGCCTCCTTATTCCTGATGATTGTTGCAAGTGTTGATTGGTTATGGCCATCTTCCTTAGCAAGGGTAACAATGTCTGTGCTTTCTCGTATTTCTTGGTAGTCGCAAGCTTCGTTTCAATGGTTATCATGTTTTTGCTTTTCCCTTTAGCATTATTGCAAGTCTTGGTACCCATAACTAAACCTAAATTCAAGTTTGTTACACATGATTCTGAACTGAACAAGAAATAGAAAGGGAGCATTAGCTCAGGAGGTACAGCGCTGGTCTTGGGATCACGAAATTGCAGGTTCGAATCCCGGCTCTTCCGTTTTACATGGCGAAGTGTCCTTGGGTAAGACACTGAATCCCTAATGCCTCCAATAAGCAAGTTGGTGCCTTGCATGGCTGCACGGCCGCTATTGGTGTGTGAGTGTGTGTGAATGGGTAAATGTGAAGCACAATGTAAAGCGCTTTGGGAAGTCTTCATTGACTTGAAAAGCGCTATATAAATGCAGATCATTTCATTTCATTTCACTGTGGCAGAAAAACAGCCAATACTGTAACGGCGTAATCATGATTTCGTGATTAAAAAAAAAAACAATAGCAGGATAGCATCTCAATTGATGTAGACCACTATCAGACATGCATTTAAGAAGCACTTTACTTGCACGATCATATGCATAAACACCCTAACATGAAAAATACATCTAAAAATACAGATTTTGGTACCCTTGTTAAAATACGTTGAAAAAGATAGAAAACAATAGCATGTATCTTTAACTATTTGTGTCAATGCCTCTCTAAATCTTGATTTTTTTATGTTTTGGGGCTCGCAAAAAAAATTTCTTTTTATGTCAAATGATGTGGAAAACGGCCAAAAACATTTTAACTTAAATAGAAATGTGAAAAAGTCGTAAGATAGGGAGGCTGCCTACTGTATTATTATGTGCTTGAAGACTGGACTTCAACTGCTTTTTTTTAATTTCCAGTTGGGGTGCAACAACGAATTGATAAAGATCAATTACTGTATTTTCCGCACTATAAGGCGCACATAAAATCAGATTTTTTTTTCAAAAAGCTGACTATGCGCCTACCAGCTCAGTAGCCTAGATGGTAGTGTGCCCGCTTTGAGACTGGGAGGTCGCTGGTTCGCGCCTCGGCCGAGACATACCTAATTGGTATAATGGCGGCGCCCTCTGTTGGCTGCGGCTGCATCGACTCGCTACAACGGGTCAGGTGTATCGACATTTCGTTCTGTGTACATTGTTACAAAGAATGACAATACAAAGGAAATTATTATTATTATTATTATTATAATCCGGTGCGTCTTATATATGGATCAATATTGAATTGCAAGGTCTCGCAACTAAGAGAAGCAGCCACCGACTCCATTTTTCGCGTAGAAGAAGTGCGCTGTGCATACTGGGAAATATTAAACACCGATTCTCTTTTATTTGTGCGTTTTTATAAAGACCCTGAAATGGCTCCTATTAAGAGACACGCTTACAACGCAGAGTTTAAACTCAAGGCGATCAGTCACGCAGTAGAACACGGAAATAGAGCAGCAGCGAGAGAGTTCAACATTAATGAATCGATGGTGCGGAGGCTTAAGCATGAGGATAAGCTGCGCCAAGTAAGGAAGACTAAACAAAGTTTCCGTGGCAATAAAGCGAGATGGCCACAGTTAGAGGACACACTTGAACAGTGGGTTGTTGAACAAAGAGCAGAAAGGAGAAGTGTCGTACAATAACTATTCGAATGAAGGCAACAGCGCTGGCACGGGAACTTAACATTGAAGAATTCAGAGTTGGTCCTACTTGGTGTGTATTTCAGTTATTATGTTATTGTTTTATTGTTATTGTTTTGCACTTGTTGTTTTTGCACATTACGAGTGTCACTATATTGCGATTGCCCTAACGTTTAATTTACCATAACAGTATCAGATGTTTTTTTGCGTGTTGACTAAATGGAGGAAAAGTAAAATGTTATGCCTTGCTGTTGTTCAAAGATGTTAAAGATGTGTCACGAAAATGCTTTACCTCAGAGAAAATAATAAAACAGCTGTTTATTCATTTTGGGAGTGAATGGAGTTGTGGAAAGCTTGTTTGTTATCTATTTATAAAGTTTGACTGACCTATCTGACTGTTTTGTTGACATTCCACATTTATTTATATAGCCCTTAATCACAAAAATGTCTCGAAGGACTGCACAGGATTACAATTCTAAAATTGCACAATTACTTGATCTTAAACCAGCATGCACTTATAGCACCTTATAATGCGATGCGCCTTATGTATGGAAAAAGTTTAAAAATATATCATTCATTGAAGGTGCGCCTTATAACACGGTGCGCCTTATAGTGCGGAAAATACGGTATTTAAAAGGGTTGGCAACTAATTACCTCATCAATTTGTCGCATTGAGCAATTTATGAGTGAGTAAGCACGTTAAATGAATCCAAACACATTGGATCTTGTTAAGAAGTTGTAAGGTTGTAGCACCACTTTGGTCTGGCAGAGGGCGCTGTAAGACAGTTTTTTTTATAAATAAATATCCTACTTTAAAAAAATTATTTCGTGTTGAACATAACTTCATTTCAAACAAAATTATCATGAAAAAGTCAAACACTACAAAGCTACCAATTTTTAAGGGATTAGAAAGTGCCGCAGGAATACAGAGATAAAAAAATGTAAATAAATTAATAAAATATATAAAGTCAAAAGAAAAATAAGAATGATGACATGTTTATCTCAACAAAAACGGCATATTCGTAGGCGTATTATGTATCATTTGCACATTAGGAATGTTCATCATATTCAAATATTTAACCCTAAAACCAAATTCGTTAACAATATTTTGTAAGTGGGTTTAGATTTTCTACAAATTTTGCTACACATAAACTTTAAATCATTGCTCTTTCATCTTAGCCTCACATGCGGAAGGTCCCTGGTTTGAGATAGGGTGGAAACGTATATTGGCCTGGAAAGGGATGGGTCCTACTAGGCTGTACTTGCCCAAGAAACACCACAGGAAATGGTGCCCCTTGTGGTTAAGGGATCCAACCAACAACCAACCAACCATTAAAAGTCTAAATGTAATATGATCTTTGCATAAGGTGTTAAGCAAAGAGTATCTTACACATTTGCACATGTCTAGCATACTTTTGTACTGTATGCATTTTGTTTATTAAGGTATTTGACAAATACTTGGATCTTTTTCATTGTTTAATATTACAGAGTATTCTGTTATTTTGCGCACTGTATTTCTATATGTCCAAAACGTCAATATTTAAATGCAGAGGCAAATTAAGAATGTATTTTGAAAAATCAAATTTTTCGATTAATCGAAACTACTGTATAATCGACCGAGTCATCAGTTATGAAAATCATTAGTTGCAGCCCTAGCAGGACAAATATATCAGTTATGTTCCAGCCTTCATCTGAAAACAAGCACTATTCGTGGTTGACTTAATTACTACGCTTGTCATGTGCTCAATTCACATGCTGGTTATGGGAACTGCTTATTATGTAAGCTTTTGCACAAGGTGTCCTCAACAACATGCCTTTCTTCTTTCATGCAACTCTCTCTATAGGTCATTATGAGCGGAGGCGTCAACGTGAGATCCACCCTTCGTGCCCCTACCCCATCGGGAATCCCTCTCCCACGCACGTCTTTACCTGTCCCACAAAAAACAGAACGGCACCAAAGGACCTTGACACCTATCTCCAAACACACACCTCCCCAGTCTCCTTCACTTAGCCTTCAGAGCACCAATCTGCCTAAGTCATGTCGGAGAGATTCGCAAAAAAACGTTCAACATTTCCAATTAACCCGGCGACTGGGTAGCAAAAGTGCTGTCCAGGGCTCCTACTCTGCCTACAGTAGTCCACTTACACAACGTAGGGTTCTTCCACCACACTCAAAAGACACTCTGGATCTGGGAAAACCCACACAGAACTCCATGGATTTTTCACTTGATGGAAATTGTAACAGACAACTATGCACAAATCGAAACCAATCTCAAGGAGAGCATTCCACTTTTAGGCTCAAAATAGACATACCAGATGTGGTGTCTCAAAGAGAAAAAGAGCGTAGAAAAGTGGACCCAGCCCAATCTTGTATCTCAAACAATGGCAACATCTACCATGCGTCCACTCATACAATTCATCAAGAAGCTGTCGGTCCTCTTAATGACTCCGCTGCCCAGTCGGACGAGGAGATGAAGACTCCGGATGAATCCAGTACACCTTCCTCCACCAGTCTTCCGTTGCTCCCGCCGGGCATGTTTGCCTTGCCCACAACAATCTTGCGATCTTTAGATCTGCCGGGTCAAAGCCAACCAAAGCAACCCACATCATCGGAAATGCCGGCTCCACGAATCAACATGGTGGCAGTGGCTCCATTCAGCTTCAGGTTAGAAGACACACAGCTCTTCAGTTGCTTACACTGTAAAGAGATCTTTAGCACTATTTCCAGACTATAAGTTGCTGTGGAGCAGGGGTCTCCAACCTTTTTTTTAGCCGAGAGCTACTTTTTGTTACTAATTAGCACAAAGAGCACCCAGATTAATATACATTTCTAAAATAGCAACTTATTTAGATGGCTTGCTAAAAGGTAGCTTAGCTAGAAAGGCGAACAGGTAAAAAACTAAAAGATAGCTGGATAGCTAACTAAACGAATAAAAAGCCATCTAAAACAAAGCTAGATATCTAGCTAGAAGGGAGGCCAAAATGTAGCTTGTTAACTGGCAAAAAGGGTAAAATCTTAGCTAGATAGCATGCAAAAAAATATTAAAAAAGCTAACTAGATAGCTTGGTAAAAGACCAAAAAGGTAGGAAAATACATTGCGACAACGCAAAAAACGTAGCCAGATAGCTAGCTAAAAAAACTGTACATTTTGTCTTGCACATAAATTGAAATTTGGTTAATTGTATTTCCTGTAAAATAAATGAATAAATTATGAATAAATACATGTGTTTAATACATAAACACATTCTCTTTCTACTCTCTTAAATAATTGCTTTAAATAATTGTAAATAATTTAATATTTTTTGGGGGCCTTGAAGCCCATGAACTGGAATTTATTTATTTGAATCTCGAAAATAACAACTTACCAGAGTCATGTTATTACTATGTTACCGAGTGGATTATTAAATGTAGTGTAACTGTCAACCAATAAAAGAATAATTTTACTAGGAAATCCCAATGACCCAGCTCTGGTGAGCTATTTTTAGAACAGGTCCACGAGAACCTCAACTGTCCTTAGGGGGGATCAGGTTGGAGAACCCTGCTTACTAGTTTACGTCCGCAAAGGAGTAAACCAGTGATAACCGAAGCGCAAAGTAGCGAGGGGTCTCCTTTTGTTTGCTGTCAAATATAAACATAGTGAGAGATGTTTTGTGTTGACAGGCTGCAGGTGCAAGAAGGTGAGTTATCTTTGGATGAGCTGAGTGACTGTTCATCCGGATCCATTGAGATCTGCTGCGACGACCTGACACCAGGTTAGACAAATCCACCCTTCATACGTGTTTGCTCAGCCCAGCCGGTTAAATCTTTCAGTCTAGTCTGGATGACATCGGACTTTCATCATATCTGGGTTCATTCCAGTAGTCAGACACACTTATTGCAACAGTCTCACAATTCGTGCCAAGAGACTGCTGTATGACTTTCATCTTTGAATATGATGACGGAGGAAGAAGCTGCTCAGGCTAAATAAATGTCACCTAGTCTTCAGGCTTTAGCTGTCGTCTCTAAAATAAGGTGCCACACAAATTTGAATGTGTGCCTCAGACTTTTGCTGACTGTAGTGGGTCAAGGAAAAGAGATATAAAGGAGAGAAGTGCTCTGAATGCTCGGGTGAGGGAAGATGTGGGTCAGTAATGGGATAAAAAGGCTGCACTCACCGCGAGTAGGATTTACTTTCCTTTAAAGCAGGGGTCAGCAACCTTTTTGAAGCTACATTTTTGTTACTGATTAGTGCTGTGGGTTACCAGTTTGATTTACATTTGTAATATAACCACTCAACATGATATACTTAGTTGTAACTAGATGGATAGATAGATAGATAGATACTTTATTCATCCCCGAAGGGAAATTCACATTTCCAGCAGCATCCCTGAGCTGAGAACAATACAATAATAAAGCAAAAAGAATACAATATACAAATACCCAGTGTGACGTGCAAATGCCCACTGTAGCGTGTTATATAGAATATCTAAATAGTGCTACACAGAATACATATTGCAATAAAATTCGGTAATATTCAATGTAGGTGGTGTGGTTTAATGTGGGCTTTTATTCTGCCGGGTAGAGTTAAAGAGCCTCATGGCATGAGGAAGAAAAGATCTCTTCAGTCTGTCCGTAGTACAAGACAGTGACAGCAGTCTGTCGCTGAAACTGCTCTTCTGTCTGGAGATAATGCTGTGTAGTGGATGCGATGTATTGTCCATGATTGACCGTAGCTTTTCCAGTGCCCGTCTCTCAGCTACTGTTGTTAGGCAGTCCAGCTCTTTGCCCACAACAGAGCTCGCTTTCCTAGCCAGTTTATTGAGACGAGAGGCATCCTTCTTCTTGACGCTGCCTCCCCAACACGCTGCCGCATAGAAGAGGGCGCTTGCCACAACTGTCTCATAGAATATTTTCAGGAGCTTTTTGCAGATTTTGAAGGAGGCCAGCCTTCTGAAGAAGTAAAGTCGGCTTTGCCCTTTCCTACATAGAGCTTCTGTGTTGGCAGTCCAGTCCAGTTTGTTGTCCAGCTGCACACCCAGGTATTTGTAGGTCTGGAAAAATTCTACACATTCTCCTTTGATGGTTACAGGAACCGGGTGAGTTCTGGTTCTCCTGAAGTCCACCACCATCTCCCTGGTCTTGGTGGTGTTCAGGTGCAGGTGGTTTGCGTCTCTCCATCGAACAAAGTCCTGAATCAATTTCCTGTACTCCTCCTTCTGCCCATTTCTGATACATCCCACGATCGCACTGTCGTCGGCAAACTTTTGCACATGGCAGGACTCAGAATTGTACTTAAAGTCCGATGTATACAGAGTGAATAGGAACGGAGAGAGCACGGTCCCCTGCGGAGATCCTGTGCTGCTAACCACAGTGTCCGATGTACAGCCCCCCTGTTTCACATACTGGGGTCTGCCTGTCAGGTAGTCCGTAATCCATTCTACAAGGTGTGAGCTAACTCCCATCTCTGTCAGTTTCCTACTCAGTAGCAGAGGCTGTATGGTATTGAAGGCACTGGAGAAGTCCAAAAATGTAATCCTCACAGCCCACTTAGCCCTATCCAGGTGAGAGAGGGATCGGTGTAACATGTATACTATAGCATCCTCCACTCCCACCTTCTCCTGGTAAGCAAATTGCAGAGGGTCGATGGCGTGACGGACCTGTAGCCTCAGGTGGTGCAGCAGCAACCGCTCCATGGTTTTCATCACATGTGATGTCAGGGCGACCGGCCTGAAGTCGTTGAGTTCCTCAGGTTTCGATTTCTTTGGGACTTGGATGATGCAGGATGTTTTCCACAGCTGAGGGACCCTCCCCTGTTCAAGGCTCAGGTTGAAGATGCGCTGTAGAGGGTCTCCCAGCTCAGACGCACAGGCTTTCAGCAGTCGGGGGGATACTCCATCTGGACCAGCTGCCTTGCTGGTTCGCAGCCTCCTCAGCTCTCCACACACCTGGGCTGCAGTTATTTTTAGTGGGGGGATGTCTTCCATGCTAGTGTCCAGAGGGGGAGGGGGAAGGACAGCTGCAGTACTCAGGGGTGAGGATGAGGCGGAGTGGTCAAACCTGTTGAAAAAGTTGTTCAACTGGTTGACTCCCCCACATCCACATCTACATCCACAGCCACACCCTGCTTGGTGCTGCAGCCAGTAATTGTTTTCATCCCTTCCCACACCTCCTTCATGTTGTTGTTCTGCAGCTTTTTCTCCAACTTCCTCCTGTACTGCTCCTTCCCTTTCCGGAGCTGGACTCTGAGCTCCTTCTGTACTCGTTTTAGCTCCAGCTGATCACCATTTTTAAAGGCCCTCTTCTTTTGGTTCAGAAGGCACTTGATGTCGATCGTGATCCAGGGCTTGTTGTTGGCATAGCAGTTATTACTTTGTTATTGCCCAGCTGTAATTTCTATAACTTGGCTTAAAATACATTCACTCAACCACTTAAACATTTGCCTTGTATAAGGGCACGGTGTGCTGTAAATGAATAACATCTAGGGTAATTTTAAAAATACATTTGGAAGAATTTATAATATTTAAATTTATAATATAAAAGCATTGGCCATGTCAATGACTTCTTATTCCAAATAGAAATCCCATTTCCTTGATAATCCCAATTACCCATCAATGGTGAGCTATTTTCAGAGCTGGTCCACAAGTTACTCATTTGTTCATAGGGGGCTATCTGGTGCCCGGAGGCACCAAGTTGGTGACCCCTGGTTTAAACTTTTGATCCCATTCTCTTCTCATACGTTTCTCTGAACATACTGTGACATAAAATGAATAATCCTTTCCAAATATATAGAGACATCTTGGTCTTTTATTTCGTTACAATGCCAGTTTTAGCCCATTCTATGCCCAATAAAACACATTTAAAATTGGGTGGGTAGTTTGAGGGGTCTTTAAAAAGGTTTAAATTATTTTAAAAAAATTAGTAGTATGTGTTAACAATGCCCAACTGAGTTCAAAGTGACTATTTATTTTTTCAACCACACCTGTATACTTTCATCTTAGCCACAAAGTATGTCACGCTGGAGGAAAGGAGATGGGGGTGACGGGAGGGGAGGAGAGTGATTTCACGCGCGTCATTTGATTCTGGGATGAAAATTGTGAAAGTAAGAAAAAGACTGTTTCAAATACAGTCCAGATGCCAACCCAAACCCAAAAAGATAAAAAATAAATTGTTTATTTAATCACATGTAAAAATTTCACATACTTGCACGCGCGACAAAAGGAGCTTGACAGAGGCTGCAATGATGATTTCAGCCAGAAGATAGCGTCAGTAAGTAGAATATTTTGAAGTTACTGACACCACCTTTAAATGGTTATTTAGGATTTTTTGTAGTCTTTTAAAAAATCAATGAATGACCTAAAATGTTTTTACTACCTTGTTACGAAAAAAATGGTGACTGCACATTATATAAGGCAGGGTGGCTCCTTACGCCGTTTGTGACCTACTAGTGGATCACAGAGGTAATGCAATTAGGTCACTGAAAAGTGTATGTAGTGGTCAATAATTAGATTAACTTACAAAAATGCTACCTTTTGTAATTTTGTGACACCAATGAAGAAATGGACATCAAATGCATCTACCGCACCATATGGTCTTTCAATTTGACTCAGGCCTTTTTTGACCTAACCACTCTCCAGAGATGTTCGGATCGTGTATGGATGTGTTAGCTGTCTGACCATCCACAGATGCTCTCTTTTTCCAATAAGGGAATTGTCTTTCCATATCTCCGTCTTTCTTGCACGCACACACACATGGGTTAGAATTTACTTTTGCTCCTGGAAATCTCTTCTTAAGGATATTAAACATATGCATGGAATACACACACATACCTGGTTTTATTCCATGATATCATTTTGGACCAGCTCTGCACGTGAAATCGCGCAAACCAGTGCAGTGAGTTGTTTTAAAAGTCAGATGTCATAAAATGTATTAAAATGTGTACAATTGTTCATCCTGTAAATGTTTCGGGACATCAGTGAAAAAAACACAATAAGGCATCAATAGAAATCCTTAATATTCTCCATTAAGTATGTGTTAATGCCCAACTGAGTTTGAAGTGACTTGATATTTTTTCACTGTGCTTTTCTGCTTTTATCTTACTTTAATCATTGGTGTTCCGGCCACGGAGAACGTTACGCTGGAGGAGAGGATGCCGTGTGATGGGAGGGGAGGAGAGTGTTTTATCGTGCCCTTTTCATGAGTGCTTCCGGCTCAAAGACAAAATACTGTAGAACAATTACATACTGTATTGTCCCCAAACCAGGTAATGATAAAGTAAATATTGTAGACCCATGGGTTACAGCATTCATAATTTACAAAGATTTCACATTATTAGTGGAATAAGAAGTCTTCTTGGCCTCTTGTTACGGCCTTTTCCCCACAACATCAGCAAATTATTGAGCATGCCCAAAACGTTGCAAAGTTCCAATTTTGAGGTATTCTGGTATATAATTGTGTGAGTTACGTGGCTCATGATGTCTGTCTGCTATAGTCGTTGTCAGGTGAGATGCTGGTCATGAAGATGCAGATACTGTATGTTATTTGCAGGACTCCTTTCCACAATCTTGTGTGTTTCGTAAAGTCTTAATCTTTGAAAGTTATTGCTACACAATGCTGTACTTTTTGAACTATGGGTCCCAAAGCATACCGTGATGCTAAAGGAAGAAGCGAAAACACGATAACCTTGGAAACAAAGCTTGAAATAATGAAGAAATACTAAGAAGGCACACACATTGTTACCGGTCCAAAGGAAATTGGTCATAAATTGACGATCGGGAAATAATTAAGAAAAAGGAGGTGTTTTAAGCTATCACATATTTTAAGGCAGGGGTCGTGAACTTATGGCATACATGGCTCTTTTCATGAGAATATCTGCCTCGAAGACAAAATGGAACATGCGCAATGATATACTGCATTGTTACATGCTAGGTCGAATGCAGCACGTGCAACATTGAATATTAACATGGTTCGCATATGTTATTATTATTGTATGATATTGTTTACTGTTTATTTTTTGGGACTTCAAGTGTGGGATGGATGTTTTGCTGGTGATGAGCAATAAATACTACAAGGTTCAATAACACAACAACCTGTCTGTTCTTCTCTATTCAAATTACTTAAATACTGCTCAGAAAACTTTAAATTCTTGGACATACAACAACTTCTTTTTAAAGTAACGGAAATAGTTACTTTCCCTAGTAACAAGTTACTTTTACTAAAGAGAAATTCAGTTACTTTTGGAGAAAGTAATGAGTAACTATAACTAATTAGTGTTTAAAGTAATGTGCCCAACACTGTCCCCCACATTGGTCTTTCCTCTAAAAACGTAACAATATTCCCACAAAAGATTTATTATTTCAATTAAATGTAATCTTGTTGAAAAACATATTAACCTGAGTTGTCAACATCAAGCCATCTCCTGTTTTCTCTTAACAGGGCCGCAGTAATGGATGCATTAGTTTGAGTGTGAGACGAAAGCGGAGAAAGCTCAATTGATTAAGCCCGCACTCCACATCCCGTTTTACCCTTCCAGGTCACTTTTAATGCCAGAAGTCGAGTTATGGTCGAATAAATCATGTGACAAATCCACCGTCACAAATGCCGTAACTGAAATTGTAAGCAAACTAAGTGCAACAGAGCCAGTAAAACGACTAATATTTGTCTTTTTCCCAGTGTGGAGTCTAGAGTGAATCATAATGAGCAATTTTTTTTTGGGGGGGTCACATTTTATTTCGCCCGGAAACAGTCGCGCTATTGTCACGGATTGCCTAAATTCCCCAAATGATTAAGCCGTTGAGTCATGCTCTGCATCACTGTCCTCATTTATGAGTCAGAGTGACCCACGTGCTAGTATTTGGCATTAACAACGGACCCTAATAGTCATGCTATGTGTGAGTGTCCGCAGTGTGTCAACCGACGTCCTGTGGACCCCAAAGCGCGCTAGCAGACTTTGTGAATGAAGCAGGAGGCCAAGCCGTGAGGCAGGATATCCCCTCTCTGTCTTAAATGTTTCCTCTGTTTCTCTGGCTCATGCACAAGATCCTTCCTCGCCATGTCCTCTTTGTCAGTCTCCTCGTCTGACTTTATTTAGTATCAGATTTTTTTTGTTGTGGATTTCCAGTATAACAGAAAATTAAGAGGCAAAAGGTAGGGAGCGTAAAGAAGACCAGAAATTACTGTGTTAATGGGGACCAGAGCCCCCTCGAAAATCCTGTTCATTTTTGGGGAGTCCCAACGGCACGCTTCAGTGGCCCAAACAAAATAAAAAGTGTTTTGCCAGCCATACGTTCAGCAAAGTCTGACTAAGGCAAAGGGATCTCCGCCACAACCATGCATTTCATTTTAGTTGAGCAAGGAAAGCACGCCACAGAATAACAGTACCTCTTTTCGGTCCTTGCTTGCAGTTATATGCAAACAAGGATAATGGATTGTGGTCTCACGTGTGCAGTTCAGCTTGTGGTGGACAGAATGGCAAAAAAGAGCCTGGCAAAATTGTTCTCTGCTTACACCCGCTCCCAGCAGTATGCAATTGGGTATAAGTTCATTGCATTTTTTTTAAACCAGAGAAGGATTACAGCAATTGACACTTTTCTGTTTTCTGCCCAATTGCCAGAAGTTTCTCTGAAATGGGAAATGGCAGCCACATTTTTCCATTTTCGCTCATTTTTGAAGGCCTACAACAAATTTAGCATTTTAGCCATATAGGCATAGGACACATCAAAAGAAAGCTTGAACCCTCATCTTTTTTCAGACAAAGTATGTTTCTAGTTTTACAGTTGGGTGGTAAACAATAGCAGAAAATCGTTAAGTTTCTTGAAAACGAGTTTGAATACTCATTTTCAAGAAAACTTTAGCGAAAAACTTTTTATGCTAAAAAGCTTAAAAAACTTAGTTTTGAAAAGATGCATTTCATGCAGAACTTTTACTTTAGTCCTTTTTTCATGTATATTTTTGATACCCACTATATCTAAACAGTGCTTTCCATAAACACGGGGGGACTTAGCTTGTAAAATGTATATTTTTTTGCAATAACACTGAACTTATGCATGAACTTTGCAAGAACTTCTCAGTCCCTGATGTTTCAGGTGACGTGATCTCATGATTTGACTGTCGTAACGATCGCAGACATGCACTAAGTGTATCCGAAGGCACTTTGTCATCTTTTTTCAAAAAGAATAAAGCTTTGAAGCGTTAACATTTTGTACTTTGTCTGCGCTTTTATCACCACACTGCGCCTACTCAGTGCCATACGGTGTCATATGGTGGATGCAAGAATGAAACTAGGCGCAAAGTGTTGACAAAGATCCGATCAAAGCCACTCCTGCCATCAAGGGTGATTTATTGTACCGATATACTTCCCAGAGGCTTATTACTAACGGAAGAGATGTGTCAAAGCCTTTAAAATAGTTAAATTAAAACAAAACAAAAACAACAAAAAAAACGTAAGTTAACGTTTCGGTACTCAGGGACAATGCTTCTGAGAACGTATTTATAAGTTATGGCACTTAATGAGTTAACTGCTAAGTCTACTTGTTTTTGTATGAGATTGAGAACTATCCCAAAGTCCGAGCCGATTTTCCAAGATTTTAGCCGGTGGTCAGCCCTCATTTTCCAAACAAACACAAATCTCCAAAACTCTGAATGTGTTGCGATAAGTGATGTATGCAAAGTCTACTAGAGTGCTGGCATCCGTCTGACACTCAAACTAAAATCTCTGATGTAAAACCAGATTTCTCAAATAAGTTGCACACCATGGCTTGTGTTTCGGGTTCGTGCATGATCGTGTGTGTGCACGCACTAAGTATAAAGACAGTAAATGTTTACGTCTGCTGAATATTAAAACGATTAGTCAGCAAATCCATAGAGAGCACTGCAACAAACAAGCAGCTGTAGTGGTCCAAACACCTTCAAAAAAAATTCTAAAATAAATAAACAGTATAAGTACATTTGCCACACAGTTACACCTTGTGCAGAGTGTCTCACATTTTACAAAGTGTAACGAGTTGTCATGGAAGGATAAGCACAAATGTACTGCAGCTATTAGGCTGAAATGACTTGGCTCTCCAAGCTTGGCTGCTAAAGGTCCTAACCTAGGGGTCAGCAACCAACTTATTGGATCAAATCAAAAGAACAAAAGCAAATTTGTCTGAAGCCGCAAAAAAATTAAAAGCCTTATAATCTCTCTCCTTTCTGAATATGTATTTTGTTTTCTCTTCCTTTGTTTTCGGTTTATGTAGCTCCCTCATTTGTCTCTATTTCTACATGTTTTTGTTTTGAGAAATTGTTTGACAACAATCAGGAAGCCTTCCACTACTTGTAATGCATAAAAAGAAGACAAAGGACAACAACAACGATAATGAATGCAAAACATCCTGTATATATCTTTATTGACTGTATTGGCCTGGTATCTTTATGACTCAGTTGGATGCAGCACATCTTGTGGAGAATGATGCACCACTTGACTACCTGTACTCTGTTGTAGGATTCCACCTCAAGTTTAAGTTAATTACAGTGTTGATGAAATATGGTATGTTTCATTTTTATTTTGAAGATTTGAAAAAAAAAATCAAATGGAACGTACCTAATGTACGAATAATCAGGGCAGCAAAAAGAGTGTAACAAAATACTGCATGCATTCATAAAATAAATAAAACAACAACCTTTTGAAAGGCTAATTAAAATCAAATTCATACAATTTCAGTTTGGATTCTGTGCAAATGGCACAAACAGCAGCACCATCCTCTTCTCTCTTTTGATTCCATATCAACACACCCATCCTCGGGCCTGGGCAACAAAACACACATAATATCCATAAGTGTCATTCAAAATATATACTAACAAAGATCAGAACTAACTTAATAGAAACAGTTACATTGCTACCAAAAAGTGCCTATGTCAGGATTCTTTTTGGACCTGTTTAATGTGAGTTTTGTGTTAAAAATTGGGGCTGCAGCGAGAGGTTAATTTATTTTGTGATGCTGCCCCTTTAAAGGGGCGGAGCTTGTTTTATGCTCGGCTCCAAGTTGGAGCCTCCAACACAGGAAACTCTACTCTACTTTACTCTACTCTATTCATCCATTCAAATTGAGATTTCTTGAAATGTGTTAACCAGAGAAAGTCCTCTCGGTTGATGTGCTTACTTATCAAGACAGCTCCGCCCCTCTCTTCACCCGAGTGTCCAGGACATGCGGCCGCAGGTCTGACGAAACGACGACAAAGTCGATCATCGAACTACGGCCTAGTGTATCCTGGTGCCAAGTGCACATATGGACACCCTTATGTCTGAACATGGTGTTCGTTATGGACAAACCATGACGGGCACAGAAGTCCAATAACAAAACACCACTCGGGTTCAGGTCAGGGGGGCCGTTCTTCCCAATCACGCCCCTCCAGGTCTCACTGTTATTGCCCACTTGAGCGTTGAAGTCTCCCAGCAATACGAGGGAGTCCCCAGGGGGCGCGCTCTCAAGCACACCCTCCAAGGACTCCAAGAAGGGTGGGTACCCTGAACCTCTTTTAGGTGCATAAGCACAAACAACAGACAGGACGCGTCCCCCCACCCGAAGGCGGAGGGAGGCTACCCTCTTGTCTACTGGGCTGAACCCCAACGTACAGGCGCTGAGCCGTGGAGCAATTAATATGCCCACACCGGCTCTGCGCCTCTCACCTCGGGCAACTTCAGAGTGGAAGAGAGTCCAACCCCTCTCGAGAAGACTGGTACCAGAGCCCAAGCCGTGTGTGGAGGTGAGTCCGACTATATCTAGTCGGAACTTCTCAACCTCACACACCAACTTGGGGTCCTTCCCTGCCAGAGAGGTAACATTCCATGTCCCAAAAGCCAGTTTCTGTAACCGGGGATCGTCGCGCCAAGGACCCCTCTCATGGCCGCTACCCAGCTCTCTGCGCACCTGACCCCTTTGGCCCCTCCTACATGTGGTGAGCCCTTGGCAAGAGAGTCCCACGTCGTCCCTTCGGGCTGTGAATACACTAACTAATTTTAATTTATACTCAGTAACATGTTAAGCCTGCGCATGAAGTTTTGAGGTGTCTGACAATCTCAACAAAATAAATAAACAGAAACAGAAAATGTTCTGTTTAAGAAATGTTTTAAATAAACAAAACAGCCATACCTATAAAGGTTACGGGCCAGAAAAATCAGTATGTCCACAGCATCAGGCTTTAATGCTGCTTTGTGAGAGCTCACGGTGTTAACACTTGTGGTTGCAGGTATACGCTGGTAGCGCCTTGCTAGCTGGTCGTTTGTTGCTCACTCGCCCGGTAGTGTTGAACGTTCGCCAGGACTGGTTTGGGACTGAATTGTCGTTCCTTCGGCTTATTCTAGCGGACGATAGGGTTTTAAATGGTGGAATAAGTTTGTTCTGTTGCCTGTCTTGGTTGGCTCATGTTGTCAGCATAGTTTGCAGTGCATGTCGTGCTTGTTTTTTTTTTTTTAATTACACTCCGATGTAACCAAAGTACCTCCAAACAATTGAAGACGAGGGGTCTCTTCTGTCTCCGACTCTTTCAGAATGCATTGAGCAGGTTTGCTGGATGGCCTGAGTCTTTCCTTTACGCAGATCAGTCTTCCTGGTCCTTTTGCACAAAAACAGTGCAAAGCATAATGTTTTTGCCTCCATGCGTCACAGTGGGTATGGGTATAGACGCTCATTTTGACTTTTCGTTCTTTCGTGAGCGGCTACTCCTTCGAAATGATTGTCTGGTCCTCGTAACCTTCTTCGTCTCCTAAATTTTGGTCTGGAACTTTTTTATTGTGTTTTTTATTGCATCAGCGCCCTAATTTTCTCCGGTGTTCGGGTGGTGTAGTTACAGATTAAATTTTTAGCATTTAGCGAAGGTTTTTATTATTTATTTTGGCAAAAATTATATGACGATAATTATCATTATCGTTTATTGCCCAGGCCTACCGAAATACTGCCCACTCTTCTTTATTTTGTCTTCTCAAATACACATCACCTATCTTCAAAGTTATCGGACAACCTCTTCCGTTTCCCTGCCGTTGTGACAACAAGCCAGTTTAAAACCAGCGCAAGTGCATGTGTGGGTGCTAGTGTCGATATTTCGGGCCATGCGTGTGATTTGCGTACTCTGTAGGCGAGGGTCTGTCTTTCCCTTTGTGTCACATTGATGAGACAAGTCCAAAGGAGCTCCCATCTAGAGATTCAGCAATGCTCCAATGTGTTCAACTACGATGTTTCATTCCACTGGACATCCCGTGTCCAGAAAACTACAGATATGAAAACCTATTCCCGAGTCCTCCCTTGAGCTGATTAGACCGAGAACCATAAACAGAAATAGCGTCCATTCCATTAGGGCTGGTAAAGATGGCATAGCATATTCTCTTTATTATACAACAAAATCAATAAAACTGTTTACAGGAAATGCTATGAAAGCAGTCTAGGTTAGAGCTCTTATTTGGATGTTCTCTACTATTAAATCCCGTAATGATTATAACTTATTGGAGGAAATTAAGGTCAATAGCGATACAACTACATTGGCTTGTTTATAAACATTATAAAAGTAGACATTGTTATTGGTAATATCAGGCCAAAAATCTGCTTTCCTGTTCATTTATCACCAGTTTGATGTGGTCGGGGTTAACGTTCCAAGTATTTTTTCCACAGAAACTCATCAAAGCTTGCTGTTATAAAAGTCATGCTGAATAACCAAATAATTTTCATTTTTTGACACTAAAAACTTTTAGTTGAATTAATTGAACCATCCTAATTCCATCCTAAAATGGTTAGCTTACAGTTGAACCGGTTGCTTAAATAAGAAATAACATCCTACAAGTTTTTGAATACTGGTAAAACTAGTTTGCGTCTGCTCAAAGGTCATTAACTTAACTCATACACAGAATACTCTCTGTACATCACAGATACTCTTCTACTAATAAATTCCCCGGATAAATTTGTTCTTTTTACTTGATTTACGGTGCCAGCACACTCAAACCAGAGAACTGCCTTCTGTTTCCTGGTTGCCGATTGGAACAATCCAAATGAATCGTGTATGTGTCTAGTTACAAACAAGTAACCCCGCATACATACATATACAGGGAGTGCAGAATTATTAGGCAAGTTGTATTTTTGAGGATTAATTTTATTATTGAACAACAACCATGTTCTTAATGAACCCAAACGTCTCATTAATATCAAAGCTGAATATTTTGGAAGTTGGAGTGGGGCTTTTTTAGTTTTAGCTATTTTAGGAGGATATCTGTGTGTGCAGGTGACTATTACTGTGCATAATTATTAGGCAACTTAACAAAAAACAAATGTATACCCATTTCAATTATTTATTTTCATCAGGGAAACCAATATAACAGCTCAACATTCACAAATATACATTTCTGACATTCAAAAACAAAACAAAAACAAATCAGTGACCAATATAGCCACCTTTCTTTGCAAGGACACTCAAAAGCCTGCCATCCATGGATTCTGTCAGTGCTTTGATCTGTTCACGATCAACATTGCGTGCAGCAGCAACCACAGCCTCCCAGACACTGTTCAGAGAGGTGTACTGTTTTCCCTCCTTGTAAATCTCACATTTGATGAGGGACCACAGGTTCTCTATGGGGTTCAGATCAGGTGAACAAGGAGGCCATGTCATTAGTTTTTCTTCTTTTAGACCCTTTCTTGCCAGCCACGCCGTGGAGTACTTGGATGCGTGTGATGGAGCGTTGTCCTGCATGAAAATCATGTTTTTCTTGAAGGATGCGGACTTCCTGTACCACTGCTTGAAGAAGGTGTCTTCCAGAAACTGGCAGTAGGACTGGGAGTTGAGCTTGAGTCCATCCTCAACCCGAAAAGGCCCCACAAGCTCATCTTTGATGATACCAGCCCATACCAGTACCCCACCTCCACCTTGCTGGCGTCTGAGGCGGACTGGAGCTCTCTGCCCTTTACCGATCCAGCCACGGGCCCATCCATCTGGCCCATCAAGACTCACTCTCATTTCATCAGTCCATAAAACCTTAGAAAAATCCGTCTTGAGATTTTTCTTGGCCCAGTCTTGACGTTTCAGCTTGTGTGTCTTGTTCAGTGGTGGTCGTTTTTCAGCCTTTCTTACCTTGGCCATGTCTCTGAGTATTGCACACCTTGTGCTTTTGGGCACTCCAGTGATGTTGCAGCTCTGAAATATGTCAAAACTGGTGGCAAGTGGCATCTTGGCAGCTGTACGCTTGACTTTTCTCAGTTCACGGGCAGTTATTTTGCGCCTTGGTTTTTCTACACGCTTCTTGCGACCCTGTTGACTATTTTGAATGTAACGCTTGATTGTTCGATGATCACGCTTCAGAAGCTTGGCAATTTTAAGAGTGCTGCATCCCTCTGCAAGATATCTCACTATTTTTGACTTTTCAGAGCCTGTCAAGTCCCTCTTCTGACCCATTTTGCCAAAGGAAAGGAAGTTGCCTAATAATTATGCACACCTGATATAGGGTGTTGATGTCATTAGACCACACCCCTTCTCATTACAGAGATGCACATCACCTGATATGCTTAATTGGTAGTAGGCTTTCGAGCCTATACAGCTTGGAGTAAGACAACATGCATAAAGAGGATGATGTGGTCAAAATACTCATTTGCCTAATAATTCTGCACTCCCTGTACACCGTTTGCAAGATATATGATAGATGTGATCACTCCATTGCTATGTCCCGTCTGTGTACAAGTTTGCCTGAGGCCTGACCTTACACCATATGCCGTATTTTCATAACTATTAGGTCCACATGAAAGTCTTAGATTTTCTTCAAATTCTGTGGCGCAACTCTATCGTGCAGTGCGCCCTGTGTGTGAGATGTAAAGCGGCTGATGTAGCTGAGGACACGATGAGGCTGTTTAAGGGTTGCACTACAGAACCTAATGCTCAATTCTGTTTTTTGGGTGAAAGCAATTGTTTTTGTGGGATCAATTCCATCTAAATGCGACCTGTATGCGATCTACTGTGACTTGTACGCCTTTCCTGTGTGAATGCCACAAGTGACCCGCATGCAGGACAGGTGACATCACACGCAATGAGTCCATTGTTTGCGAAAGTAGTCATGAATGCTAAGGCCGTAGTGTATCTAACAATTTGAAAGGTATTGTGCCACCAGAGACTGATCAGAGATCTTCCCAGATATATTAATTAAATCCAAAACCTCACTTTCCCTCCATTGAATGCTTTCCGCCGTGGTGTGGTAATTTCTACGCTACGTGAAAGAGCATGGAAACCGAGCAGCCGCGATAGAATTGAAGATTAATGAATTGATGGTTCGCAAGTGGAGGAAGCTGAAGACTCAAGCAGTGGATCATCGGCCAAGGCACAACAGTAGAAAAATACTTTACAGACCCCAATGTGCCTATTGGTACGGGGCTCTTTTTAAAAAAAAAATGTATATCCATGTGTTTTACTTTGTAATCAGTACTTATATAAACCACAACCAAAGTTGTCTTTGTTGTTGTAAGGCGACCGCAGCAGAGGGCACCCGTGCCCAATAATCAGGTGCGCCCTATGTATGTGTTAAATATAGAAATAGATCCAGCTACGGAGACTGCGCTTTTTAACACAGTGCGCTCTATGGTCATTAAAATATGGCATACCGTATTTTCCGCACTAAAAGGAACAGCGAATTATAAGGGGCACCCCAAAATAGCCTCTATTATGTATATTTTTCATTTTTCATATAAGGCGCACTTGACTATAATGAACAATGAATTAAAACTACAGTAAGAGCTTCCGTATTTATTTTTGTATAACGGTTATGCATTTTATACACTTATGGAATCGCTGACCAAAAACGCAAACTTTGCAATACAATAGAAATCAAACCTAAAACCACTAGACCGTCAGCTATACAGGTGACAATTGAAAAGGAATTCAATTTTACCTAATTATCACACTATTTTAAGTTACTGTATTTTTAGTTAAGAATTTTTTGACGAACATTTCGGTGGATCTGATCCTGTATCAAACTTTTCGTTTAATTATTTTTATCAGGACAACTTTAGGTTTTCTCCTTTCCTTAACATTTGTCTCTGGTACTGTGAGTAAAGGTGTTGTGATAATGAGGTAAAAGCTAATGCAATTTCATGTGTTATTTACAGTATTTCACAATAGTGAGTACACCCCTCACATTTCTGCGGAGATTTCATAATAATGTTAAATAGTTGGGAATGTCATAGTTTGGGGCAAACTCAAGATAGTACTGTGGAATACTTGAGTCGAGAATGATCCCTTCCCTCCAGAAACTGGGTCGCAGGGTAATGTTCCAACCTGACAATGACTCCAAATAAACTTCTAAGATGATCAAGGCTTTTGTAAAAAGGCTAAGGGTAAATGAAATGAAATGAAATGATCTGCATTTCTATAGCGCTTTTCAAGTCGATGACTTCCCAAAGCGCTTTACATTGTGCTTCACATTTCCCAATAGCGGCCGTAATCTGTGAAGCCATGTAAGGCGCTAACCTGCTTATTGGGGGTATTGGGGGTTCAGTGTCTTACCCAAGGACACTTCGGCATGTAACACGAACAAGCCGGGATTCGAACTGGGATCCCTTAATCCTAAAACGATCGCTCTACCTCCTGAGCTACTGCCGCCCCAAAGGGGATGAACTGGCCAAGCATGTCTCCAGATCCAAATCCTTTAGATTAGAACATCTTTGTGGCATCCTCAAGCAGAAGGTGGAGAGGCACAAGATCTTGAATATGTCAAACTCAGTCATTTTGTCATGGAGGAGTGGAAGAGCATTCCAGTGGCAGTTTGTAAAGGTCTGATGAAATCCATGGCCAGGAGGATTAAAGAGGTTCTGCAAAATCATGTTGGGCACACAAACTTTTGAACTTCATGAACTTTTACTTAAAGGTGTACTCACGTTTGTTCCAAGGGTTTAGCTACTAATGGCTGTATTTTGAGTTTAATGAGGGGAAAAATAAATTAACACTGCTATATAAGCTTTTAACAGTCGACCTTTCATTGTGTCAAAGCGATGTTTCTCCAGTGTTGTTCAATTAAACATTATTATGAAATAGCTGCAGAAATGTGAGGGGTGTACTCACTTTTGTGACATACTGTGGTGGTCCAGTGGTTAAAATTTGGCGCTCTCAGTGCCGTGACCCGGGCTCGATTCCTGTTGCATACTATGTTTTACAATTCTGGTCAGCGATGTGTTTCGATTATTCAGTCATCGTACAAATACGGTAGTAAGCCGTAAAACCTCATTTATTTATGCACATAAATAAATACCTCATTTGTTCCCAATTTTATCCACCAGTATTTTCCAGTATGTAAAGTATATTTGGTAATAAGGCGCACTTTTACATTTCTGGCCAATTTGTTTTTTTTTTTCTGTGTGCGCTACAGTCCGCAAAATACAGTAGTTGGAGATAAGTAGAGATAAATGTGTAGCATTTTGGTCCTGGGGGGAGAAAATAAAGCTAAAAAGTCCCGGCGGAATCAACCAATACACGTGAACAAGTTAGTTGGCAATCTGCGTGGATCATTCCTTTCTGTAGTACATGTCCAGAGTGCTTTGCGGCATCAAAGGAAGGCAAACTCGATAGCTTAGTAATGCACTCAAGTAAACAAAATGTTTTATTCCTTTCGTATATACAGTATGGTTCGCAGTTTGTGAAAATTCCCCAGTGTTTCTGAAACAGATCAACCACGGAAATAGAGGGAATCCTGTATTTGACATTTCCGACTCCTGGAGACTATTCTAGGCTCATTAAAGCTAAATAATTTTGAAAAGAAAACTACTGGTATCTGGTTATTGCAAGGAACTGAAAGAAATAATAATGGTTTAATTAAAAAAATAAAGAAGAAAGGGAGGGATGGATAACTCAGCCAGTGGGAGTAGGTCGAGGCAGAGAGAGAAAGAGAGAAGTGAGGGGAGCAGAGGACAAAGTAAAAGGCGGATGAATGAGCCAGCGGGGGTAGGTTTAGCAAACCGGCATGCGCGGCACAAGCAGGGGGCGGGAGTTTAAAGGGGGAGTGTTACCAGCGTTGTGAAGGCTTCTCCTGTCATTCGGCTGGTGCCTGCCTCACGAGCAGGGTTGGATGCAAAATAGGGAGAAAGTGGCAGTGCAGAAACAAGGTGTCGTGTTTTCTTTCCGCGGCTCCATTGTCATCTGTGTTATGGGAGGAGTTGCCATGTAACGCTGGGTGCAGATCGTTGGATTGGGAAATGTGAGTAATGAAAACTGCCACTGCTCGTTGGTATTGATACGTTTGACGTTTTCAACCGAGCGTCTATCTGACGTGTGCAGCATGTTTTCATAGGGGCAGCAGGTTAAGAGGCTTTGTTTATTGTCTCCTTCCATTTTTCACATTCATTCTGGTCTGCTGCTGTATATATCAGAGCATGCCCCTGTTGTTTGGCTTTCTACAGGAGGGATGCTGGAGGCTACTGAGGCTAACATTAGCATGATAGCAAAGCCTAGGGACCTTGACCCCAGGACACCTGCTGTTTCCAGCCAGGATTCTTCATCCCAGTCCATGGCCTCAAGGAAGCCCTCAGCTAAGCCATCCTCGCTACCACAGGGACCCCCACGTCCCTCCAGGCCAGAACTAAAGGTCTACCGCCCAATGACCGGGTCCAGTCCGATCCCAGTCTCTAATGTATCCAAGCTACGCAAGCAGCGATCACTGAGCAACTTGGCTGTGCTCACGGATGCTGAGAAAAAGCTGCACCTGTACCAGAGTCCCAGGTGGAATGACGATTCCGGACAGCTCAGTTTTGGCACCAGCAAAGTAGGGCAGGTTATGGCTGGTCCGCCAGCAGGTGGTAAAACCTCACTGTCCAGGACCCTTTCAAAGTCAGAACAGTCCCTCTTTCAAGGAAAAGCCAAACAATTCAACTCCCAAGCCACCACAACACATTTTGGCAAGGTGAGCAGGATCCCAGCCCCTTGGAAACCACGGGGACCTTATGCCGAAGTCAAACCCATTAGTAAGACCTCTGAAGAAGGTCAGAGTCTAAGACCTGACCTTGGTGAGCATCCAGTTAAGGCTCATGGAGCTGGTGGTATTGGAGATAAAGTCATAAAACATGAAGAGAAAGTAAGATCTGTTTCCCTCTCCAATGAGGACAAGAAAGAAAGTAAGGTCCTGGAAGCACAAGACAATAAGTCCTTTTTGAAGGTGGACCCAGACTTGGTGGTGACAGTTCTAGGCGACCTGGAGCAGCTGCTGTTCAGCCAAATCCTTGGTGAGTACGTCTTTTTCTAGGCTTGCTTTGCATTTGGTCAAGCATGACACAAAAATCCCACAATGGTATCCATCCAAGCATCAAATGTTCTAAAAACCTAGTCAAACTATTCATAAAAACGTTATTTGCTTTCTATTTAGCGTTTGAGCGACTCTACCCAGATCTCATGACATAGTGGCATACTGATTAATTATGTGTCTGCATTCCAAACCGTTTTTTCATGGTTAACGCGATTGGGACTAGCAGGGAGTAGGCGTTGTCAGTTGGTAAATACATTGTCAGCATAATGAGTCAGGCAACATATTTAGACTTAACCCCTCCCTCTCCATCCTTAAGTCTGACCTCCAACCTCCTCCTTTATGTCCATTGATCTCCAGGCTAGGGACAGATGGTCAACATCTACCCATTGCCTCTTACACTGATACTCCCGACTCCATTCATAAGCCATTATAGGTCATTTTTCATTTTTTATGGGTGATAGAAGATACGTTCAGCTTTACTTTTGCCTTTAAAAAGCCTTATTCAAACACTGTTGGATTCTGTGATGGACTTATCTCCTATCATGTCCATTTCCTTTGAGGCTTGCAGCTAATTGGTTACAGGCTCAATTGCTATGTCATATAGAAGGATACATTATACAGCACACAGCTCCTTTCCTTTCATCACTCCACTCTCTCCTTTGCCTGTTTTGAATTTGACGCTTCCTGTTCTGTCTTATTTCTTGCTAAATGTTAATTTTGACTTGACCCGATCTTATAAGCCTTGTCCTGTTGGCTTCTGGCATTGAAATGGGTTCTGTCTCTTTACGTGACAGCTAGCTATATGCAATGTGACAATGTCCTTTCAAGATGACCCTTTAGCAATGGGTAAGGATAATGTGGGGTCTGGTCAAGACGTGTTAACTGAAAACATAACGTATTTTTCAACTGGCGATGTTTTTGTTCGTTTTAATCAATATTTTCAATTGGTTTTATGAGTTCAACCAAATATTGGAAAGTGGTTAGAATAAGCAAATATTTAGCAAAATCATCTGATGTATTCTTCATGTTATATTCTACTAAAAGTAATTTAAAAAATCAACTTCAAAACCAGCTCAGTGGCTTTATGGTAACTGGGTGGTCAGGGTTTCAATCCCCGTCAGAGTCATCGCAAAGACTTACAAAGAAATAGTCTCAGAATAAAGGGTTGAAATTTCCAGTGGTTGTCACACAATTACGTGTACCAAAAAATAAACAAATTAACCCCTCAAAAAGAAGATGCCGCATCTCAAAGGGTTATCATTAAAAGCAATAAATGCTTACAAAAACAACATATACTTTAAAACAAGCAAAATTATTTGTCCATGGAAACAATTATTTTCCCATGAAAATATGTCTTTTAACTATGAATATTCCAGATATCATTTGAAGAATATAGCTATAGTGCACCCATTTGTCTCTCTGTAAAACCTGGATTTGCTGTTGCATGTTTTGATTTTCTCTCGTTTAAATTATTGTAATTCCCTCCTCTAACTCTGCAAAAATAATATTTTATGCGTGCATCCGTTGTAAAATTCAGCATCACATGTGCCAACAGTGCCTTGGAGGTGGAATCACATTACACCAGTTTTAAGACCGCTGTATTGGCTCCATGTGCATCTTAGAATTGATTTGGAGATACATTTGCCAGTTTTTTAAGTGGCTTAAGGGTCTTGGGCCATCTTATCAGTCTTTTTGCTGGTTAGTCTGCACCATTCTCATCGTGTTGTATGATTTGAATTAAACCATTTAAAGTCTACAGACAACAAGATATTCAGAAATGTAAGTTGGTTGTGCAAATTATCTACTTTTTCACAAATTTATTGCCATTTGTCAGGCTACCAACAGCCAATCAGTGCACCAGAATAGAAGTCTTGGTTTCAGATCAGGGGATGTTGTAAATGTGGCCATTGCAGTCCTTTGAGACATTTAGTGATAAAGGGCGATAGAAATAAATGTGACTTGACTTGACAAGTCAGAGGGCACAGTTGATATGTTCAATATCCAAAGCCTAAAAGTGTCAGCCAGCCAATTGTGGCTAACCCTATAAAGGGAAAAGATTCAAGATTAGTGTCCATTTTTTGTAATCGAGCCGATAAGTGATTAAGAGATTTTTTTTTTCTGTTAATTGGATATAGAGAATTACTGAAATTGATTTGAAGTCTGCGCACAAGAGCTATCGTCTTTCGAGAACTTATCTTGCAGCATGAAATTTAAAATCTTGAGGCGCTGGTGTACCCATTATATTTATTAGAATATAGGCAAATAAAATGTATTGGAGACAGCTGCGTTGCCTATAAGTTGAAAAGCTCCTCAGATGTCTTCCTGTAATGACACCTCCGGGTCTCATCCAGCACTCTTAATGAGGTCTGTGTGTGAGAGGGAGCAATCACTCAAGCATCGGGCTTTCTCAGCATGAGAGGATCTTTTTTAAGACCCGGCAAGCACAGAGCTAAGACTTTGCATCAAGATAATGAAAAGATTCAACCTCCATTGCACTAATCACAGATCTAGGATCCTGGAAATGGCCATCGACTATAAAATGTATTACATGTTAAAAGCTCGAAAGACATCTGTTTGAATTGAGATTTGGGTTCACGGGGAGTTAAACCCCATGCAGCGCGGATACTGTAGATTTAAGTTAAGGATCCCACGTGTCATTTTTACAAGTGTAATTTCACTGACTACATTTGCATGGAATAATCTGATTGGAAACAGATAATTCGATTCATAGAGCAATCCAAATTAATCATTAACATGCCTGGAGACAAACAAATAACCCTGTATACAAGGTGTTCACGAGAATTATAATCCCTTGCTACCTTGCGCTTTGTACTTAGCAGCCTTGGTGCAATATTTAAAAAATATTCCGCGGTCATTTATCCAAAATGCAAATTGCTGCGAACCATTATCCCCATTCGACTCTGAGAACAGATTTGTGTCAAAATATTCTGAATGAGGTGAAACTGTACTCGCACAAGTAATGTGATTCCTCGAATGCATATACATGTGATCAATCCGAAAATGAAAGGACTTACCCAACCATTGCAATTGAAATAACCACAGTCAGACTAAGACCTTATTTAGATTATTATGTGCATTTACATGACTTTCTATAATTGGGACTCGGGCAATGCGCGATCAACCAAAATGTAATTGACATTGCGATTGTGTAATTGCAAGACACTGCAGTTTTTTTACACATTCACACAGTTTTTATACGCAGAAACCTTGACAAAATTGCCCAGAAGAGGGCCTCTTCACTTAAGTTTAAGCCCTTAAACAATCTTGTAAAATTCACCTAAAATCCCAATTTCAAGTAAATTGAATGCTGTTGTTGAACCGTTTTGTCCCCAACTGAAATCACTACAAGTGCTACTAACATTGAGTAATCTAAGTTGAAACACACAGTAATAGAGGGTTTGCATTCTTTTTCTTTTTCTTTTTTTTTTTAAATCACATGCTTGCAGATGACTTCTGGTCCGCATTTTAGTTGGAAAACAGCTGAGATAATACTATGAAGCCTTACCTTGTCCCAGGTCAAAGTTGGTCATAAACTGAAAAACTAATCATTAGTCTCATCTCATCTCAATAGCTACACCGCTTATCCTCAGTAGGGTCGCGGGGGTGCTGGAGCCCATCCCAGCAATCATCAGGCAGTGGGCAGGGGACACTCTGAACTGGTTGCCAGCCAATCGCAGGGCACACTGGGACAGACAACTCACTCGCTCATTCACACCTAGGGACAATTTGGACCGGTCAATTCACCTGAAATGCATGTTTTTAGAATGTGGGAGGAAACCGGAGTGCCCGGAGGAAACCCACTCAAGCACGGGGAGAACATACAAACTCCGCACAGGAAGTCTGGAGCTGGATTTGAACCCACGCAGGAGGTTGCCAAGACATGAACTGTGCCGCCGTGCTACCCTAATCATTAGTATTTTACACATTTTTCCAAGGGTATGTCTAGGTGTTTCCAAAAGTGGCCATTTGGAGACTCCAAAAGGACCAGCGACTGGTTACAACATACAGACACCTTTTTGCTTCTCCACAGTCTGACGGCCTGCCGTTAACAGGTCAAAGCATGTCACTAATATTAACCCTTTTATGCATAAGTAGGATCTAAAATGACCCCATAGGATGGTATTCTTCAAGATCGTTAAAAAATAAAACAAAGTTGGAATATTGTCATATTGCAGGTATTCCTCATAAAACATGTTTATGAGACAATGCCAATAATGTGTTTATTTTTTTCTCCACTAATTTTTGAGCCCACTCATTAGTATGTGTACTGATAGGTCATACATCCAAGTGTTAAGTACTCACACCCAAAAAAAAGCTAGCACAGAAAATGCACTTTTCTTTCAAAATCGAAAATCGCATTGAAATTGCAGTACTGGTCTGTAAAATTGCAATTAGCTTTTTTTTTTCCCTAAATCGTGCAGCCCTACGGGCAATATTCGTTTGAGATCGGATTATTGCTGGTTCGTAAACGTACCCGGTGTCATTTTACATGTTCCATTTTATTGTTGAATGAGCGCAGGACGCATGAACTGACCACAGTTACAGTAAAGGACAATAAAGCATCCTTAAAGGTCGTCTTGAATACCAATGTGCTTGTTATTTTACCATGTGACCACGAGTGTGAATGCAGGCATGTTTGTGCACGCAATAGTCTCTACAGAACCCTTGGCAGTTGTCTAGAGAACAATGAATGCTTTTTCAAAAAAACAAGTATGACAAAACAAATTCATTGTGTGCCACAAAAAGTCTGGTCATATGTCCTTGTCTCTTAAGTAGGCGCCACTTTTTATTACTTTTCATGCATACTTAGCCTCCCTTATTCCGCTTGTATCGCTGAGTCTCTCTTTGCCGTACTCGACATTCCAGGCATGGCCACATTGAAGAGGTAACCACACCACAAAAAACAAAAGCTGGGAACTTGAATGATTTTGTCTGACAAATGAGCAGATGTTTGTTAATGGTGGGAATATAGCAACTTGGATTTTTTTTTAAGAATTAACGCAATCCGAAACCATTGTAACCAACCAATATGGTTGCAAGAATCATTACATAAATAATTGCTTCAAGTGGTTATACATCATGCTCTTTTTTTATGCGTATTGGAATGTGTCACGGTGATTCTCTATGGGTATGAATGTTGGAGCTGTTGGGTCGTTGCTGTCTTCTTTTCATGCCCCCACCTCATTATATTAGAGCGCTTCTTGTTTTTGTGTCAGCTTTTTGCATTAATGCATGATTAGATGTAAGGAAATTACCTTGGGATCACAAAATGAAAAAGACAGTTGACCCCCAGATAAGACAGTACCGTATTTTCCGCACTATAAGGCGCACCTAAAAGCCTTTATTTTTTTCAAAGGTTGACCATGCGCCTTATAATACAGTGCGCCTTATATATGGATCAATATTAATTCGCAAAGTCTTGCAACAAAAGCAAGCAGCCGACCAGATTCTCCCCTGAATGCGAAGTCGTCCGCGGTGTACGCTGGGATTTATATACTGGCGTTTCATTTCCTAACCAATGTGTCAATCATCATTTGAATCAGTCACTATTGGCTAAAGTTATTCGGAGGTAAAGGGGGCGGATCCTTTTTATCATTTACAGGCTCGCATAGGCTAAAGGGGCGAAACAAAGCCTGCAATTGGCTAAAAAAGATGAATGTGAATCACACAGTTGGGTTGCACTACGGCATAGAGAAAACATGTTTTACTATTCTGTATTTGTAAATATTTTACTCTCCTGGATTTACTACACTCACGGTTGTAAGAAGACCGTGGTTACGTATCATTAATGAACGTGAAAGCTGCAAGAGAATTTAGGTGAGCTATGCGGATTTATATTTTCCCGGTATCTTGTTTTAGAACGATCTTGTTGTTTTTGTGATGAGTCTATTTTAAACTAAATTCAATTCAAAGTGTTTATTGTCATATGCACAGTAAAGAGCCCCGTTTCCCTGCACGATAAAATTCGTACTTTGCTGTCCACACAATTGCCAGCAAAAAATAAAATGGAAACTAAGAAATGTTTGTTTGGTGACATCGTACAGACACTGTTTCCGTACGTGTCTGAGACACGTATTTGCTTCTTGGCAAGCTTTCGGAATGTTAAGGGGGTAATAAGTTTGACTGAACTATCTGACTGTTTTGTCGACGTTCCCATTGTAGCGCCTTATAATCCAGTGCGCCTTATGTATGGAAAACATAGGACCAAAAACTATTTTTTGGGGGTGCGCCCTATAACCCGGTGCGCCTTATAGTGCGGAAAATACGGTATATATTATATATATATATATATATATATATATATATATATATGTATAACACAACATTCCCACGCGGAGCTTGCATGTTCTCCCCCTGCCAACATAGGTTTCCTCCGGGCACTACAGTTTTCTCCCAAATTCCAAATAACATGCATGTTAGGTTAATTGGCCAGTCTAAATTGTCCTTAGGAGTGGTTGTACGTCTCTGCTTGCCCTGCGACTGACAAGAAACCAGTTCAGGGTGTCTCCTGCCTATGGTCTAAAGATAGGTGGGATGGGCTCCAGCACCCCTGCAACCCAAGTGAGGTTAAGTTGTGCAGATGAATGATGGATATGATTCCTACTTTGTGGAAATTCACTTGTTATGGGTGGTTATGGAACGGCTTAACCAGGAAAACAGGGAATACTGTATTTTGAACATTATAATTGGTCAATATAATCAACTTTTAAATTCAAATACAATGACAAAACGTTAACAGACTTTTAAGTGATGTTCATTTGTAAGTAAACTTGTAAGAAACTGCAGCGTGCTTGTTTCCTGGGTCACTTGTCTCTCCTGTCCATTAGCAAGATACAAACTCCCAAAGGCAGACTAATGGTTATGGCCTCGCGGCGGATGTCTTAGTGCAGTAGTGCTGAGTCCGTTCTTGACTCTGTCCAGTCACTCAGAATATAGGGCACCTGATTTGCTTGATATGGATGAAGATGTGATCATTTTGCCCCCTTCTTTTTGATCCTCTTCCTTTTCTAGTCCATGTGTCAATATATATAGATATAGATATAGATAGATATAGATATATATATATATATATATATATATATATATATATAGAGAGAGAGAGAGAGAGAGAGAGAGAGAGAGAGAGAGAGAGAGAGAGAGAGAGAGAGAGAGAGAGAGAGAGAGAGAGAGAGAGTGATTGATTGATTGATTGATTGATTGATTGATAGTCGCAACAATCTTCTTTACGTATGCAACATTGATCCAAATGATGGATTGGTGTTGTTGAGATTTGCTGAAGCTAGACTAGAAAAAGAAAATCCAGCATTTATTCCAAGCACAGTACAGTGGTTATAAAGTACTTTTTGTCTACTCATGGAAAGTAACCTACAGGAAACAAAAAACTAAACAGGACAGGCAGTTTGATTTGCTCCATCGAAATAAAGTCTAAGAATGGATTTTTGTGTAATGGAGGAGTTCAAATTAAGGTAAATACATTCAAGCTTCATCCAATTACTACTACTCCCCTT